>NC_081138.1:2072500-2435000 GCF_958295425.1 Solea solea
TGAGAGACGTAAATCTGATGGTGGAGGATTAGCCATGCCGCCTCTTAAAGTCTCCCTGATCCACGACATGAGGTGAGGGCGACTGTGTGTAACCGGTGTAGTTTTGCGGTCTGCGTTGTGAAGAATTCGAGAAGAAGTCTCTGTTTATTTCTGACACAAGGCAAGTGAAAGAAAACTCCCATCAGCATGTGAAACACACGGAAACGTGCCCTCTATAAAATAAACATGTACAGCTTGTCAAATTTAGCATGATAATCTCCATATTAGCATAATGACAATGCTAAACAATAGAGAAATCACACAAGCGCACATCACGTACCTCTCCCACAACATGCAGCAGCAGAAGGGGAGAGGTGAGGGCAGACACACCCTTAAATACTGGGTGGGCACCCCAAAAGTGAACGTCGGGGACAGAAAATCATGAAGGTTCCACATGACAACTTAACCTGCCGTGTCAGGGTACAATATAAAAATAAAAACTTAAAACATACATTTTGTGTAATTATAAAATAAAAAGGCAAATAAAATAAATATCAGGTGTTCAAAAAAATTGCAGTACCTTTAAAAAAAAAAAAAAAAATGTAGTAACTGACCCTGTTACATGTGGACCGTTTAGATCATATTCTGTTTTTAATTTAAAACAAATGTAGTCATAGCTCTTACCAAAAACCAACATCTAAGTGAGGTAGACCAAGACTGCCCTCCTGTGGTAGACTGTAAAACTACAGTGATGTATACAGTGATCTAAGTATATACATAGATCAATTAATTCAGTTTCAATTTAAAAAGTTAGGGTTTATTCTTGACAATGTGATTCCTCAACTAACATCAAATATAAATTCTCCCTGAGACAAAATTATATTAGATTTGTATTCGGGTTTGAGCCATGAACCCTGTCTCTGATTTATGTTTTTATTCGTCAAATAATTGTTTGAGTCTGGGACAATGACTAATACTGATGCATTGTATTAGGATTGTATTGTATCACATACAATACAATAACATTTAAATACATGTACGGAGACATTCAAACACACATTTGTGAGGAACAGTTTTGCATGTCTGGAAATGAGTCGAAAGGGAGAAGAGGTGACATGAAGCTTCAGATGTTTTCAGACAGCCACAGAGATTCTCCTCAAGTGCTGAATGTGGTTGTTCTATGCTAGACTCTCAGAATGTCTGAGTCACACTGTTGTCACGCTCTCAACCATGCCCAGCTTGAGATGAGAAGTCGAGGCTTGTGTTGCGTGAATGTGGTGCAAAGTGGCCGTGAATCTGTGCGACATCGCGTTACTTACGGCCTAATTACTAAACCCCCGCCAGTCTGACTGAGAAGAGAGGAGGGGGTCAACTTGGGACACAAACACTTAGCTCTACTCTGCTGCTGCTGCTGCTGCTGCTGCTGCTGCTGCTGCTGCTGACAGACAAACGCACCCTCCTCCACATTCATGCACAGATCTAATGCAACGACTGTAAACAGAAGCAGCCCCTGAATCACACTGTTTTAATTATAGATAATAGTTTCCCTTTTTTAGACATGATCTCATAGGTCTGATACCAAGAGTTTTCTAGGTTCACGAGTTACAGTAGATGTTGGCATGGTAGGTGTTTTCCTCTGTTGCCATGGAAATAAGGAGCAGAGGAAAGTAGGTTACACGGTGTGAGTGTCAAGAGTGGAGACGGGAAGGGGGTTGGAAGGAGGCGGAGAAGCTCTTAGCAGACGGGCTTGTGGCACAGGTGGAGTGGAAGGGAATGCGTCTGGACACCGGAGGCATGATGACGGTGGCTTAGAGCGATGGCGTGGGACTCACTCACACACTCAGGGAGTCTGCCAGACACTGAAACAAACATATGTGATTGAGGCTGAATGATGCTGGAGTGGAGAGAGTCACTGTTCATGATGCAACATGTTTAATAAGCACTTTTAATTGAAGAAATGTGCATTTTGAATCATTTCTGTATCATCATTCTGATGTCCTGACATGCCATTTTGTCTTTCAGACACATTCAGAACATGAGTGAGATCAAGACAGACGTGGGCAAGGCCAGAGCCTGGGTTCGCCTCTCGATGGAGAAGAAGCTGCTCTCCAGGCACTTGAAGCAGCTGCTTTCAGATCACGAGCTGACAAAGTGAGCCAAACAACAACCTGTCTCCTGCTCTCAGAGGGAGTCACACTTCACACCTCTACTGTATAACTCGACTCAAACTCCTACCTTTTCTGTGCTTGAAATGTCTTCTCGAGTGTGAACTTCAGATGACTTGTGATCTACATATTCATTATACATTAACTCTTTTAAAATTGCAACACATCATTGTGCAGCCCACTGTCAAATCAATAATTCACAGCCTTCTTCATAATTGATAAGTGAGTGTTGAACTGGGTCAGAGGGTCTGTCTGCCTTTGCGACCTTAACCTTGGCAATTGTTCCACTCTGTGTCAAAGCACTTTTTTCATACTACATTGAGGAAATAGATGTTTTTTTTAAATAGTGGAAATAATTGAACTTTGTGGATGTATACATTAATGCTATTTTTTTCATTTTAGAAAACTGTACAAGCGCTACGCCTTCCTCCGCTGCGATGACGAGAAGGAGCAGTTTCTTTACCACCTGCTGTCCTTCAATGCCGTGGACTACTTCTGCTTCACGAATGTCTTTACAACCATCAGTGAGTGCTGACAAACAACTCATCATTAACCAAATTGTGTGGGTTTTTTTTATATGACACGTCTCTCTTTTCTCTGCACCAGTGATCCCCTACCATGTGGTGGTTGTTCCCAGTAAGAAGCTGGGTGGCTCCATGTTCACCGCCAACCCATGGGTTTGTGTCTCCGGTGAGCTGGCAGAGACCGGAGTGCTGCAGGTTCCCCGAAATACTCAGGAGATTACTTTTGAGGTTGGTTGTTAATTGAAATCAGACGCCCCGCGTCTTCATCGTTTCATCGTTTAACGAGGGGCTTCCTCCTGCAGTGTTGCCCCCGCGGTGCTGTTCATCTCTGTGGGTGTCTCTGACGTTGCACAAACGCTGACGTTGCGCGTTTTCCCAGACATTGCTGATTTTGCCTCAGTTGCCTGAAAGCAAAATACCATAAAAGTTCTGTATAATCCTTCAGAGCTTCAACAGCTCAGATTATTTGTACAGTTTTCCACTGTTTTTGCTTCCAAAGGTCTCAAGAAGACTGCATTTCCATATTTCAGTCCATTTTGGCAGCCACAATATCCTATTCTCATTCTTGAAACAATCCTTCACACTTTTACGGGGCTTGCTGACATTAGTGGCGAAGGTGGAATAATAATTGGAAATCAAACATGCCTGCCTATTGTTTTGTGTGTGTGTTTTTAACCGTGTCTATAAGTTTATGTAGTTTATGTTAGGATTAGGGCTGAGCAATTCATCGAAATGTTATCGAAATCGCAGTACGGCGTACGGCAATTTTCAAATTGCACGGGGGGCAAAATGTGTGTCAAAATATAATTTTAGATGAATTATTGTCTGCACAAATCATTTTAAACCCTGTAAAAACACAATTCCTGTCAAAATAATCGCAATTATATATTTATTCAAAATCGTTCAGCCCTAGTTAGAATTTGTTCACTTGGGTCTTTTGTATTTCAGCTGTTGACTTTTAACAGTAGAAATTTTTCTGAGTATTTTTAAATTTACCAACACAGTAAAGCACCCTCTCTCTCTCTCTCTCTCTCTCTCTCTCTCTCTCCCCCTCCCCCCTGTCCACCCTGCTACTCTCTTCCTTCCATTTCCTCCCCACCTGCAAGACAAGGCTTCAAACACTTTAGCACTTAGATAGATAACGTGTAACCAGCATTTTCTTTACTCTATTCTTTATAACCATTTGTATATGAATATCCGAATGATCTTTAGTGTGTATAATCATTAGTAACTCACTGAAATGAATGACCATGTGATATTTTTACACACTGATTGTTGACAGTGAACAAAACCTTTGAAATAAGACAAAGTAGTAATAAATTGAGTGTTTGATAGTAACATTCCTCTCTCTCTCTTTCTTTCAGTGCCAAAACCTGGGCAAACTCACCACAGTACAGATGGGCCATGACAACACGGGGCTCTATGCAAAGTGGCTCGTCGAATGCGTCGTCGTCCGCAACGAAATCACGGGCCACACGTACAAGTAAGCATAATCTGTGATAAAAAAAAAAAACAGACCTGATACAGTTTTAAACCAGACTGTTTGAATTTGATGACGTGCCTGTGTTTTCCTGACAGGTTTCCATGCGGCCGCTGGTTGGGGAAGGGCGTGGATGACGGCAGCCTGGAGAGGATCCTCGTGGGGGAGCTGATGACTCCCAGCACGGAGAACGACGAGAAGATGTGCCGCACGCCCCCGATGCAGCAGTCACCCGGGATGATGAGGAGGTTTGTTACCATCTCGCCAAACAGCAAACCAAGTAAGTCCCTCCACTGCTCTGACACGAGTCAATGAAACAATTACTCCATTAATCAATTAGTTAATTCATTGTTGTTGTAATTGATGAATGGGTGTTTTTTTGAAAAGAAATAATTTTTCAGATTATTCCCCTTCTTAAATGTGAATATTTTCTGGTTTCTTTGTTCCATATAACAAAGAAATCATTAAAACTGAACATCATCAAAAAGGGTTAGTTGCAACCCTATATCTGAGTTATATCTGACAAGTGTCCCTCAATTTCATCCGATTGAAGTCTTGTTCTTAGAGGCGGAGTCATACTTTTCCACATCCACAAGTTCACAGAGGTACGCTGCTATCCATGTGGCGTAAATAACGTCATCCACTCATGTCCATGACAGTGTGAGCAGCCTCAGTGAGGTCGTCCACGTGCAGCCCAAAAATCTGTGATGTAGGACATTAATTTGGAATCTAATGGGGGCTAAAGTACACATAGTACATGGAATGGTAGACCAATGTGGATCGTCATTTTAGTTAGACTGTGGATGAGTGGAACGTGTGCATAATGAATGACCAGTGGAAATCACCTAGATGGTATTTTTGCTTGAATTGTCCCACAGCGTTGTTTTTGTTTGTCTTTTCTCCCCCAGAGTTGAACACCGGTCAGATCCAGGAGGGAGTGGGAGAGGCCATCAATGGAATTGTGAAGCACTTCCATAAACCGGAGAAGGAGGTGAGAGACGGAGGCGAGAGACGGAGGCAGGCCCACGCGGGCCCCGACATGTCGCTCTATTATTCATTACATATAAAGAAAAGCAGCTTTCTGCTCTGGTGGTCCTCGAGCCCCTCAGTCACGATCAGCTCACTGCTTTCATCCCATTGTTAAGGATAATTCTTTTTTTTTTAGCTTTATACTTTTGATACTATGTTTTCCTGTTTTAGAAGCACTAATTAATTGTATATGGGCATAATTGTTAGAGTTTTTAAAACTAAATGTGACCTCAGGTGTCAAGTTTCATTCATTGTGTATTTTGTGGGGTTTTTTCCCAGGGAAATTCCCTTAGCTTTTGAACTCTTTATAGAACTGACAGAACAATAGCTGCTAAATATAAAAATACTTCCCAAAATCCTTTATTCTGTTGTGTTTGTATAGTCTCTGTATTAATTTTACGTCTGTCATTTCATACACCCATGAAGGCCTGTGCACATGCCTCTCACATTATTATTTTAGAATTAACTTTGTAGTTAATTAAGAATTTAGCTTGTATTCTATTCTCATTTGGATGGAAGAGAACGTTTGTTTCATCGAACTTGATGCATTTTCTTGTCGTTTTCTCACACACAGAGAGGCAGTCTGACGCTTCTCCTCTGCGGGGAGTACGGCCTCGTCTGGGCTCTGGAGCAAGTTTTCCAGCACGGCTTCAAATCACCGCGACTCTTTAAAAACGTCTTCATTTGGGACTTCTTGGGTAAAGACTCAATATACTGTAACTAAGTGCTTTAAGTGAGGACTTCTCGGCTGTGTGTGGCATCAGTGTGTTCCAAACGCTGTTTATTCATTCAGTTTTAGCGCCTAAAACCATATCCACAGGATTTTGGTTTTGTGATCTTGTGAAATTTGTGTCATACAATTCAAATACTGAACAAAAAGCCTCACATTTCTGTTTGAAGCAGAATATTTTAGGTCAACATTTGTTGACGGTGAACTGTAGACTGATAATTATATTGCACTTCAACAGAAAAGGCACAAGTATACTTTGAGAGCGCCGAGCAGCGGGAGGCGACCCCGGATGAAAACTGGCAAACCCGAGTGCGCCACTTCTGCCGCTTCATGCGCGCCATCAACATCACGCCCAGGAACATCGGCAAGGACGGGAAGTTCCAGGTGCTCGTCTGTCTGGGCGCAAGGTAGGCGAGCGGCACTCACTGTTAACCCCAAACCTGTACAGTATTTAGATGTGGTAACCAGTGAGGATGAAAAGTAAGTTTGGCCTTCAGAGCGGATTTAGTGAAACCTGTAGTGAAGCCTTTTAGTTCTTAGTCTTTAGCTCCATTTCCTCCCAGTGGTACAGTTGGATACATGCAGTTGTTGCATTCTACTTCATTGAATTAATTTGTTATGCTGTGCCACACTGGTATAATGTCACATGAGTTACACAGCTATCTGCACTGTTGTGCTTGCTGGAAATGCAGCTTTTTTGTCAATATTGATGAAAGAGACAACTTTATAGATGTTCATCAAGTGAAATACGCATTCTGATTTTTATGTCTTTTATAAATTTGAACAAATATAGGGTTTTTACTGTTAACATGCACAAAACAAGCGAGTCCGACGTGCAACTAGTGCAGTCGACGTTCAGTATATGCATGTTTTTGTGGGGTGGAAGCGATCACTTCTTATCCAAACAACATCAAAGTCGGTACCGCACACGCTGTTGTTCTTAGTAAGTCGCCTGCCAAGTTTGAAGCCTGTAGCAAACCATTAAACAGATATACGATGATATATATACGATGATATATATACTATCCTTGCATTTAAGGATAGTTTAGTCACAGATATTTTAGTAACAAAAACCATATCATAGCATTCTTTATTTGCTCAGAGTCTCTTTTGTGCTTCTCTCAGAGACCATTTACTGCATCACTGGATCGCTCTGCTCGCAGACTGTCCCATCACTGCTCAGATGTACGAGGAAAGCGCGCTGATGAAGGACCGCTCGTTGGTGAACTCCCTGATCAGAGTGCTGCAGACTCTGCAGGAGTTCAACATCATTTTGGAGGCTTCGCTCGTCAAAGGTGTTGGTATCTAAACCAAACCCACCAACTTCCCACCGCACGCACAAGACCAGGAAGATCACTGAGGGCCATTAGAAGGACTGATGGAACCGTTTATATGCAGGAACAGACTTCAACAAAGGACATTTTCTGGCTTATCTTAAAACTACTGTTACATTTGCCATATATTAAGTGCAATGAGCCTTTCAAGATTTGTTGTTATTTTTATCCTCGATGATGTTGCCATTGGATGTTAAAACTATGTTTTCTATATTTTCAAATTATTGACAATGACCTCCTTGTGCTCTGATGTGTCATTGAAAGCTAAATATTTTCATTGTTATTGTGAACCGTCGACAATGGCTATATTTAAGGCGAAGCAAGGAGCAAAACTGTTAATTATATTTTCAGAGAAAAACAGTATTATTTTGTTAAGTCCGTCAAATTGCTTGCTCTGTCGTCAACTCAGAGTCCAGTGTCATATCACAGAGCTTAAAGCAAATGATGTAGAAGTATGCTTTATAAGTATGTGTTTGACAGGAAGACGATTCACCTGCGTTACTTTTGAGCCTTTTCCCTGAGAAATGTACAAGTATGCAAACCTTTTACATCAGAGAAAATGTTCCTTCTTGCTTTTTAATACCGTGTGATTTAAGCCTGTGTCCAGTGATTGACCGTAATGTTCCGTTGGATGATGAGAAAACACCACAAGTCTTTGGTTTGTAATCCACGACACACGTCCTCCAAGTGATGCTTGACCGACCCAGCTTTCTGTGCTCATCACAATGACCGCCTTCATAGAAATACCTCCAACCAGCAGTACCCAGTCTGTCAGTCACATCTTCCTGCTCTCTGTGAGGATCTCCTGCTTCTCATGTGGGGGACCAACAAGGAATGCCCCTATCCCCCCCCTCCCCGACAGATCTTATCGTGGTTTCTTGCTATGCAATATCCAGTCGAGAAAATTCAGCCCCTGACAAACTCCACATTCTAGTGTCTTGAGGAATAACCAGGCCCTCCTCTGTCACGTACGTCAAACTTTACTGTGCAGAATAAGATATTTGATATGTGAAGGACTTATTTTCTGTGCCAACAATGTCTAGAATGAACTGTGTTGTACTCGTCTGTGTACGACCCACACATGAGCATCTTGGGAGAATATATATTTTTGTTTTCAATACGGTTGTACAGATATTGACATAGCTGTGTAATGTAGTGTTTACTAAGTGAGCAACAGTGTACAGTGTAAAAATATAATAAGAATAAAGCATCTGTAATGTGTTGCAATATCATTTATTTATTATGTCGCAGTTCAAAGAGTTTATTGTCATATGTACCGTAAGTAAATGTGTTTCTCCGTGCAATTAAATTCTTTCCTTGCTGTTAATGCCAGGTTAAGTCAAAAGAAACGGATAAATAGTTGAAAGTAATAAAAGAACATACAATAATTGTAACTATTATATACAACGATAGTATCTAATAAGCACATAAAATCGAAAAAATAAACACTGTTAATAAAGAAAGAACATTAGCTGTGCAAAGTGAAGTAGATATGCAAAATAAACTTAATGTGCAAAAGTTACTTTAACCAGTTAATTGTTTGCTAAAGAAAGCTTTAGGGCATTTGCAATAATTGTCATTGCAGTGTTCTTAACTATTCTCATTGTATTCTTCACATTATATTTATTAACAAAGATGTTATGCGTTATACTGATAAACAAAAAAATGCTTATTTATTAATGTTGTCCCCTTAAATGCATATATTTAAAATATACCGCTGTAGGAATGTGTTTTGGCAGCTGAGAAAATGTAAACAAACTCGTTCGCGCCATATCTGGAGGGTGTTTTTCTTTAAAGCGCTGGTACCAGGAGGAGGCTGGGATTTGAAGTTTAAATGATGCCGTTTACAACAGTCACGTCCGGCTCCCTCACTACGGCTCCCAGCATGCACCGCTCCTGGAGAGGACGTGAGGACAGCAGCGATTGGTTGACTCCGCGTTCAAATCTAACTGCTGCACTCCTTATATGGGCATTGTGTGCTCGGCCCTTTCATTACGGCTTTTTATGCTAATCACATTTTAATGGCCAGCTGTATGCAGCAGTAGTAAGAGCATGCGCAGTAGCGACCAAGAATACGGCGAAGATTCAAAGTTTTTGTTCAGTAAGTGCGCTCTTTTTCCGTCTTACGCTCAAATGAAATGTCTTGAATTGTGCTGTTTTGTCATGTTTGCGGAGGTTCGCGGCGGCGGAGTGTCGCCGTCGGTGTGACTCGTGCTAGTCGTCGCGAGGGCGAAAACGTACAAAGAGTAACTGACAATAGGATAACGTGGAAGTGAACGAGAGCGTGGCATGGTGCTCGTAGCACGGTCCGCTAGCTAGCATGCTAACAGCTAACAACAATGAGCCGTATTTGGCGCTGCAGCGGGGGTTAAGTTTGAATTTAAAGGGGACGATGAGTTCGCCGCAGCCGTTTGAAATTCGTTGAAACGACGACAGAAACACATTAACGACACGAAGTCGACAGCCGCGTGTTGGTAACGCACGCGTTTTACACTCAGTTACGCGTGTAGCACAGTAGCTTTTTGTTTTAGTTCAGAAAGCTGCCGCCGCCGCTGCTGCTGCTGCCGCCCGCTCTCTCCGCGTCGACCTCACGCCGCGGACGCGTTCGCGGCTAAAACGGCGCCAGGCGGCGTCCACTCCTGTGTTCTTCTGTGTTTATTTTCACAGTTTAAACTTGGTTATTAATAAAGTGCTGAGCTGCGAAGTGCGATGAAGTAGCTTTAACGATAGTAAAAACGTGACGCTGTGCTGCGGTGGGTGTTAACGTCTCGGCGGTTCTGGGACTGAAAGTTTGAAAACCTGCCGCAGATGTCACGGATCTGCTCTATAACGCTTTTATGTGACCACACAAATGATGACATTATAGTTTAATATTGATTTAACGACGGTTTGTGTGTTTTACCCGCGACTTTTGCCCCAAGCCTCTTAGATGTCGTTGTAAACCCTTATTTCCTAGTTTATTATCATCTTTATGTAATTGTGTGCTCTAGATACATTATGTCGACTAAATGATCGTTTCCATACAGTTTATTATCAAATTATGTGAAATATGACTTGGAAATGTCCGTGTTTCTGTGCTTGTGTGTGTCTATGTAGGGACCGCCCCCTTTTCAATAATAGAAAGCACAACTGTCTGCAGACATCCACCGTGTTTATAAAGAACCCCGGACATATTCATGCATTCATAGCCTTCTGTTGTGACGTTTTTCCCTGCAGGTTTTCTTTGCCACACCGCGGACCAACAGACAGACTATGTTCGGCTTTCACAAGTCTAAAATCTACCGGAGTAACGACGGCTGTTGCATCTGCAAGACCAAGTCCTCCAGCTCCCGCTTCACAGACAGCAGCAGATATGAGGAGACGTTCAGGCTCTGCTTCGGGTAAACGCCCTCATTCATTTATTCACAACGCACATATATGTGTTCATACTTCATATTGTTGCCACATAAGTTCTTCATGCACTGTTTAAACTGCTGACATTGTGCTAAAGGAAGCTAAAAAACACTGTTAAACTGCTTTATTCCACAAAAAAACAACAGAAAAACAGAGGTAACAGTGGAAGTATGTGTGTTTTTATGTGGTTTCGTCAAAAATCCACCTTTGCATAATTTAAAATGGCTGAGTCTGGAATTGCACTTTATTTTATAACACATTAACTGTTATTTTTACTACCATACTTCTATATTTTATCACCGTACATTTTTAACTACTGTATATTTCACACGTTGTGCGTACACCTGTCATTTTAAATGATGTCGGGACAGTATTACTGTTTATTTTACATCTGTTAATAATTGTATTCCAAGAGAAACAGTATTTTCATCTGTGCTACTGTTATGTGTGTGGCAAATTCACAATAAACCCTATTTCATTTAATGGAATAATTAGTTTTGTGCTCACTATACCAATATTAAAATAAAAACCAGAAGCATAAACAGTCCCGTTGTAAGAAACTAATAAATAATTAAGTTCAAGAGAGAGGTCAGCCTTTAATACTAATGTCTTCTGGGACTTGTGGTGTTTTTTGTTCTTCAGGCTGTCAGAGGATCGCGTCGGAGACATTTGCAACGCTTGTGTGCTCCTGGTGAAGAGGTGGAAGAAGCTGCCCATCGGTTCAAAGAAGAACTGGAACCATGTAAGTGGTATTTGAATTTCAGAAGGGCGGCTTGGACTCTAAGGTCTGATTTTTAAACTGACTCTCTGTTTTGTACCTGCTCTGACTCAGGTGGTGGATGCCAGAGCGGGGCCGGGCTTCAAGATGACAAAACCCAAGAAGATCAAGAACAGTGACGGGAAGAAGAAGAGCAAGCTGAGGAAGCTGCACAAGTTAAAGAGACAAAGTTAGTTGTTTTTAAATATAAACGAATGCCACATGTGCAGTGGGAAATTTATCTAATGCTAGAAAAACATTTGATACACTTTCATAGGGTTTTTTCACATTTCACGAGTTTTAATTGTTTTATGCTATTGTTTTTGTTTCCAAGCAGACTCTGATGCTCACAGCACGACCTCTAGCGTGTCTCCCGCTCAGTCTCCCGCTTACAGCAACCAGTCAGACGACGGCTCCGACATCGAGTCCAAACAGAGACGCCCGACTCCCTCCATCTTTTCCTTCCTAGACCGTTCCTACTGGAAAAGGCAAGTTACAGCTTTGAAATAATGAAACGTACTCTCAACCTTTTTTACAGTGAATATCTCAGGTTGTCTAATGTGTTTTCTTTTGTTTACCTTTTTAGGCAAAAGGTGTGTTGTGGGATCGTCTACAAGGGTCGGTTTGGAGAGGTGATCATTGACCCACGACTCTTCAAGCCCTGCTGCAGTTCCAAAAAACAGAAGACACTGGCTTCCACACAAGTGTCCACTCACCTCCCAGACACACTTCCTCCTCAGCTCCCAGAAGACGTGAAAGAAACTTGGTGATTGACTGTGTTGATTCCCTCTGCAGGGTTAATCCATGGCATCACCTGGATTTGTCTCCAGTGGCAGACCTCCCTTTCCCCCCTTCTCCCCCCCTTAGATCCATTAGTTAGATATTTCTCTTTTGTAATGTTCTTTTTTTTATATGGGTATTTTTTAACTTTTGTATAGAGAACTTTTTCTTTTTTTATAAAAAGCAAAAAGGACAAAAAAAAAACAATTTATGGGCATTAGTAATTTATAGATTGATGCGACACATTTTGTTGAGGTTCTGTTTTTGGTTCTAAAAAAAAAACTTTTGGTTATTTTTATAATGTGTTTGAATATTTTTGTCACTTTTTCAACATATCAAGACTGTTCTTTTTTTTCCTTTTTTATAACTTGTTAAATTGTAAGTGTGCATGTGAACGACACCAGCTATTTCTAATACCAGCTTTTTCATGTGGCAATGTTTTGTTCTTTCCGTTTGCTCCCTACGTGCAAACGTGTGCGTCTGTAGGTGTGTGTGTAGTACACGGAGGACTGTAGGCGACAACAGGGATCATTAGTGCAACTGTCCTCTGTATTGAGCTTTTAATATGTGCGTGTGTAGGTGAGAACAGATGATTTCCGACCGTTTTCGCAGCCTAAACGCGCCATAGCTTTGTAATGAGGTTAGACCGTGCATGCAGTACATTCCACTGCTTTCTCTGGAATGACAAAAGCGATGTATTTATTTCCTTTGTACAGCCTACAATGAAATGACCAATGCATGTTGTAAAGCAAATGATTTTTTAAAAAGAAAAATTGATTTTGTAAATACAGTTTATTGGCTCTCGATGCATCTCAACCTTCTTCTTTTTTCTTTTTTTTTTTAAATGGCAGGAATGGCAAACCACTACGTGTGTAAATGTTTTTGTGTCTGAAAGGTGCTGAAAATGTACTTTTACACTATTTCAGTGACATTTTTAATTCCATTTTCACATCTCTTTATCTCAGGCCTGTTTCTCTACGATAATGCAAAGCTTTGGCTCTTATACTTTGCCTGAAATACACACAAGCTTAAAGGTTTCACTGTTGTCTGTGGCGTCCGCTCGCTGCGATATTGTTTATTTTGTCCGCTCATGGCCAGAGATCGAACAGACAGGAAATGTTTGATCTATTTTTCTGGTTATTTTACTTTTTTTCTTTTTATGTGTGATGATCAGTGTTGTGATTTATTCAGAAGCAATTGTCAAAGTCAAACTATGCAGACGTTATGAATGTGAGAGTTTCTCTGGGGTGCGGGCCGTCGCTTATGCTGTTTAAAGTGTAAAGTGGTGGATCCTTATTCAACCAAATTGATTTGTTTAAAAAAAAAAAAGCACAAATTCTTTCAGCAATATCAAATCACAATTCATAACAGTCTCATGTGATGTTTCTTGTTTTAATACTCAGATTGCGCGGCTTTAGTCCTGGTGCGCTTACTGTTCTTCAGACTAATACTACAGCGATAACGGTTGTTTTTTGTGTTCTTGCTTCTTTTTTTTGCAAATTGTTTCCAATCTCAAACTTCATGAATTGACAGGCGATGCTCTGTAAAGTTGCTTAATATATAAACTTTTCTGCGGCAGGGTAGTTAAATGTTGAACTTTAAAAGGAGAAATGCTGCTTCCTTTTAACCTGGAAAATAAGCTTGTTTTTTTGTCCTTAGGGAGTTGCCATATTTGTTTCTACGAGGTACATTTTGGGATGTGAGATGTGCCTTAATTAATGAATTAATTACCTGGCTCTCGTGTAATTTATTTTTTTATTTATTACAAACTTTGTTTCTGAAACTTTGAGACAACTGGTGTAGAGCCTTTTCTAGAAAGTCTGTTTTTAAATGTGTGCACTTCTTTTGAACAATGTAATGTAGATTATTTTTTATTTTTATTGCTTTATTTTTTTTGTATACTGTATTGCAAAAGTAGAACTGTATTGAAATAAAGAAAACCAGTAAATAAATAAGTAAATGTGAGTAATAGTACTTCTTGACCAGCAGGTGGTGCACAAGAGCTTCACAGAGGACGTAATGCTTGAGTTATTTGATATTTAACTGCAGAACAAACAGGCAGAGATTCTCTTGGCTGTTTGTGTTGAATTTGTTTAGCAGCTTTAAGCCAAGTTTATTCATCTGTTACTAACAAATTATAGATTATCTGCTAAAATGGCAGATGGAGTCTGCACAGGATCTAGTTCATATTTTGAGTTTGTATCAAAAGCTAATGTGTTTACCTTTGTTTACACTTAAAGATTAAAGATTATATACAATTTACCAACTGAATATATAAGTATCAATATTAGTGAATAACAGTAACAGAAAAGTAAGTGAACTTTATTAAGGTTATATACTAATATACAAAGTATAAACAGGATTAGATAAGTAATTAAACTAAAATAAGTGAACTTTATTAAGGTTATATACTAATATACAAAGTGTAAACAGGATTAGATAAGTAATTAAACTAAAATAAGTGAACTTTATTAAGGTTATATACTAATATACAAAGTGTAAACAGGATTAGATAAGTAATTAAACTAAAATAAGTGAACTTTATTAAGGTTATATACCAATATACAGAGTATAAACAGGATTAATTGAACTAAAATAAGTGAACTGTATTAAGGTTATATACTAATATACAGAGTATAAACTGTATTAAATGAGTAATTAAACTAAAATAAATTAACTGTATTAAGGTAATATACTAATATACAGAGTATAAACTGTATTAGAAAAGTAAGTGAACTAAAATAAGTGAACTTTATTATGGTTATATACCAATATACAGAGTATAAACAGGATTAAATAAGTAATTGAACTGTATTAAGGTTATATACAGAGTATAAACTGTATTAAATGAGTAATTAAACTAAAATAAGTGAACTGTATTAAGGTTATATACTTATATACAGAGTATAAACAGGATTAAATAAGTAATTGAACTAAAATAAGTGAACTGTGTATCACAAAATAACAGTTTATGCCAGAAAAGGTGCCACCACACACACACACACGTTTGCAGCGCTACCCTTCTGACGACACTGCACTGATTCCCATTCATTTTGTTAAGCAGCCTAAACAAACCTCTCTCCCTCACTTTAACCAAGTTAAATAACCAAGTTAGTGCCTGGTCCAGCTCTTACCTCAGACATGAGGTAGCGCTTCACAGGAGGGAGCACGAGGACTGTGAGGCTACTGTTTATACTTGACGAGGTTCCAGGAGGCATCAGAAACGAGCACACACACACACACACACACACACACACACACTAACTCACTCCTTTCTCTTTTCAAAAGCCCCTTGTGAGGCAGATTGACAGGCTAGAATGAAAATGAGGCGGACGCTCGGTCGCGACTCCAGTGCGTACGCGTCCCTTTGAGCAGACCTCCACACTTGGATCATATCACCATGGGACCTATTTGGGCTGCGAGGGACTTTTGTTTGTTTTTGCTCTTGTTAAATAGTCGCCAAAGCGCAACGCAGCTTCCAGAGACTCGAGGTGGGACAGTAGTGAGTGTGTGTGTGTGTGAGTGTGTGTTGTGTTTTCTCCTCTCCGTGGAGAGTGCTCGCGCCGCTTTTACGCACGCTTTTTTGAGGGAGTGCGCTCTTCTTGTTCTTTCTCCATTGGTGACTCTTTTTTATTTGATTGTATTTCATTTTATTTTTTCACAGTTTCTCTAACTTTGAGCAGGTATTGTTGTGTGTGTGTGTGTGCGTGTGTGTGTGTGTGTTTGTGTGGAAACTCATCTCTGCTCCACACACAAACACGTTGTTTTTTTTTGACAGACAAGCTTTGTTCCCTTTGTAACTTATTAACTTCTGGGTTAGTTTTCACTGGACCTGTTAAATAATATCCTGTTATTGACTTTTACCGGGTGGGAATGTTCTATTTTATCAGTTTTTCGCTTGAATTTGTGCGCGTGCAAATACACATTTATTCAAAATCGCAGTTTAAAAAAACAAACAAAGCACTTAGGAAATCACAGAAGCTGCAAACGAATCTTTCTATTTTTGATTCTTCTGTGTTGTGGTCCATACATGTTGAAAAGCCGTTTTCACCCTTGCATTAAATCACCAGTTAACACTTTGATGGTGCAGTGATGTGGTAATAATGTTCCAATCTACTGCACTGAAGCTCGATTTCATCCACATTTATGCCACACATCAAACTGCCATTAGATGTTTGTTTGTTTGTTTGTTTTTACCCATGTTGCTCAGTGTCAAACACTGTGACGTATGATGTGTGAAAGTGTTTGTGTTTATTGTGACTCGCGCGCATTCCCAGCAGATCCGTGTGCAGAGGGAAGCGATGGCTGTCACATTGATGCCATTTGTCAGACAACGCAGGGCTCCTACAAGTGCACGTGCAAAACAGGCTTTAGAGGAGATGGGAAACACTGTGAAGGTAACACAACACAACATGTCTGTCTGTCTGTCTGTCTGTTATTTAATCACCAAACACTATGTGCACTTGGCTTTTTACACTTAGTTAAATCATGTACCATGGCGACATTTCCTGTGTGTTCCTTGTCAGTGTGTTTTAAATGACATTACAGACCATTTTTAAGGCACAGTCTTTATAAATAATGATAATAATCTTTATACAAATGCAGAGGAAACATTTCTTGTCTTCCTCTGCTCTTCCTTTTCTTTTTACCTCTTTGATCTGCAGCCAAACACTTATCCTCATCATCATCATCATCATCATCATCAAGTGTTTCTTCTCTTTTTGGCTTTACAGACGCCGACGAGTGCGACCTGGAGCACAACGGCGGCTGTGTGCACGAGTGCAACAACATCCCCGGCAATTACCGCTGCACTTGTTATGACGGCTTCAATTTGGCACACGACGGACACAACTGCCTGGGTACGAGCGCTGATGGTGAAGAGTTCACGTCTGTGTGGGCGCCTGTGAAGCTTCTCACACTCACTCACTCACTCACTCACATGCCTTCTCTGCGGCCTTTTGCGTCACACAAACAGTTTTGGTTTAAAAGAGTCCTAAATATTTACGGCTGAAATTGTGATTGTGGCTGCTTTTATGCAGTATCGTAAACACTGGTCGGAGCAGATGAGTTTTTTAGTGAACCGTGTTTATTTAACACAATCCATCCACTGTCCCGCAGATGTGGACGAGTGCGAGTTCAACAACGGAGGCTGCCAGCACACTTGTGTCAACACCATGGGCAGCTACGAGTGCCGCTGCAAGGACAGCTTCTTCCTCAGCGACAACCAGCACACGTGCATCCACCGCTCAGTGGGTGAGTGTGAGACTCTGTGAGCGGATGCTCGTCGGTGCTAATTGTGGGAATTGAATTGTGCCACGAAAGAAAAGGCCAGAGAATGATCCAGCAAATTCTCCCAATATTCACATACAAATCTCAGATTGACAGCACAATGAGGGGGGCGACAGGTTTAAGCCTGAGCCGCTGTCACTGAGCTTTTATCCACGGCAACGACACGCTGTGGGAAAACAGGGTCTCAGAGTCCTGGAGAACAAAATAAGTTAATAACTGCGGCACTCGGCTCACAGATTTGTCTCAAGTGCCTTTTGTTTTGTCTCCTTGACTGAAGTCAACTTAAATGCCAGCTCTTTCCACTCCATCGAGTCCGGACAACCCTTTTAAACCCCGTGGATCCGTCCACTCAGCTGTGACTCATCTGTATAAATGGTGCCTCGTAATCTCAGTTGGGGTTTTTTTTCAGCTCAAAGTTGCAGAAGAGCTTTTGTTTCCTCTCCTTGCAGAGTTGAATTTTTCTAATTTAGATGTGATTTAAAAAAAAACAACACTTGCTGATGTTTTGGAGTTGTGTAAGGCCCCCCCCCCCCAGACTAATCTCTCCCTATGTGTGCCTTTGTGTGTCGCTGGTCAGTCACTGTAGGAGAGTTTCATTGTGTACCTCCTCTCTCCCTCCTTCTGTCCCAGAGGGCCTCAACTGTATGAATAAGGAGCACGGCTGCGCCCACATCTGCAAAGAGACGCCCAAAGGGGGCGTGGCCTGCGAGTGCCGCCCAGGGTTCGAGTTGGCCAGGAACCAGAAAGGCTGCACCTGTACGTGCTCGCCGCATTCAAAGTTAACTCCACTAACTTCATTTGATGACTGAATGACTGCATGTTGCCCCCCTGAACCCCCCCCCCCCCCACTCTGCAGTGACCTGTAACCATGGCAACGGAGGCTGCCAGCACACCTGCGAGGATACGGAGAACGGGCCCATCTGCAGGTGTCACGTCAGGTACACGCTGCAGCCTGACAAGAGGTCATGTGTAGGTAAGCACGCTGTCTGTGGACCATAAGATGAAATAAGTGCAATTTGTGATATTTATGATGTTAACTGTAAAAAAACAAAAACTTTAAACCTATAGTGTGTAACTTTTAAGTGAAAACATTCATTCCCGTGCTGCACACAGGAAGTGATTTGGACATAGCCTCTATCAACAAAAAAAAGTTACGCACTGCAGCTTTAATACCTTTTTAGATTCTTAAACCTAAACCTTTATCTATTTATTATAATAAGCTGTTATATGAAGGATTCTCTCCATTAATGATTATTGTTCCTGAATCCTAAATAAGGGATTTATGGGATTTAAAATTCATACTGAGTGAAAGTAGAACCAGCTTTCTACACGTGTCATGGTCTTCTCCAGTGAATGTGATGGTGGTTAAAGTTAAAATGGAGTTAAAAATGTGTCCAAACCACACGTTTCTGATAATATTCACGTTAAAGATTTCACCTGAGTTTGGTACGCGGTGTTTCTTCTCTGTCAGTTACACACAGTGTGCATTTTTCCACACAATAGTTGTGAAGGATAAGGATCCACTCTCAGATACCGGTGTGTGTGTGTGTGTGTGTGTGTGAGGTCTGTTCATACCAGAGCAACACTGTCTCCAGAGTCACTTCACTGCTGCTGCTGCTGCTGCTGCTGTTATCTGACACACACACACACACCAAGTCACTACAAGCTCAATATCTCAAGTGTAAACCAGCATGTTGGTCACGGAAGTGTGACAAACAAGACAAATCAGTGCAGGACAGGATGTGATAACGGTTTCTGGAGCTGTAGCAAGAAATGAGTCGATTTCGGTGGCGATACTGATCCGCAGTCAGGATAGTGGACTTACTCTCAAACCTTTTCTGTCAAGTATAACATTTATTGAATCAATATTAGAACAAACGTTCCACTTTTCTTTCAATAATCTGTTGTGCAAGTAACATTTTTGCTTTAGCAACACAAATAATCTCAATATTGCTTCCTGAGAATATTGTCACCAGTGTAGATTTTGTTGTGGTACGTCACTAAAATGAGTCCGAGTTATATCAAGGCCAAAGGTTCCGCCTGCTACACTTTAGTAAGTACTTATAAATAAATAAAACAGAACTTGCGGCCCCCCTGGAGAGTCTCCGCGTCCCCCCAGGGGGGCCCGCCCCACAGTTTGACAAAAGGCTGCTGCATGGTCTGGTCAAAATTCAAGGTGTATTGTGACTGTGGGAAAGTGTGTGACCTTGGCAGAGGTTTGCACTCTCTCAGTGCTCGCTGCAGTTTGGTCATGTTCCAATTCTTCTCCGTTTATGCAGAACGCGACGAAGCCACCGCCGAGTCCTCGGACCACAACGTCACGTCCTTCGCCGAGGTGGACAAGCGGGTCAAGCGGAGACTGCTCATGGGTAACAATTGCACATTCCACTCTTGCAGGTTCAATGGCGTGAATCTTTAAGGCGCGTCGAAGTGCCGGGAACCGCCGAGGTGGTGTCAAACAGCAGAGAGGAGTCATGTCTAATAAACCGACACATTCCTGCGTCCTTTGAGCAAACTGTGAAATGACTGTGCGCTCGTCTCCTCGCCCACCGAACGTCCGCCATAAAACACGTGCATTTGTGACATGGTGGTACATTTCACATTTTCCCTCCATTTGTGGAGAGTAGCGTGTGAATCTTTTTCTTGTATAGTGAGTATTTATCGGTGGTGGGAGTCTGGATAATTCAGGACACCAGCTCAGAGAGTATGGTCCTGTGTTAGAAATAATACATGTTATTCGGGTAAATCAAGACATTAAAGGTCCAGTGTATTAAATCCATTCATTAAAGCCTCATTTATCTGTTTCCATCAGCGTTCACAAACATTTAAAGGTCTAGTGTCCAGGGTTTATTGGCAGAACTTAAACACGCTACCCACAATGTTGGTGGAAGTGTGTAATCACTTTAAAATGTGCTTTTTGGAACCTTAGAATAAGGCGTTTATGTACTTTAGACGGGGGCTTTGCTTTACAAAGGCTGCCGTCTTGTGCCGTCACGTTTCTACAGCAGCCTGAATGGACAAACAAGTCGGAATAACATCCTGTCTGGCATTCAAAGGCCACCATAGTTCAGGAAAATCTGTAATCTACACTGGACCTTTAAAACTGTATTAAATACTGTACAGGTATGAAGTTGACTGAAGTGTGTGACTCACGGCTGTTCTGAAAGTACATCGCTAAGTCCGCCATTGTTTTTGTTTTACTAAGGATCTAATATGTGACATTGAGGAATAAGGCTGCCCTTTTCACAACGGAGAATCCTGTGTGTTGTCGTTTCAGAAACCTGCGCGGTGAACAATGGGGGGTGCGACTGCACCTGTAAAGACACATCCACGGGCGTGCGCTGCAGCTGCCCCATCGGCTTCACGCTGCAGCCGGATGCAAAGACATGCAAAGGTCAGAGCGGCCTCCGCGGTGCGGGAGTTCAGATTTGAGCGTTGGTGTGTGAGGAGGTGAAAGGTCGTTAAAGGTCCTGCCCTGCGGTTCCTCCCACAGATATCGACGAGTGTGAACACAACAACGGCGGATGCGAACACTTCTGCAGGAACACCATCGGCAGCTTTGAGTGCAACTGCAGGAAAGGCTTCAAGCTGCTCGCAGACGAACGTTCTTGTCAAGGTAGAGATGGGTTTTATTATTATTATTAAGTATTTAGCTTTGTATTACTAGAATAGGGTTAGTGTTTTTTGAAAAAGTGTGCTTCCTAACCTCAGTTTCCCCTGAACTGAGAAATATCTTCATTCTTTTCTTTGTTACTTTTCCCACCAGTGACACTTCTTCATCCTGTTAGCGCGACTGTTAGCAAAGATGGCGGATTTAGCTTTGTATTACTAGAATAGGGTTAGTGTTTTTGAAAAATTGTGCTTCCCAACCTCAGTTTCCCCTGAACTGAGAAATATCTTCATTCTTTTCTTTGTTACGTGCCCACCAGTGACACTTCTTCATCCTGTTAGCATAATTGTTAGCAAAGATGGCGGACACGGTTAGCATTCTGGGAATGAGGTCCCGTCCCCCCTACGAGTGGGTCTAACAAGTGTGGAATTAGCGTTTTTACAGTTCTAAGCCTCGGACCAAGTGTCACTGGTGGGCGCGTGACAAAGAAAGGCTTGAAACTGCAAATGCTAATTCCCAGAATGTAAACAGTGTCCGCCATCTTTGCTAACAGCTACGCTAACAGGACCAAGTGTCATTGTTATTTCTTGACTGGGGAAACTTGAGGTTGGGAAGCACAAATGTTCAAAGATACTAACCCTATTCTAGTAATACTAAGCTAAATGCTAATCGGTGAAGTATTCCTTTAAGTTTGCCGCATCTATTAATCTTTTAGACTTAAAAGAGAGACGTATTCTCTTAACTTCTGAAAGGATAAATAAAAGTAAATCAGAGTAAAGTTTTGTTTTACTCTTATGTGGCAAAAACAACCCTTTAAATCCATCAGATAAACAAACTTGAGCTTATCTCTGTGTGTTGCACAAAAAGAACCTCGTGGCTTCCTCTTTGTTTACCTCTGGATCAGAGTTTACGCCTGTAATGGAGCGTAATACATTTTAAGGCAGCTAAATGAAACGCCAGCCTTCTCGTCACCTGTAATTACCACGAAAATACAGTTTTTGTTTTGCCGGCGCGGCACCGCGTACACGTCACATTCGGCTGTGTGGGAAACTTCGGGATCAAATGCTTATGTGTGTGTCTGTGGGTGGGAAATCCCGACTGGCGAAGATTGCGACTGACTGCCCTGCTATTATGTCATCTTTTCTGATTTTGATTACAGATATAGACGAGTGTTTCTTCGAGCGGACGTGTGATCACACGTGTGTGAACTTCCCCGGTGGTTTTCAGTGTCTGTGCAACAAAGGCTACACCATGTATGGACTGGCCCACTGTGGAGGTGAGACTAAGAGAGGTGGAGGGAGTTATACACAGCCAGTTGAGCGTAACGCACGCGTCCCTATGTGAGCACCTGCCCGCTGATGTGTTCAAAGACATGGAACGTTTTATTATAATAATAATGATTTTTTTCCCCCCTCAGATATTAATGAATGCAGTGTGAACAATGGCGGTTGTGATCAGGGTTGTGAGAACGCCATGGGTGGATTTGAGTGCTTCTGCCATCCCGGCTATAAACTGCACTGGAACAGGAAGGACTGCATTGGTAAGCCGGTGCATACGTCATGTACGACATCCCACATTTTTGCTTTAAAACTTGGGGACAAAAACAGGAGATACTTTGAATTCTGCTCTCTTTTTCTCTCTCTTTAATTCTCTGTCACTTTCCTGTGTTTGAATAAAACATCCGACGCTCCACAAGTCGAGTGTGTGCCAGGATGTCGGTGCCTCAGATCCATGTTGCCTCTACCTCCGTTGTGAAGGTCAAAAGTCTTTCTTTTTACCCTTGAGTCTTGTTGTGGTTTGTATCTAGAGGCTGAGGGGTCATCACCTGCGAAACCGCCCTCTAAACCCACCCTGAACTGCAGTAAGCAGGAGGGAGGCGACCGCTGCTTCCTCACATGCCAGTCCCAGGTTCATATCAGCAGTGGTAAGAGCCAGATCTCCATATTCCGTCATTTATTTTGAGTAAGTGGAGCCTGTGCGAATGTAATATCCAGCTCCTCCAGTAACTGCATGGAAAAACACCTGCATAGTCGAGCTGCAGAATGACATTGTCATCATCGTTCTGTACAAACTTAGACTTATGTAAAGGTTAAAGAAATAGAGATAGAAACACTCATTGCAACTTAAGAATTTTAAAACCACAATTACTTTACAGGAGCAAGAATCTATTGTTATTTGACACTTATCATGAATATTATTGATTTTGAATGATTTAAAAATGTGATTGCCATATCCATAAGCTGTTACCTTTTTAGGCTTTTTATTATTTATTTATTTAACTTTTGATTGAGCAGCACAATTATTGATCTAAAGGTTTATTAGTATTTTTTTTGGTGATCTCTAGTTCTCATTTTAGCTTGAAACAAACATCGTATGTATGCTGACAAAGGTCAGTGACCTCTGTGACGTGTTTGTTTCCATCTGTTGATTTAATGTCTCAGTCAAATGCACCATTACAAAAATGTAAATGAGGTGATGCAGCATTGCTAAATCATGAAAGTCTAGCTCTCCCAGATCTAGTTCTGTAAACATCAGAACAGCGCAGAGTGACTTTTCGTGTTCCTACACGCTTCCCGTTTGCTCTCTGACTCGGCTTTTGTGGCCCAAACCTTTAGGGACAGAGGATTCCTACACGGTGACCTGTGGAATGCCTCTGCCCTGCTTGGCTGATGCAGAGAAGAACAACAGTGGCTTGTATTGCTTAGGCAAGTACCAAACATCACAGATTTACATCTATCTTCCTGCTCTGCCTCACAAAGCTGTAACTCAGGCATAGCCTGGGGCTGTTATCAGTCGATATATAAGCAGTTGTTTCTGTTCTCTCTCCCCGGGCAGGTCCAGAGACGGCCGGCGCTCCTCGCATTAAGACGACAGCCACGTTCAGGTCTGGCACTGCCAAGTGCAACTTAAAACGGAGTCAGGAGAAACTCAAGGAGAGCTTAAACGCCGCACACTTAGGTACAGATTTAAACAATGTGAACACAACACAGATTAGCGACAGACGCAGACTCTTTAAAAAACACAGTTTGGGGTTTACAGAGAACTGCCAGCGTCTGAAGCCGCAGTCGTTTAAAGATAAGAGCTGACCTGAAGGCTTTAAACCGCAAACCGAAGGCAAATGTGAAAGAATTTCCTGGGGAAAGTGATGTGGGTTTGAGTGTCTTGAACGTCTCAGCGCAGCACTGTGAATGGCACTGACAGCCGAGGATGTAATTAGCCATCGCACGCCTTTCAGTAAGGTCTGACCCTGCCATCAATCACGAGTTGTCCGATTGTAGGATTATTTTGCTCGTCCAAGTGGTTTTGGCATGTTTTTTTTTTTACATGCATCACAGTCACTGAAAGGACTCGTAATTGTTTCAAATAAAGGAAATGAGTTTTTGTTTTTGAGTTTACATGCGTGACGAAAAAACAACTCACCAAACCATGAGTAGAAACCATGGTGATGATGTGGACGGTTGTTTCCTGTGTCCACAGAGAGTCGCTTCCTCTTCACCGAGAACGTCCAGTTCAGCTACGTGAGCCTGCGCTGCACGTCGTCCGGCCAGCGGACGCGCAGCCGCCACGGCAGGAGAGCCGGAGACGACGACGGCTCCCTGATTACAGCTGAGTTTGAGCTGGATGTGAACCTAGAGGAGGTAACAGGTTGGTTGGTCTCTCTGCACTTCTGCCTGCCTGTCACCTTTTCCTCTTGCCCTTTGCATCCGTCTGTCGTGTCGCCGCTGTCTGTTTGTTACTAATCAAACCAAACTGTTAAAGTATCTCCTGTTTTGATGGCGCTCTGGTGGTGGAGGGCTCAGTGTTTGGGGTGCAGGGTCAAAGTGTTTTCTTCCTGACATGGTCTTTTGTTTTCACGTGAATGTCTGGGTAAGCATGTGGGCATCCAGGCATGAATTCACAGTTTAGTGTCGGCATGTGAAGACGAAATGTAAACAGTCACTATATCAAACACTTCTCTCAGCAGAGAGCTGTGACCTGAACTGTGTGCGCCGACGCTCAGAGAAGAGGCTCAGGAAAACCATCCGGACCCTGAGGAAGTCCATCAACCGAGAGCAGTTCCATCTCCACTTTGCCGGGTCGGACTATGAACTGTCCAAGAATCCAGAGCCACCAGCAGAACTGGCAGGACACTGTGCAGGGGGACAGGTGCTGATGGGCAGGAAGTGTGGTGAGTTATAACCCTGTTTCCTCCAAGATAGCACAGCTCGGAGAAGAGCACCACCATTCCTGATCCGTTCTGTCACACTTTTGGCACTTTTTGCAGTTTGTTGATTGGTTGACATAGAAATTAAATGGGAAACCATATAGAATTGACCTAATTTCTCCTCAAGCCAACCAGGAAAATAAGAATATATTGAGTAACCACCAGGGGGTGACTCTGCTGGTCACAAAAACAAATATTTGAATGGAAGTCTATGGGGAAATGAGCCAAATTCACACTTGATTAATAACAACAGTTAGCATTCTGTGGTCTTCTTCAATAGCACATGATTCTGCAAATTATTTTCCCATGAAGAGGAAAATAGACGATAAAGTGCGGCACATATGAGTGGACCGCAGTGTGATTGACAGCAGGTATGATGTCACAGCACCTCCAAAAGTAAAGGACAGAGTTTGATGACAGTAGATTATGGTCCTTAACCTTTCAAAAATAGTTTGTGTGTGTGTGTGCGTTGACACTGTGGGAAGCTGCGGTGCCTCGGTGGAAGTGTGTGCTCTCTGAGTGCTTTGTCAAGTTCTATTTTCTTTTGAATTTCATCACTTGCCTCTCAGCTGATGTTGGTTTTGGTGATTTCCATCTCTCGAGAGCGTAGTTCCTACCACTTGAGTTTCACCTAATAAGGCAGGAACGGCCGTGCACAGTGGACTCACAGTCAGGACTTTAATTGAAATGGTCCATGCCAGTGTGATATATATTTAGACAGGCTGGTTTAATGATTGGATTTGGAGCAGGTGTTGGCCAGATGAGTGCCATATTTGGTTTGCAGACATGTCGTAATGAGGGAAGCTGGAGGGGAGAGCGAGCTCGCGTGGAAGAACAGAGGGACCGTTGTTGGTCCACGGAGCTGTGAGATCTTCCAGCATCTCCTGTGGATTAGCAGGTTACATGGCAGCTCTCCTGGTTTTGCTGTAGCTGCCTCACGGTTCGGGTTTTATGCACGAGTCGTGATGGAGGGAAAGTGTTCATTAAATACGACCACACATTGTCAGCGTCAGAGGCTGAAGGCTGGCATGTGTTTTTCCTGGCTGTCGGGACGGTTGCGCCCCTACTTTCGGGCCTCACTGTAAGTTTTCTGCCTGTTGCACGCTCTCTTAATATCAGCGAGGGGAAACTGGTGCATTTCGTCTGCTGGGATGTCTAAATATTTACTCACTCGGTACATGCTTTGTTTGATATGTGCACGTCTGCCTTCAGTGCTTCGACATGTAGTCTTTAATAGACTGAAATAGACACATATTTTAGTTTTCCCCCATCCCTTTTGAACCGCTGACTAATTTGGCTGATGGAAGTGTTATTGTTTGTTGCCAAAACTTGCCTGGAGCTAAAGCTGTCTTCTAGTTTCCGGAGATAATGTTTGTTGAGAGAAAATCATCAGCCTTACACATCATCAGCTTCATATTAGTATATATATATATGTATAATAATAATATATATATATATATTCTCCCTGTCGTGCCGTATTTTTGACACTGACATCAAAGTTTGTGCTGCTGTAAAACCATTTTAGCCCAAACTGCCCCCGTGCATTACGTCTTTCACTAACACAGGTCTTAAGTGTCTTGATTCCTTAACTCCCCCGCTACGCTTTTAGGTCAACATTAAGCAGTCTATTGGCCATGGCAGGGGTGTAGACATGTAATTTGGGAGAGGAGGCGGGGGGGTTGGGGGGGGCTGAAAGGCATTCTTCTTAACCTCCAGCTCTTTAAAGGAGCTATATTTTCCCCCTCCTCCCCCACCTCTTGCTCTGGCTTAGCTCTGAGCGCAGTTTAGTCCTTTTCAGTGCGCCCATTCCATTGAAAAGCCCATATGGGGCTCGATCTCACTGCCTCACAAGGACGACAACACAGACTTTGCAGAAAATAGGATTTTGCTCTGTTTATTTTGTGATATATTTACTGTAGATGATCAGTTTTTGTGTGAGAATAAATTGTTTATATATATCACGATTTCAACACATTTAAAGTGTGACTGCACCACAACATATTAATACACAAAGTATTGTTTGCGTGTTTGTTTTAAGATTGAAGATGTTTAGGAAGTGCTGTTGATTCAAGCTGGCAGTTTGAGTGCTGTGTCCCCCCTGCCCCCAGCTGGGGCCACTTTGCATGACCCCCAGCCACTAAACTGCTAAAGAGAATTGACTTCAACCACACCATGGGAATCAATTAGCATCAGCTGTTTGGGCCTCTGCTTGATGGGCGCAAGCAGCGATTGGGCCACGCAGAATGGGGGGATTCAGAAGCCTGACCCCTTTTATTGGGTTCAGCTTCTAACCACTGTGATACCGTAGTGTTTTCCTATGTCATCAAGTAGGCAAAGACTGGGGACTTGAATAGAGGTGAAAGGTCTTTTAAACCTCTTTGGGGCCATCAATTCGAGGACTCTATAGAAGCGTTCTTTGCATTTGAAAGGCTTCAAGGTTTTTTTCTCTTTCACTCTCACTCTCTCTCTCCCCTCGCTGCTTCCCTCTGTCAAATAAAAGCTGTTAGGGGACAATGCAATGATGGCTCCTCATGGTCTTTTAGGATAAACAATGGGCTCCCAAAAATGAACTGCTCTTGAGAGAATTACATTTTCTTGCTTCAGAGGAAAATACTCACAATTTGCCGAAACTACCTTTAATGGATCCACGTAAAGCTTTTTGCAGACACATTTAAGGCCACGACTGAAGCACGTTTTATGCTCGAAGGCCCAGAATTCACTTGATTTATTCTTGTGTGAGATCAGCTACAGTTCTCAAGTCAAGTTCTTAAGACCGTCAGACAGACGCGGTCAGAGCCAAATTAATTACAGGCATTACTGCGAGTGGGAGGAACCAAAGCAAAACGGTGATTAAGTCCCTTTAATCAAAGCTTCGCACTTTGGTGAGATAAAAGGGAAATGGGCTCTTTGATTTGTTTCAGTGTTTGCTTTTAAAAGAGGTGAGGACGCTTACGGTGGTATTATAAGTTCCTCCCTGTTGCACACCCGTGTCTGTGAGGATGCGTCAGATGTGTGGCACAAAGGGAGCTGTGAGGAGAGCGTTCTATGACGGCATCAGGTTGATTTTGGTTTGGGACACTTGACTTTGTGTCCAACCTTTTACTTAATATGTAAACAAACATATATCTCTTGCAAATCTCTTGTAAAAGTGGTCAGAAACTTTATATTATGTACACATTTGCTTTCCTCATGATTTTTATTGTGAATTGGAAGCGTGTGGCCAAGAGGAAGGAATTGGGGTTTTAAACCGTAGGGTTGCTGGTTCTCATTCTAATCCCCCATTTCTCCCTGGGCACAGATAAGTGCTGCCCACTCTTCCTACGCTTGGATTGTGTGTGTGTGTGTGTGTGTGTTCACTACTGGTGTGTAATAAAGGTCAAATTCACTATCACTAATTGTCTGTGTGAATTAGCAAAAATGACTAATTCTAATTCTAATTGGGTTGTGATCCATCTTTACAAAGTGGATGCTCACATAAGAAGTTTGGAAAACACTGATTTAAAAGATACTAATCAGGATTTATTTCACACTTTTTTTTTAATTTTACTATAAAAATAATTATTGCAATAAAAAATAATGTATACAAGAACACACTGACCAACACAGGCAGCAGCAGAATTAACAGTACATTAAATACATCCATCCAAACGGTCCCTATACTTATTATACATGCACCTTTTTACAATTCAGCACCTACTGTATGTCAAAGACACTTCACCAAACACCCATCACTGTGTCTTGTGAATTATTTATGACCAGTTGACTTTGAAAAGTTTGAATCCTGCAGTTACGACTTTGAAAAAGCTATTGAAAAGGTTGTTGGGCGCCTCAGTCATCATTCAAGTCTTTCTCTTTAAAGCGGAACTGTTGTCTTTCTCAAGCACAAGCTGTGCTAAATGGACCACCGACACTTGTAATATCATGAACTTGTGGTTATCCATTTCAAGTACGTACATGGTTCCTGTTTGATTGCACTTAACAGGGAGCTAATGGAGTCTGCCTTACTTCAATGGTCTTGTCAATGCCATTCACGTGCTCTATTTAAAGTGTACACTCATACTGTGGTTAGGGCTGTTTGATGATGTGCAGCCAGAGGGGTGGATCCTCCTTTATTTGTTGATGCATGTCTAATATTTTAAAATGTCTGTCACCCCTCGTAAGGTTTTTGTAGTTGAGCACAGGGTGACACTGATGTGTCTGCTAAATAGGACGTGAATTACAGGTTCATACACCTCGGTCTGTTTTGAGCATCACAAGTGTTTGTTTTGAGTTCTGCGGCATCGTCTTTGAATTTGACGTCCTTAAATGATTTGAGTTTCCGCCTGATGACGGAAGAGTTCATTGTGGATGAGGAAGAAATGTCTTCACTTACCACGGCAGGAAGACAGAGCTGTCACCACTGAGATATAACCTGCAACCACAAGATGACGGCTCCTCGTGTTTTCCGAGACACATTTAAACCGACCTTTCTTGTGCTGTCTTCCAGTGAGGTGCACTGTCGGCACACACTATGACGCGGACCAGGCTCGGTGTGTGCTGTGTCCAGCTGGGACGTATCAGGACGAGGAGGGACAGACGTCCTGTGAAGTCTGTCCTGGACCTGAAGGAAGAGACGTTTCCAAGACCGTTGGTGCTCGGAACATGTCAGAGTGTGGAGGTAAAGCATTCAACAGACTGCAAATGTCCAAGCAAACTGGTCTGTCTATATCTATTGGAAAACAACATTTATAAATTAAACATATTCTGCCTGAGGTCCCATTTTATGAAGTCATGACAGCGAATAAACAAATAGTTCAGTTAAACATCGTAGAATTGTAGAATCTCCTCTTGGTTGTAATGAAATTCAATACTTTTAAGTTAGTTTTGAATAAAAACAAGCATCAGTTGTCGCCCGGTGACGCTCCTGTGCTGCACACTGCTTGAGTAAAGCAAGACAGCTGCAAACAGGTTGGAGTGTGAACTAAAACGCACAGAAGTGCCGATGAAAAGTTTCAGAAGTGAATTCTACTGCTCAAGAAAAACCTGGTCGTTTAGCAGTTTGAGGGGTTTGACGCTTCTTGCCTCCGCCCACCCCCTGTGCTTTTGCTGTACACACACAAATGCAGTCAGGCCTGATAGTATTGCTTGACAGAGCCCCTTTGCAGAGTGCTGTGGCTCCTTTAAGAGCGCTGAGGGGGTGTTCCAGCAGGAAGTTAACAGCCTGTTTTTAGGTCCAAACAGAGGCAGAAAACAAACACTTTAAGTTACTCACTGCAGCTTTAAGAAAGAGACATGATATAACATCTTGTTTCAGGAAAAAACAATCAAAGAAGAAAATGTAAATAGTCGCTTTGTGAATGTGAGCCACACAGGAAGCGATGGTGCTGTGATACACATCTCTCTCTCTCTCTGTGGCAGATGTTCTGTTCTGTGTGAAGCCAAAGACGCTCAGATTTTAGAGGCGATATTTTCAAAATGTGAAGTGGGCTGAATAGAAGCTGAAGGAGCCACCATGTTTTGGTCTCCTCCTTGGCTGTTATCGCAGTCCGTGTGGGACTAAATCCCTGATCCCGTTGCCTCTGACAGACTAAACAAGAGGAGCTATCAGCAGACTCCCACTGGCACCCAGTTTGTATTAGTCACACAGAAGATAGAGTGTAAGAGGAGGTGCCCTCGGCTTAAGCTTTGTCACTGGCTCTTATCTTCTTTTAATGAATGGGGGAGTGTTTCTCTGTTATTCCTTATGTGCCACATTTTTTTAAAAGTTCTGGAAGTTGCTCAGTAGACGTGTGTTTGCCCTCTGACTCACCCAGATGTTTGTGTGTGTTCAGGTCAGTGCTCTCCGGGTCAGTACTCTCATGACGGCTTCATGCCCTGCCTGCCCTGTCCACTGGGATCGTACCAGCCCGAGGTGGGCCGCACCACCTGCTTCCCCTGTGGAGGGAACCTGGTGACCAAGCGCAGTGGTGCTGTTACCTTCCAGGAGTGTGAGACCAAAGGTGGGGAAGTCATCTGTGTCTGTATTAACGTCTGTCCTCACTAAGTCCTCAGGACAGATTGCATTCATGCAGACCAGGAATGTGCCCACATACGTCCTCAAACCGTGTCCAAATGTGGTTTTTGTGACGTGATCTAAAGACACAGTCATGAAGATATGTACACTGCGTGATCTGGACGTGAGCGGCTCACTCAAGATGGTCTTAATGAGGTCTTTAGTGATGTCGCAGTGCGTTTAGACCTGATATTAACATCTGATCATAAGTGGACACACCTGAAGACACATTTGCCAAACATGTGTTTTACACATAATCTTGTCCGTATGTTGCTTTGGAATTTAATGGATTCCCCTTACGCGCCACATATAGATTTTCTTTTGCCAATAGCCACTAAAACCATTACATTTGGCTTTTGTAAACTTCAGTCATGTACTTTTTTTATTAAAGTACAGATAAAGTGAAGTAATTAGAGATGTCCACCTGTGATCGTAACAACCAGGATGCATGTTAATAAGTGTGCATAACTAATAACTCCAGCTTAGTTTAGAAGTAAACAATTTATGAAATATAGTTTCTGAAGACCTGTCAGACTTTTCCTTTGACTCCCTTGGCATCATATCAGTACAGTATCATTTGGTCGGCTCCCTCAGTCGTTGACAGAAACTCTGCTGCCCTCTGCTGCTGTGTCACTGTTACTACATTACTGTGGTTTCAACTGTGGATACAGTTATTTGTTTTAGATAAGTGTGTTTTATCAGCATTTGGAGGTATTTTAAACTAACAAAGTAGCATGTGATCATTCAAGTGATCTAAAATCATAGAAGAAACACTGAGCAGTGAGTGTTATGTCAACTAACAGCCCTCTCTATCCCTGCAGTCCACTGCTCACCAGGCCATTATTACAACACCAGCACACACCGCTGCATCCGCTGTCCGATGGGCACGTTCCAAGGCGAGTTTGGTCAGAACTACTGTGTGTCCTGTCCCGGAAACACCACCACCGACTTTGACGGCTCAACGAACATCATGCAGTGCAAAAGTATGTATATCTGTACTCGGCGGAGCATGCACGCATAGAAAATACTACAGCATTTTGGGCTTAAATTTAAATTCTAAGTTACTTACGAGCCTTTACACAGCTTTCAATATTAAACCTGTTTTTATTCCCTCTCTATTTGAAGTCTGTGTAGCCAAATAATGAATTTGTTTGGAAGTAAATGCAGAGAGTAGCCTTCTGGTCGACACTGAGCAAATCTGCCTCTACAAAGTGGCTCGTCTGACTCTGTTGTTGCATCTAAGTGGAACTCACAAACTAAGAATAATACAGATTGTATACATGCCAGTCTGGACTCTTTTGTGAGACGAGAGTTCACTGGTCTTGAATATGATGTTGCTTGTCTTGTATACATGAAAACAACAAGAGCAGAATATTTAAAGCTGCAGTGCGTACTTTTTTTCTTTTCACATTATTATTCTGCCTCTGTTTGATCCTCATGAACTGAAACTACTCCACTATATAGTGACGTAGCTAATATTTGTGTCTTTGTTTAAAAACCATTACCTTACACCTGATCTGTGTCCCTTTACAGACCGGCAATGCGGAGGCGAGCTGGGAGATTTTACCGGCTTTATCGAGTCCCCCAACTACCCAGGCAACTATCCGGCTAATATCGAATGCACTTGGACCATCAACCCGCCGCCTAAACGCAGGATTCTCATCGTCGTCCCAGAAATCTTCCTGCCCATTGAAGACGAGTGTGGAGACTACTTAGTAATGAGGAAAAGCTGTGAGTTTGAACCGACTGTCCTTCCTTTATGGGCGATTCACAGCAGATATGCTGTATAACTGTGTTAACGTTGGAAGCTGATTATAGACACTGCCGTCCACAGCTCTGTCCAACTCCGTGACAACCTACGAGACCTGTCAGACATATGAACGTCCCATCGCTTTCACCTCGCGCTCCAAGCGGCTGTGGATACAGTTCAGGTCCAACGAGGGCAACAGTGGGAAAGGCTTCCAGGTCCCATATGTGACATATGACGGTAAAAACAACATTCGTAAAGCGTCACGTTGCAGCCAACTTTTCATGTAATGGATCACACTCATGGGCCGTCTGTGTGCTTCATTGTGTTTCAGAGGATTACCAAGAATTGATCGAAGACATAGTGAGAGATGGGAGATTATATGCTTCAGAGAATCACCAGGAAATTCTCAAGGTAAGAGCTGACCCCATCACCTGTTTGGTGTATCTGTATTTGCTGCATTTGGATCATACAGATTTGGATCCAGTGAGCACGTAGCGCCCTCTGTTGGAGATTTTATATTCTTAAACCTGCATGTCGGCCTTTGCTTCTCTTCCGTCTCTCAGGACAAGAAGCTCATGAAGGCGTTGTTCGATGTCCTGGCTCACCCGCAGAACTTTTTCAACTACACAGCTCAAGAATCGAGAGAAATGTTTCCCAAATCCTTCATCCGCTTCCTGCGCTCCAAGGTCCTGAGATTCCTTCGCCCCTAGAACAAGAAAAAAAGATTTTCCGTCATACGCTTATACAGATACTGGTCACAGTATCTTTTTTTAGCAGTATCTACTTTTTATTCTCAACTTCTCCCTTTAAAAGTATTCTGTAGTCACCTGTTTATACGAGAGGGGAGCACACACTTGATCCTGAGGGCGAAGAAGAAAAGACAAGACAACCAAGTGAACTCTTAACTGGAGCTTTAAGGAGGTGATGATCAAATCAAAAGGAAGATGTCTTCCTTTTGTTTGGAAATTTCGGAAATTGGAACATTTCAACGACTTCACACCAACGTTTAGTAACTACAAGCCTGTTGAATATTGCTAAATACCGTACGTAATTAGAATTTGAAAAAACAAACAAATATGGTTGCTTAACAGATGTACAGTTGTACACTGACAGTCAGTGATTCTGAGTTACTGACAGTAACAGAGACAAATATAGCACAAATGTTTTCTTGAAACAAGATTAGCACTACGAGAGACGTAGTGGCGCCACAAAAGCAATTATTCTGATGGATCTTTTGTATATGATGTAAAAAGTTTTTAGGTGAAATGCTAATGTGATGTAGCAACTACATTTTGAGCGTTTGTACGGCGCCGGTGCAGCTGCTGGTGGCACATACTTCTGATGTCCCGTGGACTGTGAATGAGCAGCACTGTTCTGAAAAACCTCGTCAACAGTGGCTTTTTTCCACTCACGAGACGTCGTCTGCTTCAGCATAATGACAACAGTATAGCATCGGTGCATTTTGTATTATGGACTAGCAACCAAAGACAACTGCTCACTCTGCAGATCGTCAGCGTGACTGAATGAAATAAAAAGGAAAGAGAGCGTTAAAAAAAAAAGAAACAAAAAGTCATGTAAAATAGAATTGAGCTGTTCACCTGTCTTAGATGATACACGTATGTATATTTTTTTAAGGTTTTGTACATCTAATATGCTGTAAATAAAGATAGGAAACTTATTTTATGTTATTATTCCTCTGTCTCACTTTCTTTCTTTTAGCACAAAACAGAACTACATTTTATTTCTTTGCAGTTCAGTCACAGAAGGTGTTTTTATTCAACTTTGTCTGTTTGTTTGTTTGTCAGCATCATTTTTTGCCAAAAGTAATAAACTGATTTTCATCAAATATGATGTAGATACTGGGCATACTGTAAAAATCTGTTAGCTGTATGATTTGTGCTAGATAATTCAACTCCTGTACTTATTATTCATATTGTGGGGACTCACATTTATGGTGAAGACATGTTGTACTGTACAGTTTAGGCCAGTCGTGGTTAAGGTTAGAGTAAGTCTACAGGCAATGGATGTACGTCAATGTATTGAAATGTTTGGAAAACATACAATGACAGCATGAATTTCTCAGTGAGTGTCTGTAACTACAGATGACAACATGAGCTGCTCATTCTCAGATACACTCATATGGTGATACATTAATTAAGCATACATTATCTGCTGTTATTGAACACAATATCACAAGTAAATAGTGTCATTAGGCAGAATGGCGCCTTTTAGAGGTGTTTAGTCCGCTGATAAGAACTCAAACAATAACATGATGATATTTGGGACCCTCTGCCTCACCATTCCCAACTAATTATGCATTTTTGTCAAACTGTTGGACTCGTCGCTGTCCGCGGACCATAGTTATCCAACTGTTTACAATCACGTCGTTCGAACCATAGGGTGTATTCGTTTTAGTTACAGACACCCAGCGTCAAGGCGGGGTGGGACTCTGTTAACATGATTGTTTTGTGGTTTCCTGCAACATATTCAAATGAACTCATTTAATGTATAATGACCGACTTTAAAGTGCATTAAAACACAGGTGAATGCTGTTATAAGCCAAGTTGTAACGATGTTACCGCGCACTGTGCGTGGTCCGGTGCAAAGAACCGAGCGCCGTCACCGGAAACTGGAAGTCACCTGCTAGGAAACTGAGGGCTATGGTTTAGTTAGCTAGATTGCTAACGTCGCGGTTTGTTAGGGTTAACACTTTATACTCCTGGAACTGGTTTTGTTTTTTACTTCAGTCTTTAAAAACATTGCGACAGACTGACAATGAAGACCGTGTTACTCGTCGAAACGTTCTCTGTGGCTTGTTTTGTGCTGTTAAGCCAAGTGTCAGCAAAGGTAAGGCTAATGCTAGCTGTGCTAGCTAGCATTAAACAGAGAGGAAATGGTTTAAAACTGAAATGTCTTCTCTTCCAATTATCTCCGTCGCATGCAATTTACCCCTAAAATCTCGAAAGTTAACAGCAATAACAGCAAAGTAACGCTTAACACCCAGTGTTTATTCGGGACCGTCATGACAGCAAATGTCAAATGTTGCTAACCGTGACTTTTAGGAAATGTGGTGCTATTAAAAATAAAACGGTAAAGTGTTATTTCATGAAGCCGAATTTTTCAGTGCGCTCTTGTGAATAAGACTGTGTTATTTTGGCGTTTTAATTACTTAATGAACGGGCTCATGTGTGCACAGCGTAAAGGCTAGTCAACACTACACCATCATTAGTCAACACATTTTACTGTTGCAGTCGTATGACACAACATAGAAAGGGTGACATGGTTGGATCGATCATTCACAAGATATAAGGGATGGCAACTGCTTTGATGTCTGTGTAGAGTTTGACACATTCTATGTCCTTAGATATGCAGGTGACAAGTCTCACTTTTAAAATTGATTTGAATCACAGTGTGGCTTTTTCCAGTAGTTACATTTTAACTGATACTGCTACAGGCATCTTAGTACCCACATGCACAGCTTTTGGCTTAATTATAGTAAAATTAATATTAATAAATAGTAGTGGAAAAAAGTGTTTATCTGTTTTTAGACTGGTCAATAACTGGTAATTTTTACTGGATTTGATTAAATGTTCTATTTCATAGTGTATTAGTGTTCATGAACACTGTATGTGCCTGCAGTTAGGGAAAATGAGCTGTGACAATGCTGGACTTAAAATAAACTCATTAAGTTGAAACAACTGTTCTACAAAGAAGAGGAAGCGCCGAGAGTTTCAGTTTCACCAGTTTCCCACATTGTTATTTGCAATCCAGGAATTGAAAATAGAATTCTCAGTTGACGCATTTTCATTTGAGGGCTCACATTTGTGCTGTGTCCCCATTTCTGACGGTGTCTCTTCATTTTGGCTCAGCATTTATTTTTTAACAGCAATATCTCAGTGAACTAAGCTTAAAAAACATTTTATTTTTACTTGACCACATTGTATTCCTTTTATTATTTAGAGGGGCAGCTAAATGTGGCAGTTAACCTAAAAATAATTCTGTTGTTTAGGTTACATACCACTGTCCCTTTTAATTTAGATAACTGTCAGACTGAATAAGGATGAGAATGAAGGGCAAATTTGATCTGTGTTTACGTACTTGGGAACTTTAAACTTTAGAGGGCAGCATTGCACCTCTTGGTGCACAGCCTACTGTCAGAAGTTATTGGAAGAAGACTGACTGACATATAACATATAAATATGACTCATGGGCAATTGTCTCAAGAAATGCATTATGTAATTTTGGTAAAGCATTTTGTCCTAGCCATACTAAAAAAACTACATCGTGGGCCTTTAGACTGTTGGAGGAAGTTGTGCTATATAGGTGTGTGTGTGTTCATCTATATCTACTCATCCATCCATCCATTTAAAATCATATAAACGATCTCTCTCTTACAGAATTCTGAAGACATCCGCTGTAAATGCATCTGCCCACCATACAGAAATACCAACGGGCACATCTACAACAAAAATGCTTCTCTCAAAGACTGGTACTGTAGTAATAATAATAATAATAATAATAATAATAATAATAATAATGATAATAATAATGATGATGTGTCTCCACACTTTGATTGTTTGAAATTATCTGCTTATTTTGTTGCTTACTACGAGCTTGTTGATAATATTTTTCTTGTTTTTTCAGTAACTGTCTCCATGTAGTGGAGCCTATGCCTGTGGATGGAAATGATGTGGAGGCGTACTGTTTACGTTGTGAGTGTAAATATGAAGAGAGGAGCTCGGGAACCATCAAGGTGAGTTGATACTGAATCTTTGTACTTTAAAAGTACTCATATTTGACTTATATGATCAATACATCACTATAAGGGTTGTTTATTTAATTTCTATCGATGAACTAGCTGACTGATGACATTGAATTTGCTGTTTTTTGTGATTGGATCAGACATTTATCAGATGAACGTGTATTAAACACGTTTTCTCTGTACATCCTCAGTTCACCATCATAATGTACCTCTCCATTCTGGGACTGCTGCTGCTCTACATGGTCTATCTGACTGTCTTGGAGCCCATTTTAAAGAGGCGTCTGTTCGGACACTCGCAGCTCATCCAAAGCGAGGATGATGTTGGGGTATGTGTTGGGGTATGTGTTCCTGATAACACTTTTTTTCCTGTTACATTAACTATTGCTCTGCCCCACCCTTTTACACAGAGAACAAGTCACTCTGCTTTGTTACCACAACAATTTCAATATGTGTGTAAATAATCTCCTGGTGGGATTGTGTCCAGTCATGATTTTCAAACTGCTGTGTTTGGGCAGATTGTTGAATAAGTCGATGTGTTCTGTGCTGTAAATATCGCAGATCCTTTTGATATCGTTAAATAAACATCATCTTATGAAATTACAGTTTATTTAGGCAGCTTAATGCTAAGATTAAGTTAACTCCGTTTCAGTTTAATAAGGAGTATAACGGCAAATAATCCCACATGAACACATGTTTCAACAAGTTCAATGTGGTAAGATAGTGTTGACTCTAAACACAGGGAGTGATGTGCACTTTAAAGAAATGAAATGCTTTCTCACTCCAGAATCCAGTAATCACAGCCACAGGCAAAATTTCAAAATAATACGGCATTTCTTTTTAAGGTTAAGTGACCAAAAGTCACCTGGCAAATGCAGTTGGTGTTATTCAACCCGGTTATTGAATGAACAGAGAGCAGACAAAGCTCGGAGACAGGGAAAGTATCTCTGAGGCAGTAGCACAGACGGTTTAGATATATATATATATATATATATATATATATATATGTATATATAAACTTATATGTGTGTATCATTGTAACAGAAGAGCTCACTTAACTGAAGAAACATAGACTGTAATATCAGTTTGTAAATGACTTTGTAAGATATATAATGTTGTTATTTTGGTCTCATATCTAGTACTTAATAAGACATAAAACAAGTGTTTAACTGTAGTGCTGGTGTTGGTTCATATGTGGTTCAAGTGGAAAGAAAGTTTATCACTGATCACCTTAAAGGTAACTTGGGTTTTTAGAGTAACCACAAAGCTGCAGCACTTTCAGACACAGTTTGTTTTCATTCATTAAAGAGTAGCTTTGCCATTTGATCTGCTTCAGTATGACACTGTAGTTCGACAGGTTCAGATCATTTAGAAAGTTTAAAGGTTACTTTGAATTGCCATTCCCATCCACAAATACAGTGGAAGGAATTTGCCTCTCTCAGGATGTGCCAATAAATATATTAGCACCCCGAATGACACAATACAGACACTTGCAAAAGATAAAGTTAAAAAAACACCAACGTTAAAACACTAGTAATGTGCTAAAAAGTGTAGTTTGAATCATATACAAAGAAGCTATACATACAGTACTTGTGTGAGACGTGTAAAATGTTATTAAATTAAGGAAAACATTGACAAGCTTTGCCTGTGGGAAGAGTGTGAAGTGCAGCTGTCTTGCTGTGCGCCCTGTTTTCACTGGCAGAGATCAGGCAAGAGGAAGTGTTACATGAGAGCTTTTGCATATATATATATATATATATTTTTTTTTTTTTTTCCCATATAAGAAAATATGATTATGCAGAAATCAGCAGTGTTCTGGCAAATACGCTGCTTTCTGTAACTTGGTTCCCAGCTGACGGTGAACCAACACAAAACCAGAAATATGCCAATTATCCAGATAATCTGGAAACTTTTACGAGAATTGAGTGCACCATCTTGGTCCTGTACTGTAACTAGGACCCAAACAGGAAGAGATAAACTGTTTAAGAAAAACCAATAAAACCGGATGCACCACAGCTACATTAATTACAAAGGAAATGGTGGGCTTGAACTGTTTAGTTGAACTTCAACTGACAATTGTCACACAAGAAGAGACTGCTTAGAAAATCTACCGCTCTGTTGCAATCATTGCGCCTGTCCTTTTTATAAGAAAACCTTTCTGAATCATGTTAACACAAAGAAGTACAACCAGGAGAGTCTAGAGATGAGAGTGAATTAAGTGTGCTTACAAGTATGACGGCAGCAAAAGCTCAGAAAGGCCTGGAGGAAGATGTCAGGCTTTGATAAGGAAGAAGAAGAAGAAGAATGAATGGAATAAAAATGTGTTTTTGCTGCAACAGATGTGAGCACTTTAAACTGTGTTAAAGGAATACAAGGCTAAATCGATGAAAATCCCCTATGAAACCTTTACATTGATGCCGAAGTCTTTGTCCACGGTATATCAACTCCTGCTCTCTGCGTTTTCAGGACCAGCAGCCTTTCGCCAACGCTCACAATGTGCTGTCTCGTTCGCACTCTCGACCCAACATGCTGAACAAAGTGGAGCATGCCCAGCAGCGCTGGAGGAGGCAGGTCCAGGAGCAGCGGAAGTCTGTGTTCGACCGCCATGTCGTTCTCAGTTAAACTGTCCTGTGAGCAAGACTTAATGATGAAGGCGGGGGGGGGGACACTGTGACGGAGCCCTTAATTTATACCCCCCCTCCCCTCCCTTTTTTTTTCTCTCTCATTTGTGGTTTGTATCTCATCAAGTGTGATGTTTCTAGGGTGAAAATGGTGGAGAAACGCCTGGCAGATGTAAAGGCAAAACAGGAAACTATTTAGTCTGCCGGAAGCACAAGAGATTACATTGAATACAGTTATTTTTGTGTTTTTCTTTTGTTTTTTTTTCTGCACAACCTTAAATGAAGAATCTTAAATTGCATTCCAGAAGCAGAATTGACTCCCTGCCTGTGGTCTAATTCGCAGGCGTGCCAAGTCACCAGAGAATTGCAGTGAATTATTTGATGGCCAAGACAAATAAACGTGAGGGCGAACTTTCAAGTTGATATTTTATAACATTCAACGGCACTCCTTCTTCTGGCAGCCGTCAGATGACGTCCCGTCGGTCGAAAAAGCTGACGTCCAATTTTACAAACCAAACTGGCTTCCAGAGTAAAGCATCCAGATGTTGGTGGGTTCCACTGATCACGGCTGCTGGATAACTGGCCTCCTGGCGGCAGCAGTGAAACGTTAGCATGTAGCTGGTGGGTATTTTCCACCCAAAAACGAATATAATGTGGAACCACTTCTCTCACCACAGGAGAAAGGAACCACTGTAAGATATGAATCCCTTCAGCTTTCTCCCCGAAAAATGCATGTTTTATAACAAATCTTTTCTAAATGTGTTTTCAATCATTTGTTCCGACTATTTAACGTCTAATAAACCATCATTTGAGGCATTGCATTACATCTGATGTCTGACAGTAGTTTCACTTGCACTTGCTGCAGAGACTGATGCAATTATTTCTTTGGTGATGTCATGTCAGAAACTTAGCTGTGCTATTGGTCCTTCATGTGTATAGTCTTTGATTTGGAAACTTCCACGTGCTTGGTCAGACGCCAATGTCTAAATCCTTGTAGAGCGGTGTTTCTCCGAGCTCAAAGAAGATCATCTTGTGAGTCGCTGGGTTGTGAGAATGAGCAGAGTGAGTGGATGAAGAACCATGGTTGTGAGACCTGTGCAGGTGTTCTTATCTACGACACATGTGACACCTTTAACTTTGAAATAAATTTATGTAATATTTGTGATTCATATGTTTGCATTTATTTGTGTTTTGCATTAGCTCTCGGGCCAAACCAGGACTTCAGCCAGTTTGAAGAGCTTCAACTGCATTTTACTCAACATCCGGATTAATATCAGGTCAACATAACTCACAACTGTAATGATAATACCTGGTTTTAGTGAGTTTAAGTTACATAACCTCTCTCTTGTCTGTGTGAAACCTGCCTCAGACAAACCAGTATTTCTGCCCTGTCATAGGTTTGATTTATGTTTTTTAACACTTTAATCTCAAAAGACGTTGAAGGATTTATAACAAAAGCATATATAAGTATTAATTGCATTGCAATGCACTGCATTTTCACATCTGGGTCTGATAAAGTCTTAAATTTTAGGGCCCTCATTGTTTAATTTTTAATTAATCTGAATGTTTTTCTTAAATTAACGATGTAGACAAACTTCTTCCAGAAAGTCTGAAGAGTCACAGGACAAGCTTCCTGTTAGATATCCAGCTTTGTATTCACACTGTTTAACAACGGATAAGAATTAAAAGTTACTAAATATCTGGATATTTTTGTGATTCATTACGACTTGACTACAGATTGAGGTGGACACCAATAATCTGAATCTTGACCACTGCTGTAAGAAACTAAAGTATGATGTTAAATTAAGATGTCAACATGCCCATATAACGTGAGTAAGATTACTCTTTTTTTTTACTTGATTTTTACTAAATATAATAAGTATTTATGGTTCTTTTGAACAAAAAAGAAACACTTTTTACACAACGTATGTAAAAAGTGAAACAATCTACTAATACTAATAAAAGAAAGAAAAAATAATCTGTATACCTTCCAAGTCCATTTCACCACATCTGCTCTCAATCCAGTTGTTGCATATATATCCCAACCTTATTCTGCTCAGAACATACTATTTACATGTCAGAGTCTTATACAGATCACTGTTTTAATCCGGTTAATATCAGATTATTGCTGTCCGTGTTACAGTCGCTCGGTGTGTGGACACTGTTTTCTCTGAAGACTCTAAAAAGATCTGGATTCTGGTTAATTTTTTTTTTGGGGGGGGGGGGTAAAAGCAACATGAACATCTCCAGTTACTGTGGTGGTGACATGTTACTAATTTCCAGCTCAGTCGGTCAGAAACTCCCCAGTTACATTTGTGCACTCAGAAACATCTGGAAACCACTGGGAAACAGCCAGTTTGATGTTGTCATTAAAACCCTGTTTTACAAAAGTGTGGCTGCATTAATTAGCCGGCTGTCTGTGAGGATAAAAGATATGGATCAGCCCAAACATGATCCACTGAGTGATTTTCATATACAGCTGCGTCATGATTTCCTGTGCAGTCCTCTTTCCCCTGCTCTCTCTCCCTCTCCCTCTCTCTCTCTCTCTCTCTCTCTCTCTCTGCATGCAGTTATACTGAGGAGACTGTTTTTTTTTTTTCTTTTTTCCCCGCAGGAAAAAAAAGTCAGTTTTCAGTTTGCACAGACAGAAAGCGACACAGGCTGTGTGGAAGAATGGATCTCTGAGCGGACACTGCAGCAGCAAACACAAGCAGGTATGTCTTTTTGTTTCAGCGCTTTTAAATGTTGGATAAGTTCATATCTAAGGATTTAAACCATACTTTTGAAGTGTTTGTAGCATCTTTACTGAGTCTGTGTTCATAAGGAGGAGGAGAAAGCTCTCTTTGTCTTTGACTGTGTGCTGTGCTGTTGAATGAGTCTTCAGTTATTCACAGACTCTGACTCTTATTGTTAAACTGATTAAATCCATTGTTTGGTGATTTGGTGGGAAAAGAGGTTCCTCTCTGCTTCAGCGCTGGCTGCATCTGTAGTGATGAGCCTACAGGGGGCGCCCCAGCCTATGATTCTGACCTGGTCCTTCTCCAACATTAGAAATGAAGCAGCTCCTCACATGTTGTTTATGATCTCACCTGCGTTTACCTTCTTTACTTCGTGTCACGGCACGTCGCACTTCAGTTACTCTTTAATAATGTTTGTGTGACACTTTGCCAAACTCACACACACACACACACACACACACACACACTGGTTTCCATGACTTCAGAGGACATTGCATTGACTTGCATTAATTTCATGGAGACTTACTCTCACCCTTACCACAGTTATTGACCTAACCCTGACCCCTAACCTTAACCTTAACCTAACACTAACTTTAAAACATGTTTTCACATTAAAATGTAATCATTTACTGTATTTGGACTTGATTTATGTCCCCACAAGGAAGACAAATCCCCATAATGTGAGTGTGTAAACAGATTTAGGTCCTCACAACATAGGGAATACCAAGTACACACACACACACACAAAGATTTGCTCAGCTATTATTCTTAGGACACTGCATTGACTTTCATTCATTTGGACAGCCTAAACATTATCCATAACCATAACTGTATGCCTAACCTTCAAATCCTAGCCCTACGCCTTAACCAGTTCCTCAGAGATTAGGTTCTGCCTCATTAAGACCAGGTTTTGGTCTCCATGAGGACTACTGGTTTCCGACAAGGTCAGTGTTGAGGTAACAAATACAAGTACACAACACAAACAAATTCAAATCTTAGACCTAACCTTAACCAGTTCCTCGGAAATGAGGTTCTGTCTCAGGACCAGGCTTTGGTCTTCATGAGTACTTCATTGTGCTTGTAACAGAATAGTTCCTTAAGAGATAACACACACACACACGTGAAACATTACACTCGCACACTTACACCTTTCCCCTCCAAGGTTTCTGAGTTGTCAAATGTAACCAGATAAAGAAATACAAATTGTCTCCCACTGCTCCCACTACAGTGTGATGTGATGTGATACTGAAGCTGCAGCAATTCCAAAACACCATTTCTTTACATGGTGTCTGAGTGAACGACAAATCCGCTTACAATCATCTCGTGAGAACAACCGAGTCACATGCATCACTGTCCTGATTCAGTGTCTGTCAATCATAATAATGTGAATACTCAAATGTGACACATCTTTACTCACATAGCACATCCACAGCCTTCATAACAACAACAACAACAGAAACAGTCAAAATAGCTGTGGATAGAAACTGCACTTTGTGAACTAAACAACTAAATTAAACTAAATGTGTAGTCAAAAAGTTTAAGTTCCTGTTTTATTTATGAACAAAAGAAAGAATAATGACTATTATTACAATAATTAAGTCATATCTTTTGTCTTCATCCTGAGACAGGCTGTGTTTTCCCTGTCAGAGCTGCAGTGTTGACTAAACACGTCCGCTGACTCATCTTAATCCAGGACTTTTATTAGGTTTCTCAGGTCTGCCTCGCAAACCCTGACATGGTGTTTATTACACTATTACACATTTTTAAATATGCAGCCAGTAAGTGTGCAGTCTCCTTTTATTTATTTTCTTTTTCTAAAACGGGTTCAAGTATTTGCAGCATTTCCCGCCTCGACCCCGTCAAACATTTGGAATGTGCGGAAGGTGAAAGAGATGAATGTTTGGCATGTAGGTGGCAAAAGCTGCACAGAGCCGTGGAATAATCCCTGTGAAACCTCGGAGGATTTGGGACTCACAGTGGATCCTCGGCAAACACACAAGGTTTAGTGATTTATTTGGGATAATAAACGCACTTATTCCACTGTTGCTGCAACAGGTGAAGAGAAAATCCCAGATTTCCAGCAGCAGAGCTCTGCAGTCACTCCTGAGACTTTAAGAATTAAGATTTTCATGTATGTGACTTTATATGCAGTAGTTGGAGCAGATGAGTGCTGCGATTTGACCTTTTCTCTCATGTTCATGTGTCATGCAAGAGGAGGATGTGGCTTTTAATGAGGAATCCTGACAGGGCTGTGATCAATGGAACAATGAATACCACGAGTTAAAGCGCTGGGTCATGTTCTGGTTAAACATCCCACAAAAAGAGCCCAGTGTCTCCATCTTTTGTGCATAGAGAGTGAGAATTTGCAGTGTTTTCAGGAAGGACGGTCTTTTACGAGACCGTCGAGTGGGTCTCAGAGAAAAGCTGCGCAGTGGCAGAGCTGGAGGTTTCCTGCTGACTCCATGTGACAAATCTGTGATAACGGATGTCTGGGTTTTGTGACTTCCTCTGTTCCCAAGTGTGTGGGACGATAAGACAGCCCGAGAGACTGAGAGGAGTGGGTTTTATGGATGGACAGTGCTTTAACATTTAGTGTAAAGATGTTATGACAAATAACCTTCAGGGCCAGAGGGATTGTTTTTGTATCATGAGGACGTTTTATTGGCTCATTTGATGTACTGTGTGGAAGCTGTTATTGTTATTTCAGAGTCAAATCTTCAATGTTTGCTTGGCAACAACAGCAGCCACTTATTTGTTGTATACAGTGCACATATTTAACATTTTTGTGTGTGTGTATTTTGTAGTGTTTCTGATAAGAGGTGGACTGAGATGTTTTTTTTGTATAACTGATGGACGATATATGATAGTGATTTTATGGGTCAATATGTTTGGCTTATCTTCTTTGTTTCTGATTAAATATAACAGTGTTTTTATAACAAATGATGCACAAACAACATGTGTAGTGTCTCTCCAACCTGCATTTTGTCACATATATTTTAAATAAAACATGTATGATTTAACCCCTGTAATTGGCCAAAGTTGGAAAGAGAACTGAAATATTCTACTCTTTCTTGTGTCATGCAAAAGGGACACAAATCTCACATTAATTGGTTTTAATTAAAGGCAAACCTTTACAAATGAAAGTGCTGACAAAATAAAATATGTAAACACAATGTATCAGTCAAAATGGGTCAAAGGTCACAAATTCTTTAACTTTATCACTCACTCAGGGACCTAATTAACGCCAATTCACCTGTCCCCATCAATTGTCCCCATTATTCACCTGTCCTTGTCATTCACCTGTCCTCAATCACTCACCTGTCCTCATCATTCGCCTTTCTGTCCTCATCATTCACCTGTCCTCTTTATTCAACTGTCCTCATCATTCACCTGTCCTTTTTAAAGTACAGTACTTCCAAAAAAAACATACTCGAGTAAAAGTAAAATGACACATTTTAAAAGTTACTTTAAAAAGTACAAGTACACAAAAAAAACTAAAATTCATTAGTTTCAACCATCTTTCTTAGCTTTGCTGTCTTTTATTGTGAAAGGACAATGACATAGGATTTAGAGACGTGTGAAATATAGTGTACATAAAGTGAACTCACTTGAAATTGTATTAATGAACCTTTTTGCTGACCACACTGACCTTTTGACCCTGGCTGTAGATGTTTGTCATCTCTGTGGCTTTTTCTCATCCTGGGTGTGTTTGGGATAATTTTCTGTATTTGCTTTGTTGCTCAGTTGAGGCCCCACAGCTACAGCGCAGGGAGAGTTAAGTGACCTATTACATTTGGGCGAACATTAACATTTTGTGGTCACAGCTAGTTTAGTTCAGCTCAGCTCCAAAGCAGTGACACTGAAGAAACCAAAAACAAAACATCCACTCCAACCACCAGGAGAAAACTATGCTCATTTACTAAATCACTGTTTTTAAAGAGTCGCTTAACACCACACTGTCTCCACTGTGTCCACATGAGACACACTGTGTCACTTTTGTAATCCCATGTGATGTCACACGGTCCTGAGTCCACCTGGACGTGACTGTCTGCAGACAGAGCAGACGTTAAACCACTGGAGGTCAGTAAAAACAAAATGCTCAGGGAGATGTAGTTGTATTACTGCAGTCATGCGTAACGTCACCTCCTACTTTACTACATGTCTGCAGTCGTGTGACAGCGAAAGACATAGTTGCTCTGCAGATAATATATAATATAGATAATAATAAGTACTAGTATCTTCTTTTTTTGACTTCTCCCTTTAGCAATCACCCTAAAAGTACCAGTATGAGTGTACTTTTACTTATACTTGCATGCATCAGTGGTAGTATTTCCTCGATGATTCGAGACTTGTTAACACGGACTTGATCTGTGTTTACCAAACCTGGAGATGATGATGTTCTCCAATGTCTTGTTTAGTCCACAAAATAAAATTATTCCATTTTAATGATTCCTTTGATATTTGGAGCAAAGAAACCAGAAAATATTCACATTTAAGAAGCTAATTATTTAAAAAAAACACTGTCAAACACTCTCTATTAATCGATTATCAAATTGACAGTTAATTCAGTAATCAGTTAATAACTAATTAATCTTGCACTCTAGCTTTAAGACCAGTGAACAACATTCACTGGTCTGACTTTTATTTTCTCAAATCTGCATTTTGTGTCTTCACTTTTGCACTTATTATAATTTAAATAATGTAGAAACTAACTAATAAACAGGTGGAAAGAGTACTGAAATATTCTACTTAATTAAATAGTTTGATACAACTTTATTCAAGCACAAGTAAAAGTACTAGTCTAAAAATGTACTCAAGTTAAAGTAAAAAGTAGCTTGTTTAAAATGTACTCAGAGTAAAAGTTACTTAGTTACTTTTTTAACAAGGTTCTTTCTTGTGTCGTGCAAAAAGGACAAAAAGGGACACAAATCTCACATGAATTGTTTTTAATGAAAGGCAAACCTTTACAAATGAAAGTGCTGACAAAATAAAATATGTAAACACATAATGTATAAGTCAATATGGGTCAAAGGTCACAAATGCTTTAACTTTCTCACTCACTCAGGGACCTTAATTCAGGCCAACATCTTTTCATAGCAAAGGACAGTACTTCCCCCCCAAATAAATACTTAAGTAAAAGTAAAATTACACATTTTAAAAACAACTTTAAAAAGTACAAGTACATAAAAAACCTACTCAATTACAGCAACGCGAGTAAATGTAATTCATTACTTTCCACCTCTGCTAATGAATACATGAAACAGGTCGTCAAAAAGAAACGGCAGCTCTTTTACTAAACAGGAACAGAAAAAAATTTGTTAAAAAAGTTCTAAGAAGAAGGCAGTAATGCAACTGCCGTAAAACAACAAATAATTACTTTTGTCTGAGGATCATTATCAGAAAATGACAAAAAATAAATGGTTGATGGATTAATCTGTCGCTAATTTGTGAAAATACTCAGTGAAAGTGTCTGACTGTGCTGCAGTTTGGTCCCACATTCATCTCTGACACATGAAAGACATCTTTGTGTGTGTGTGTGTGTGTGTGAGTGTAATGTATTCCTGTAGACCATGGGAGGATTTCAGCATAACAATGTGTCGCAGCGCTGGAAACATGGTCTGTTCTCTTCAGCAGATGAATATTCATCTGCTCTCCTCACAATCCTCACTCTCCTCACTCCACCAGGACAATAAACAGAGAGAGGGAGAGAGAGAGAGAGAGGCTGAATGCAGAGCTGAGGAGGGCAGAGGGGCAAATCTCTAGGAGAGCGAGGGGGGCAAACTACCCATCTCCATGGCAACAAGTCCTGCCTCCCACTCTGTGAAAGAGGAGGCAGGCTGGAGTTTTTTTTTGTGTGTGTCGGTTTTGCTTGGAAAGACATGAGTCGGAGTTTATTGAGAAGGGCAGGTATCCGGCAAAAGCAGCCAAAGTTTTTCAAAGCGTAGACGCAACAGGATTTGTTTGTCTCAAAGGGATTATAATCTCAAAATGTCAGCGGCTGCAGCCATGGATGTGAGCAGAAACACGGAGGTAAAAGCCGCCGGATTTTTTGAACCGTTATTCAAGCGCTGTCGCTGCAGGAAGGTCAAACTTTTTCTTTTTTTTCTCCTCCTGTTTTCTTTTTCTCTTCAAGTTAGCGGAGAATAAAAGCAGCGAGGTTGACCTTTGAACCTCCATGTAATCGGTGTTAATGTGACCATTGAAGAAGATGGAAGGTGCGTTTAAATGTAGCGCTAATCTCCATATGTCCATATTTGGTCATCGACATAAACGATGAAGTGCAGTAAAGCAGTCTGTAACATCAGACCCTCTGTGTGTGTGTGTGTGTGTGTGTGTGTGTGTGTGTAGACTTGTTTTTCTTACCTCTTTGGGACCTTTTCTATTACAAACACCCACTGTTTCCAGGACCACTTGTCCCCATGGAGACCAAAACCTGGTCCTAATGAGGCAGAACCTCTTTTCTGAAGAACTAGTTTAAAGTTAGGATTAAGACGTGAGTTGTGGTGAGGTTAACATTAGGCTTAAACGTGAACTGGTTATGATTAAGATTAGTGGTGAAGCTTTGTTTAGACTGCTCAAATGAATGAAAGTCAATACATGGCCCTGTGTGTGTGTGTGTGTGTGTGTGTGTGTCATAGTGAATGAAGAACACTATCCTTGAGAATGGCTTCAACTCTGGATTGTGAATAGTTGTTATCACTTGAAATGACAAAAATGTGAATGTTTATGCAATTTGTATGTGTGTGTGTGAGTCAATCATTGTGCGCTTTAATGCTTAATAATGTAAGTAGCTGCATATATACATGTAGGTGAGTGGTGGAGGAAGTATGAAGATTCCTTTTCCTCAAAGATGTTATGAAACCATAACATCTTTTTTTTTTATTTGAATTGAAACTGGTCATTTCACCTATTTGAATTTGAGCAACTTGCAAATGTTGCAACTTCTATTATTTGATGGATTTGATCTACGTTATGTCAAATTAAATAAAAAAATTAATACATTCATGTTTGAATTCATATCTTTAGTTGAGTGTATTAGTTCATATTTTGATGGTTTGAATTGGTGAAGTCCTCAGTCCTGCTTAAAATCAACCCTATTTAACAAAAGTTGTAAATATTAAGCAACAAAACAAACAAAAAACATAGTGAACAAGAAGTTTTATTTAGTGCAAATACAGGTAGAGGAACCTCAAAACTAAGTCATTCATAAATCATCATTGGATGCATTTAGAATTTTAGATTATTGTCTTACTGGAAGACAATAATCTAAAATTCTAAGTGCATCCAATGATTAAAGTAGTAAGAAATCTACATGTATACAACAACACTGACAGAAACAGACTTACATACTTTAAGACTGCCATGACTGTTTATACAAGCTCCTCACAGATTATATCTGAAGTCCTTCTGGTCTTATCTAACTCGGTAAAATGCAAACCCACCACTGTGACTGGGTTTCTTCAGCCCTCACTCTCTCTCCCTCTTAAACGTTGTATTGTGCAGACCAAACAATGAGTTTCCACTCTCACTGACGGCTCTGAAAACATGAAGCTACTGAGGAAGTTCTTTTTCTGTTTTCTATTCACTTTAACAGGAATAAGCCTGGCGTATACCCAGCCACTTTAAAGCTGACTGTGGTTTCCTCGACTTTCCACTAAGAGTTCCTTGTGTCTTTCCTGGTACCATCCATGTGTCTGTCCATGATTTATTGAAAATGGCACTTACACATGGAGTCTGAGAGAAAATAAGATCTGACACTGTTTGTCCCAGAGCACTTTTGAAGGAATAGCTTTGTTTAACATATTTCTGAAGGGAAAATCAGCTGCACATCATTTGGACTTGATTCACAGAAACACTCTTCTACCTTCATGCATGTTGTTCCAGCTCCTATAATAGAATGCTTTTTCCTGCTGACCCGGTTTTAGTTGGTTGTGTTTGAGTTTGGACAGGCAGAAACGGAGACTTTTGGAAACACCCATGTGCGCTTCCTGGTGGAGTACCTGGAAAGCATTGCAACGCTCTTTGCTTTCAGTCACACCAACAATAACTGCGACGCAGACAATGTGCTTCCTGTTTACACCGACACACACACACCCAACCAGTGTATGTGAGTGGTCACGTGATGTGTGTTTTCAGGTGTTGATGGATAATGGATGGTTATTTCTGGAGGTCGTTCCTTTAGTCAGTCAGTCATGGAAGTTTTTTTTCTGATATGGTGTTAAAAGTCTTGTCAGTTCAGAGATTATTGAAATGAATAAAATGTGTTGTAGCTGTACATTTTGACATATGACTGTCACATGTGGTTTTAGCAGATTTTGCGGATTGGGATTTTATCCATGAGAATAAGACCTTACCCCAAACCTCTAATTAAGATAAGAGAACATTCGACACCAGCTTTTGAGCTGATACATTCACGTGTCCTGGAAACTTAAATAACGTGATGTTACTTAGATGTTAGGGATGAGAATCCGTATCGGACTGATTAAAATGCAGAATCCGATACAATTCAAAAATCCTACATATTGTATGCTTCACTATGCACAGAGTGTGAAAACGGAAATGGAAATCAGCAAACGCATTTTAGCTGAGTCATGTTTGGGCTGTTTATTTCCTCTTTTTTGGGAGAACGATATCTGTTACACAATGAGTCAGCACAAATGTGTATATACGTTCATTAATGGTCTAAAATGACTGTATTGGACTAATATCGGTATCGGTAGATACTCGACTTTTTGATATCGGTACTGGACATTGGAAGTTTTATAGTCCCATCCGTGTGCCAGAAGCGTGTGAATAGTATGAAAGATGAGAGGTTGAAATAGATGTTATGAAAGTAGTTCATCAAGACTAGAAAAGCTCTACGTCAACACAAAGCATTTAGCGTAAAATCTCACGCCTGATTCCGCACATGTTCCTCAATGTCAGAGCAGACGGAAAACAGAATATACAGACTGGTCATAACCATCTTAAATTTGACTTTATTGGAACAAGACAAAGTGTCCTTGTCCGAGAAGCACCAGGGACATTGTTAAGTGCTGGAATAAACATAGCAGAATAAGAGTTGGGGTCAGGATATGCGGCTATGAGGAGTTATCATGGCTCCTCTTCACTGGCATTTCTTTGGTTTTTATTTAAAGTAATGATATTGATTAGCAGGCAGCTACAGCGCCATTCAAGCCTTGTGTGTATTCAACTTAATCCCCTCATGCATTGCACATTAAGTTGGGATTTGTGATGTCTTTATTTGTTGACTTTATTATTGTAGTAGCAGCACACCACCAGTTTTATGTCTTCTCTTTAACCTTTCAGCCTTTACAGGTTTGTTTCAGCATAAATGACTCATGTCTCGTCTTAAAGCATTTTAAAACGTAGACAGCCTGCTTTGTCCGGGAACACGTTTTCAAGTAATCAATTACTGAGCACTCAAGTTAAAAGTGTCCGTGCAGTGGAATCTGCAGTATTAGCTAAAGTGAGTTTACAATCGTCTGTTTTTCTTAGAAACTCTAATTTGTGCATTTAATTATCAGATTAATGAAATATCTTCCTCCTGTTTAATGGTTAGTAAGGATCATCAGTTGACTGAAAGATTAGTTTGACTTTATGTTTCTGCTTCGGTGACCTCATAAGCAGGAAGCGTCATGTTTTGAGTTTGCTCATACTTGGACACAGTATCACTGTAATACCTTGGGAATTTCCTAAAGTTCTGCTGAAATCAAGGATGAACTGATAAGATATTAGCAGTCAGAGGTCAAGGTGATAGTGAGTCTAGTTCTCAGATTCCTCACAGTCTTTAATGTGAATATTTTTCTCTTCTGTCACAATGAAAACATAAAAAATAAATATCTCCGGTTTGTGGACAAAGCAAAACTTTAGAGGATTTCGTCATTTTGAGGTTTTGGGAAATAAACTGTTGACGTTTTGTTCCCCATTATCAGATATTTTAAGCATGTACTAACAAGTTGAAGAGGTCAGGAATGGAGAAAGAACAGGAAGGAATGACGGAGAAGAAGGACGCATTAATGTGACATTATGAAAACTAAATGCCATAAATCCCCATCACAAACTGACCCAATCAAGAAAGAAAATAAACAGATTCTTCCACAATGAAAGCAGTTAGTTAGTTGTAGCGCAACTGTGAATGCCATTATACAAGAATGCTGGGATGGAATTTAATTACATCTGGCACAATGGTTCACATGGACTGGAACTGATAAAACACATTTTTGGCGATAGCTCAAGAATTCATTTGCTATAAGACTTTTTATTAAACTCCTCCAAAGTCTTATCTGCACATATTATGTCCGCCTGAGCAGACGTGGATGTAAACTGTGACTGTTTGATAGATGCTATAGGCTTACGTCATGAAAGTGGGTCTGTTGATGTGATGTGGTGGACATTGATTTTTGAGTCAGCGATGACGTTACGGGGCATTTTCATTACGCTGATCAGTTGCTTGTGAAATGTTTTGGCAGTCATTTGAAGTGGAACCTTAAGACACACGATCATATCTACATCCTTTGTCCTCGGAGGAGACTTTTGAGTCAGGGGTCACCTCGCTGACACAAATTCTGGCCCCCCTGCTGCAGCTCAGATGGATCTAAGCTTGTTTTCCACCGTGTCTGCAGCTGCAGCTGTGCATGCTCATATCTAGGTTACAACGGAGGGATTTTTCCTTCTTTTTCTCAAAGAAAAAAATATGGTGCGATGATTACTCAGGGAAGAAAAGGCTGAAATGGCTGAAACGGTACCAAGACTTAGATCCACCTGGTCAATTGAGAAATACAGTATATTTACATGGTGAATGCGGTGAATGTCTCATTATTCAGGCATGGGTGTGTGCAACTGCCAGTAGCATCGACCTTGGTGGTTTTCTTTTACATGTAGTCACACAGAGAGGTTGTGGATTACCATGTAAGGAGGCCGACTGAACAGCATATGTATCGAGTGTATTCAGAATATACCACTCTCTCTGTTTCAGATGGGAATGTTGGCAGTTGCCGGCCTTGGCAGAGGTTTTATGTACATCTTAAAAGCACAGTTCACGTGTAAATGTTTTGCGGGGAGCGGGATTCCCCTCTACCAGAATAACTTTGCAATTCCAGTTCCAGATTTTTCACCAGCTCAAGTATCTTTTTGTCCATCGGGGACAAAACTGGTCTTTCTGCCGATGCTGAAACAATGGCATGGATCAGTGTGTGGGCTCGTGTGCTCATTTCTCCTTGACAGTTGTGGAAAGAGTTGAGAATCAGCAGAGAGTTTTTCACTCCTTCCTTTTCCCAGTGCTTCTTGGCTGCCTGTAAACCTTGCAGTGTTTTTTTTTCTTTGGTTTTAAAAACCTTGAAGTCAGGTTGCTGATCAGCAGGAATAAAGAACAAGGTCGGACAGAAAAATTGGCGCAGTAAGAGACGGAGGAATGAAGTTTTAGCTTCTGTCCATTGAAGCTGTTAAGTTTCAGAGTCACAGGTTAATGAATGTTCATCCGTTACTACGTTATTATAAAATCCTGCCGTGCGCTCACAGACCGAACACGCAGTGCCAGGTGCTGACAGAGTGCATATTTCTGTGTAGATGAATGAGAAAGAGGCTCTCAGCGTTAGGTCCAGGTGTTTCTGGCCCTGTCCTGTGTGTTTTCTTTCACCCTCTGAAAACATTCTTTAATATTTTAAATTCAGCCACGCTCTGATGGATGGAGCAGTATTAGCCACATTCCTGCGTGTAGTTGAGTGAACAGTCTATCGGATGATCTGTCAAACGTGACAGGGCCAAGGATGTTTGGAATCTATTTAGAAAGATATTTTAACTAATTGAGTCGCCCCCAGTTTTAGACACACACACACAGGTTTGCGTAGCTATTCTCCTTAGGACACTTCATTGACTTACATTCATTTGTACAGCTTAAAACAAAGCACTGTCTCGAACCTTAACTATAACCAGTTAATGCCTAACGCCTAACGCGCAGTGAGTGATAAGACTTGCTTTGGAACCACGTCTCTCTCAAGGATATATTGAACACTTACAAAGGGCCCTTTTATTCCAGCCCACATACTGACATACTGTAGTCTAATGGAGACACTGTTATATTCCCCATTCCATGAATACGCTCACGTTGCTGAGGAAAATATCAGTCATTGATTTCTCTGTCAGGCAATCGCTTCATTATTCTGGAAATGGACTTTTGGTCATGAAGATGATGGCGTTTGAACGTTGACTTTCAGGATTTGTTTTCGAGTAAGAAAACTCTGGCCTTTTTCATCTCTCTGTGTTGAGTAGAGAGAATGTTACTGTCCTGTCAAGATTGAATATTGATCATAACATGCATCACAATGCTCTGTGATTGTGTTTACAGAGAGACAAAGGCTGTTTGTGTTCTGAAATATGTTGCCAGTGTTTTCCAGTTTCTGATAGGGTTTCTAAGAGATGTTAAAGATGCTCTGTAACAAAGAAAAGATGACATATTTACAAACTGCTGTAGTGAAACATTCTCCGATCTCTGTGGAAACAATTCACATTTGTTTCTCATTATTTTTCTGCTATTTTAATATCTGATAATAATGAAATACAAGTATCAGATATAATAAGTATGTGAAAAAATCATAGAAATATCACATTTTGTTGGTTTACTTCCCTCAACCAGGGGAAAACGACTTTAATGTTTGTCAAAAACAGAGCTTAAAACTCTTACTTTTCAGTAATGTTAATTTTGCTTTATATTTCCATGTGCTGATAGCAGTTCCAGCTAAAGCTTACATTAGCATTCTTGCCTTGTCAGCCACACTGTTGTGGGCTTAACGGATGTGTTTAATTCGCCACTCCTGTCATATCAGCTGCTGAGGCTAAGATGTCAGATTTGTGTAGTCTGCAGTGACTTCTCCTTCTCTTCCTGTTTCTCAGCTTTTTGTTGCTGCTGCCAGAACCTGAGAAGGAGGAGGACGAGAAATAGCTCATTTTTAAAATGATAATGTCCTGGTGGGTTATGTCATGTTGGCCGGGCTTAAGGTCATTTACACTGGACGTGCCTGAGAAAACAAGCAGGAACAGCAGGCCAGCAGTTTAAAAGTAGATTATATTAACGGCATGGTGGTTCATATCACAGTGGTATGAAGCCTTTGTGCAGTGAGAACAGTGACAGCCTTATTTCATGCCCCGCATCACCCTGTAAAACACCAGTTAATGTCAAGTCATGGGTGATGAAGCAACGTCTCCATCAGCACTAAAGCTGCTGATTGTTGGCTCCCCTCTGGTTCACACATGTCAGGGAAAAATGTGTCTTGAATTTGGCTGAATGCACTTTCAAAGTTACTCCGGAGTTTTCCGAGCTGTGGTTGTTTACAGCCTGTGATTTCGTGTGAGGAGATGCTATCGGGTCTCAGGAAGTCAGTTGGCTAACGCCTTGGCGTTTACACTGCAAGAGTCCGTTTCGGTCGTCTTTGACCTATTTCTGTGGTTCTTACTTTGTCGGTCCAAAAAAAAATGACAACAATAACATGAAAGATAAACATTCTTGCCTTCATATGGGCAAGAATGTGCGTAGAGCTGAATTATTTTTGTATATAATTTATGTATAATATTCTCTGTTTTCTACATTTTTAGGCATTACTCATCTGCATATTTCACATTTGTAGACTGTTTTTTAATATAAACTTGATTAATTCCACAGGTTCCTTAGCTGTAGGTGTAAAACTTGGACATAAGTACATTTTTCATTTCCCTCCACAGCTTTAAAATACAGGTTGACAACAGTAGAGATGAGTTGTAATCAGGACAGGGCAGGACGGGTCTTTGTATTAGATCAAAAATAATGATGCATGCCCGGTCCTCTTAACACAGTCCACAGTCACAGGAAATAGCTGACAGCAGGAATGCTCCCTCGCTCTCTCCATCTGTCTCTATAGGACTCAGCTCCACTACTGGTTGGCTGACTTCTTCATACAACAACTTCCTGTAAACAAGTCATGCTGCCAATGCACCCTCCCATCCTCCACCTCTGATCTCTAGGGATTCTCCGTTTGACTTCCTTATGCAGCACAACAATCACTTTGAACTTTCTTGAAAGGGTCAAAGCGTTTCATAAAGTGATTTTCAGGGGGCAATGGCCTTCAGAGTGCAGGGTGATGTTAACTCTCTGATGGAATCATTTGAGATTAGGTTCAGGAAAGAAAAAAACTCTTTTTTAATCAGTTGTTTTTTACTGTGAGCACTTTTCCGTGTCTTAAAATGATTGACTGTCAAGTATCAATCATAGGTTGGTTAGGTGGTTTAACCAACCTATGTTTTTAGCATCTAGAGCTGCAACTAACCATTATTTTCACAATCGATTAATTTGTCGATTATTTTCACGATTAATCGAGTGATCGTTTGGGCCATAAAATGTCAGAAAACACTAAAAAAAAATAGTTGATCAGTGTTCGTCAAACCTAGAAATGATGATGTTCTCAAATGTTTTTGTCCACGAACCAAAATGATTCACTTTTAATGATTTCTTTGTAATTTGGGGCAAAGAAATGAAGAAAATATTCACATTTAAGAAGCTAAAACAATCAAAAATCTTGTTTTAATCATGAAAAAAGCTTCAAACCGATTAATCGAATAATTGTTTCAGCTTCAAACACAATTTGTTTCTTATTATTACAAAGTGCAACCTTATTAATTGTTGCCACATTGAAAAGGAAAAAGCTACTACACAACTTGTGTCCAGTTGTGATCTATAAACTTTAATTTTAAATAACACCAGGTAATAGTTTAGATTGACTGCGTTTTGGTGTGATTTCTTTGAACTAGGGATGAGCCCATACGATACTATGTTGTTAACAGCTTTAAAATAACTGTATCGGCCTGATATCGGGATTGGTAGATACTCAAGGTTGTGACATCGTGACGGACATGAGAGTTTTAGTTGCTGTTGTTGGATCGTGTTGGAGTCTGTGTGCACCTCAAGGCAGCAAGGTATGCTGGTTCGGTTAACCATTGTGGTTATAGATTAAATCAGCCATGACATGCACTTGGTCGCCTCCAAATAAACCACTCAGTTACGTATTCTCTTGGTTTACTCGTTGCGGGACCAATGACTGGGTAGCAGCTGCACGATTAATGGTTTTCTGTCCACATGTGAATGTAGACCTGAGAACCTGCTGGAAATGCTGCAGTTTGAGGCAATAACAGACATGTCCGAAGTGACAGATAAACTCTGGCTCAGTACGTCCGACCTGCTGTGTGAGTTATGCCACTGACTGTGGAGAGTCGGCATTGTCTTTTTCAAAAGTGTAATAGTTCATGTTCATTTGTGATCATGAAACATAGCTGTAAGTTATTAGTGTCAGAACCTATAATGCATTCCTGGTATAATCCTATCATTATTACAGATGCTAGTGTTTACCTGCTGGCACGAAAAGGCAGAGTTACACCTTCATAAAACATAAAAAAAAGTTTGGTGTAGCCATGTTTGGTAACAAGAGGTGACCTGTTCAGACTAATGGCACTCCCACTTTTGTCTTGGCTGTGCTGTGGTCTTGGAGGAATGTAGGTCATCTGGTTTTAGGCCCTGGATTTATCATTACAATCAATATTGGCTCCGACTTAATTTCACACATATTTCACACATAACTTAACTGAAACGAGTTTGCGATATCAGCCCGTGTTTGTGTGTTTGCAGAAATGCTGCCGCTCGTTAAATGTCTGACATCCTTGTGTTTGTCCAGCAGGTGAGGTGGTGGTTCGCAGACCAACATGACAGCCAACAAGAGTTCCAAGGCTGTGCCTCGTGCAGGAGGGGGTAAAACTTCCCGAGAAGCCCCCGAAAGGTCAGTGACACGTGGGACAGGGTCGGGTTGGTTAATCTGCACTTTCAGTCATGTTGCACGATTTCGGAAAGTCCACCTGACTAGATTCATTTGATTAGATTCATTTTTTAAACTGTACCTGCAGTAATATTTATTTTCAACCACCTAAGGGATCAGTCTGTAGTAGCTTTCTCTTTATTTTTACCTCATGTGTAAGACCCGGGATTGTCAGTCATGATTACACTCCCAAAGCTCTTGCAAGTACAATCCCGTATCCTGGACAAGGGCCCCATCCAACTCTGAACTGTGAGTAGTGAGCTGGAGCTTGTGTTAGCATGTCGAGAGCTGATTGTGTCCTGCTGGGGGACAAAAACTAACTTTGGGAATGATATGTGATATCTGCAGGATTCATTTCTCACACATCTATCATCCTGTGAATTTATAGCAAGCTCAAATTTGATTTAAATACAGTCTCGGTAGCAGCAGGGAAAAAGCAGCTGTGTTTCTGACTGTCTGGTGTTAACTTAAACCAAGTTGGTAGATGAAAAACGAAGTGCTGTTGTTGTAAACTAATCATAACACTAATGATCAAGATAAATATCATTATTTATGTATTGATGAAACAGATTCTGTGATAAACCTGGTGAAAGTATGTTTGAAAAACAGTGATCAGTCGAGCATAAAGCTCTCTCATGCTGCTGGTTATCTTACTCTAACATGATAATTCTTCAGTTTTAAAGTCCCTCTTGACAAATATCATCATAACACTTGAGATTGTGAAAGGCCTTAAGGGTTCATATTGTAACACATGGAGAGGTGTTAGATGTGTAGGAATGCGCCACAGTTTTTAGGAGAAATTACACCCACACTGAACTTTAGAGGCAAAAAAAACAAATAAAACCTACAAGCTACAAGCAAACAAAAAGATAATGTATATATATATATATATATATATATAAGCTCATACTACCCTGACTGCTGTTCTATATCCAGAGATTTATTGGGCCCACATATCCTCCTAAACTTGAGTTAAATTAGTGCTGAATTGAGTTCAGATTAACGTAGAACTTAACAATATGTGAAGTTTACAGAGAACAGTCGAAGAGCTCGTCCTGTGATCCCTCTGCTTTCTCTGTCCTGGTCAGTCAGAGGAAGTGGCTTGTGGTCTGCGTGCCCTGGAAGCCTGAGGGAAAGCCAGAGACCAGGTCGTGACTGGCTCTGAGTCTTTGTACAGTACTTTATGTGTGGCCGGCTCGTCTGAAGCTGACTGAACTGGGCTTATTTATACAGGCATGATCCAGACCACTACAAACCCCTGAAAGTCCTCAAGTTCTAAATATACTTAAATTCTGCTCATAGTTTCTTTTTCTTGTCTCCATTCAAGATGTCTTTGTACCGAGGTCTTCACTTTACAGCACGAGGAGTAATTCTAGCTAAAATAGGTTGTAATATTCGGAAATCCATCTTCTTTTGTGGCTGCGCTTACTTTTGCAGTGGATCAAGTCTGCTGCTTTGTAAGCAGATCAGATTCAACTACACTTTAAGGGGATTAATGGTCAACAAACCAGCGTGAGTGGTCAGCTAAGAAGCACATTTCACAAAAACTTTGAATTTGTATGTAACCAAGCAAACACATGCTTGTCACAATTTCAGAAATGTTGGGTTTTCACGATCTGGTTGTCACTAAAACGTTCCACTGATGTTAAACATCAGAGTCACTGCTTCCCATAGCTGACGTCTAGTTTTGAGTTTTGCCAGAGAACCAATATGGTTTTAATTTGTCAGACTTATAAGTCTCCAATGAAACATGTCATATTTTATACTACTAATCAATATCAGTGGGCTCAAAAAGTATTTTCCTCTTGAAGCCATGTGGTCTGTTTGACTTAAATGCTGAAGTTTTAACTATACAGAGGTGGAAACTTAAACACTGTACTTGGTTTCAGTATTGGATGCCCCTCTGGCCGTATCCACACGGAAACAAGACTTTTCCTATATGATCTTTTTTCTTTTTTGTTCTAAAAGTTTTCCATAAACACAGCATTGTTTCGAGAAATGTCTTTGTAGCCACGAAACTCCCAAAATGACTCTTAAATGCTGCAGTACACCTGTGGGGCATGCGCATAAAGCTTGTACACTGTGTACAAACATTTTAAATAAAGCTTTAGTTGAACAAGTGTATACTACAATATGTGCAATAACATAAACAGAAATAGAATGAACCAAGTCAGAGGGACTTAGGAAAGATAGCAACAGCGAATGCAAGAGCAAGTGAGCGGTGGGACATCATTTTCACAAAGTTTGAAGTTTGAATGCCAATTCCGTGTTGATGAAAAGCTGAAAATATACTAAATGTTTGCAGATACTCAACTAAACTACACTCGTGCTCACAGGGAAATGTTGCACTTTTTGCTCCAACTCATTTATCTGAAAAAAGCCCATGAATTTAACCTGTATTTTGAGATATTACAGCAGATATTTGTTATTTCTTCTTTCTTTCCTGTCTCTGTTTTTATCTTGTGAAGTATGAACAGAAGTCCTTTACTTTAAATAAAGTATTTAATTTTGTTTCATTACACCAACTACAACAGTGAAATGCTATTGTAAATAATCTAATAATACAATATGAATGTTAATTTATCAGTCACAGAGGCTAAGAACTTTCGTTTTGCAGATGAACTGAAGTTCACTGATTGTTGACAGGATTTTTACTTGTAAAATAGCATTTTTACATTGTTGAATCCATAGATTATGGATCCATAGATTATGGATTTAACAATGTAAAAGATTATTTACTGCTTAAAATGTGTGAGCCTGATCTTAGATTGGGGGTTCACCTATTAGTTATTAGTAGCTGATTTTAATTGTTGTGGCTGATTGCCCATACTATACATTAATAACCAATAATGTATATAAACAGTGCATTACTATATGTTATAGAGCTTTTATTAAATGCTAATATTCTTGCTTATGTTTGATAAAAAAGTGACTTGAATGTATCCCTGAAATGTATTTCATTTATTCTTCTGCGAGGATGAAGATTCAAAACCAAAGTTGAGTTTTTTCCCATGATTGATGGCATTGATGTGATTTCAGAAAACTATAGGCTAACGTGAGTCATCACGTTGAACTTCTCCTATTTCTGTGAGGGATCTTAGGCAGGATGCATCCATCATACTTGCAGCTCGCAGGTTGCCCTAGCTGTTGTAAAAGTTTCCCCACCCTGGAGCAGGAGGAATGAAACCAGGGAAGGGCAGATAGGTGTGTGAAGTGAGATCTGTCCTGACCTGCATTGTTGGATCACAGTCTGCAGCCCTCAGCTTCCTCCTCCTTCCATAACGCTTGTTATTCTAACCATTGCTGTGACATCAGATCTCCCAGGGCTTTACTTTCGCAATAGTTAGTCAGACTTTAAGTCATGCCAAGGTTCCTGAGAGACAGTGTAAGGTTGTAGTAAGGTGTCAGGAAGCAAGAGGGAACGTTTATTTCTCATAAAGTCTTAAAGGAGGTGAGCACCGTATGCGTGCATTACTGTGTGTGTAATGTGCGCTGGTACAGTCTCGTTCACCTAGTATCACTTAGCTGCATGGACCAGAAAAGGCTCTGACGACCAGACAGGAGCAGTGAGACGTTCAGGTAAGAGCGCTGTAATAAATTGTGCTTTCTGTGTGAGGTCCACGGCGATTCTCCCCATGTGGAAAAATCCTCAGTGGCATTTTAATGTAGTCTGTATTTCCTTTGGCCTTTGTTTTAATCTCATGCTGCCAAAGACAAAATACTTTCCTGTGGTTATTCTAAATAAGTGGCTCAGGTTCTCGTTCTGCCTTTGAAGTTGGGAATGAATTCAAAACCTTCAGCTGATTCTTTTAACTTTTCTCACATCTGTTTCACATTGATTTTTCTGTGACTTTGCTTACTGTTGAGCTGTGTGGATTTGTTGGCTGCTCTACTGATTTGCCTCTTTTTTATTAATAGCCCTAAAATATTGTTTATTATTTTGAAAATGTTGATTTTCACTGTTCCCTGTCCTGTTTCAGGTGCCGGTCCACATCACCGTGTCCTGTTCTCTCAGGCAGCCAGGGGCAGAGCCAGCAGCCGCTCCTCAGCGACGGTGACTCTGGGAAGCAGGCGAGGTACGTCCGCACTGACGGCAGATTCCTGGTACGTACTGGCTGGAAGAGCAAGACAGCCAGCCTGTGCAGCGGTGCATTACTCACAGGTGACTCTGAGTTCCAAGGCCGTCTGGTCAAGTCAAAGAGCATCAGCTGTCTGGACAACAGGCTCTCCATCTACAAGCCCCCAGGTCAAACTAAAACCTGTCAGGACAGTCACGGTGCCCAGGAAGAGAGGGACAAACAAGGGGATCACTCTGTGGGAAGTGGACTTAATGGAAGGCCACTAACCTGGAGCACACTGTCACTGGGACCTTCCTCTGGCCAAAGCCACAAACGTACCCTCTCACTCACGCGCTCCGTAGCAGGTGTTCCCCCCGCCACCATCCGTAAAAAGATCTCAGAATGGGAGTGCAGAAGGGTTCCTCTGCCTAGGATGAGCTTGTGTCTGGATAAAAGAGGAGGAGAGCGTGTAGGAGGCAGCGAGGGCTGCCCAAGTCTGCTCTCTTCTCCCTGCAGTGAGAAAACCTTTGACTTTAAGGGAGCTCGCAGGATGAGCACAGCCTTCTCTGAATGCTCCTACACAGAGACGGAGGCAGAAGAAGGAGTTTCAGACAAAGACAACCTAGGTCGCTTCCAGAAAAGGATCGGTAAGACGGAGTCTTCGGGAACATTTGTGCGTTCCCTATCTGCTCGGAAGGAGACATCGGCCGTCCTCAATAGGATACAAAAGATAGAGCAGGCCCTGAAAGAGAATCCCAGTCCTCCCCCTCCACGTTATCTGAGTAATTGCTATGCTCCAGACAAGACAAGACAGAGGTCTTTTGTGATAGGTGATGGCTTGGACAGCACATGCACCAGTAAGCGCAGCAGTATTTGCTCAGTGGCCACTGAGCCAGATGCTGTGTTGGTGTCCGATAAGCTCTCTAAACTCAGACAAAGGTTTAGTGTGAGCTCGGTCAGGTCCGAGAGCCCAGAACCACCCAACAGTCAACAGGCCACTGTTGCCACACCAGTCAATCCTTTACCCAAACCCAAACGCACTTTTGAGTATGACGCCAAACGGGACCAGGAGGCCACGTCGCCCGCCAATGGACTACCTCCAAACAGAGGCGCAGAGTCTCCGCCTCCCCTGCCCTCCACCCCTGCACCCAGTGCGACACGGACAGCAAAGACCCCGGGGAGCAAGTCCACAAAAAACCACGACAGGTGAGATTATCTCTGTCTTCATGTCTCCTGAAGGTCAACTCAAGCAAAGTGAACTGAAGCCATTTGTGTTTCTGAAAAACAGAGAAAGCATTTCTTTTCTTTTCTTTTTTTAAACATTCCAGTGGTTATTTGTTCAATCATTTAACGGCATGAGTCATTGCTGTTTTGTCCAACTTTTTCTGTCAAACTTTCGTGTTAGATAGATGCAATTATTTGTGTTACAGCGGTGCCCTAAAACTCTTATATACAATTTAAAACATAGAAGCATATAAGATATGAAATGCAAGTAAATATGCATGTGCACAGAAGAAAAGCCATACAAGGAACAAGGACTAAAATACTAGAATGAAACAGAATAAACCAATCAACAGCGATGAGTGTAATGTATATAGTTAGACACATTGATCCTTTTCACAGCATTTACTGTATATTGATACTGATGTGTCCATTAGATCAGAGACTAGATACATTGACTATGAACTACTGCAATGAAGTTGAAGCTGCCTGGACATCCTAAAAAAATACAGAAAACCTAAAAATAACCACTTTCTTGCATAGACATAGCCTCTCTCTACAAATAAATATAAAAAAAACCACTCACAAATCAACTGTAATTCAGAAATCCACTCATATTTTGCCTGTAACTGAGACACTCTACATGTATTAAATCTAAACAGACAATAAACAATAGAAACCAGAGGAATCCAACACTGTTATTATTTATGTTTGCTGTGCTGCATACCTGTCAGCTTAAACCTGGCCATTGCAGTCCACTCTGACTTAAAGCGTTCAGAATGTGATGTCCACAGTTGTTTGATTGAGGGTGGGGCCTCTGCAGATTGTCCCTATGTGAAATGGGGATGAAATCCCTAAACATTCTTTGTGTGGACTCTGTGTTTAACATTCCTGTGGCTCTCGCCATTTCAGAACACGCTTTAAAGCCCAGAGTCGATGGTGCAACATGAGCATGGTTAGAAAGAGTGAGAAATCGGCATGTTTACTTGCGACTGCTCTGTGATTTTCTTGTGAGTGCAGCACATTCTGATCAGGACACCCTTTTCCCCCGTCTCTGAACTATCTCTTCCATGTGTTCAGCCTTTCTGTCTCCAGATGGCAAGTGGAGAATGTTAGAAGTAGAACTGGCTGTCTGGGCTATTTTTAAAAGCATCTGGGCATCTTTTTCTGATGACTATTACCTGTCTACCTTCTTTGAGGTAGACGCTGACTCTTTCAGACTCTTTCTTCTTGACATTTTGAGTATGCAACGATGAAATATTCTTTTCCCATCCCGGTCTGTTTTGTCTGTCTCTATGTCTTTCCAGAGAGTCATGTGAGTCGGAGGATGCTGCGAGCCCGCCGTCTTCTTCGCCGACAGAAAACGGCACTCTGACCACAGACACACAGAATCGACCCAGTTCCAAAAGCACTTTAGAGGAGAATGCCTATGAGGATATAGTAGGTAAGAACTTCAGAAATGGTTTTCTTGAGTGTAGATATGTGTTCACTTGGTGGTTGATGAATCATAGCACTATATTCTGACTATTTATGGACAAATCATAAGAAAATAAAGTAAATACTCGTTATAGGTGGCCCAAAAAAAACGTCTCAGCTCGACTCATCCTAAGGAAATACAATTATTTATCATCCCAAGTTATAAAGTGGCAGCATTTTAAAAATAGTGAGAGCCAGTGTCTTCTTCAAAGAAGAAGAATTCAGATCCAATTAAAAATAGCCCAGGCTGCCTCGTCTACTTCTCACACTCTGGAGCGTTAAAGGTAATCTCAGGTCAAACTCTGTTCTTCCGTTTTTCATTTGTGAGTGCAGCAGAAGCCTGAAGGTTAATTCAACTTTATTAAGTGCGCAATGCAAAAGGTTTCTGTGTAGCCACTCGCCTCCAACTGGCAGGATTGGAACGTCATGTCTGTGTTGATGTTTGTTGATATAATGATAATAAGTGGTAAAAAAGGACAGCAGGTGCGTGAGAAGCAGCGGTGATCTTTGCACCACTCAATCAATCAAGGGAGCAACAAGAAGGATATTTGGAGCACACAGAGGTGGTGATTTATAATATTGTGCAACAAATTATGACAAGGTGTGCAGCAGTCGAGGGGAAATGTGGAAAGACACTTTATGTGTGTCCGTCTGTTTCTGTCACTTGAGTCATTTAAAGGTGACGCACGGCTGATCACACCTTTGGGTGTAGAAACAGTCTCAGTGTGGGAGTGCACACTAAAGCAGTGGTTCCCAAACTATGGGTGCTGAGGTCGGTTGTTGGACAGCTTTCTGTTCTCACCACATACACACACATGAGACACTGCAGATATTCTTTGTGTGTGTGTGTGTTTGTTTTTCAGGACTGTTTCTGATATAAACACTGGCATAACTGACAGAAACCTGGTCCAAATGATGGGTTACAGTGGCAAACCCTGCACTCACGTACATATTCATTTATTTCATTAACCATACGCTCATGCAGATGTTCAACACGTTTTTTTGCAAAGTTACTTTATGAAAATAACACCGCTGTCTCACAGAATGTGCTACTCAAATGTATTTTGGACACTTTTAATTAAGAATTGATGCTACAGGTCACACAGTAAAAGGGCAGTAGCTTGAGCATCACCTGGTTTCTTAGGATCTGGTTAAACTTAGTGTCAAGATGTGAAATGTAGTTGTGTCTAAGATTTGGCATTAAAGTAATGGGGGCTTCAGAATTTGTATTTATTTATCCACGGGGGCTCTGCAGAAGAAGTCTGGGAACCACTTCACTAAACAATGGGTGTAAGTGACTGTATGGCTTCTATTTTACTGAAGTGATTGTCTATGCTGTTATTCACAACTCCACTAACATACAGAACTGAAACTGTGATAAAGAAGATTTTGATTGTCCTCCCTCATCACACCCCTTGCTGTGACATGTTTCAAACAGGATCAACGCTCAGATATCGCGTATGAACTGCTGGACATGTTGAAGAGCCAAATTCCTTTCCACTAGCGAATGACCCGGGGCCTTCTGCCCAGTCCGTTTGCCAGCTCCCCCAGTGCTCACTTAATGTGGTGGAAATGTGTGTCAGTGTGAGCGCAGTCTCATGATGAAGCTCAGATTTCAGATGCAGTAAAAAGAATGTCACACTAAAAATTTTCATCATAAATGCTCAGTGATGGCCAAATAAGGGCTTTTTATACCCAAGTTGTTTATGAATCAGTGACCTATTTGCTCTTAAGCATATTTTAAGTTGACAATGTGCAGAAACTGTGGCTGATTTTCATGCGAATACCAACAAAGCCCCCATTATTCACCCAGTGTGCCGTGTGGAGACGCTTTTGAGGGTTTGTTTCTGACGAGGACATTGTCTCTGAGCGAGTTTGAAATCGCTCCAGCTACTTCAAACAAAAGCTTTCATGCTGAAGTGAGAAGCAGTTGTTTCCACCACCGCTATGCAGCGGTTTCAGAGGTCAGTTGACGTGTTTGAGAGGCAGCCACGTCGGGAGGAAATGAGCCATGTTCTGGTCCCTGTGTGCCCCTATTTTAACAAGCGTCTCATAAAGAGACGACTGTATATTTTCTTGGCTCCGCTCGTCATCTTGTGGGGATGCTCACTCATCATCTTGGATTTTGGCACCTGCGATTGATAACGGATGTGCACCTTCAGAGTGCAAGTCATCTGTGACCTGTGCTAATATGTTACCACAGTTGTATTAGGCAATGGTTGTAAGTGATTTCATTTTGTGGTGATGATAGATGGAATGATAGTGAGTAATCTGTTTATGGTGTTTTTCTCTTCTTTTCCCATCTTGGAGCTTGGCATATACACTCACTGTGTACTTAATGATATAGTTATGTGACACCTAATTAAGTGGCAGGAATGACACCTGGTATGACACCTGGTGTAGTTTCATCAGTTCCTGAGTCAATTTGATTCATTTTTACAATGTCCTGATTCAATTTGATTGGATTTCCTAATAGTTCAGTTTCCATACCAATTTTGCCACAGAGCTTTTGCTTTTTAATTAAAATAATTTATGTTTATATTAGTCATACTGATGGTGATAATTCAAAATCCTACCTTAAACACCTGATTGAGTTCAGAATATACAGCATAGAAGTGCATCAGAAAGTTTGAAGTAGTCACTTATTTGTCCAGCAGAGGGCACTGCGAGTGCTCTGTTGCCTTTCTTTCATCTGGAACCAGTCTGGTCCTTCTCCTTTGACTCCTGGCATCAACAAGGCATTTTCTTCCAGAGAACTCATGCTCACTGGATATTTTCTCCTTTTCACACCATTCTCTGTAAACATTAGAGATGGATAATGTGTGAGAAAATCCCAGTAGCTCAGCAGTTTCTGGAATTCTCAGACCAGCCCGTCTGGCACAAACAACCATGGCATATTCAGATCGTCTCTCCTCCCCGTTCTAAAGCGCAGTTTGAACTCGGCCGTATCTACACTACATGCCTACATGCGTTTAGTTTCTGCCGTGTGATCGCCTGCAGTTGAACAGGTGTGTCTAGCATAGTGTGTGTGTATACAGTGCTGTGCAGAAGTCACCATCAACTTGGAATGATGTGACTGAAAGTTGGTCTTATATATGAGCAAACTGTCAGTGAGTCTAACTCCAACAAACCTGGTGCTGCAGACCTTTTTCACAGCAGATATCTGTTGACATGAAATAGTAGGACAAACAGGTTTTACCTGTAACATTAATTAGGGTTTGTGTTATTGTTGTAAGTGTACGTCACACTAAATACTTGATATTTTAACACGTAGAAGCTGTTTTTTACGGGGTGCCATTTGTTAAATTGGCTCAATTTTTGAAAGTCACTTTTTAGCACATTTACAACAATATTTGTTAACTTAGAAATGTATTAAATAGTTAAATCTAAATATTAAATGTTAAATCTAAATCTTTTGGGTGAAACTTAATATTTAGCTAATATGCAAATTCACACTGCCGGTAACTGGAACTACCAAAATAAAAGCTTGAGGAGGTCAGACTGTGTTTATAGAATCAAATAACGAATTTAAACCACCTTAGCGGTTGAAATAAACACTTGAACATACATTATCGTGATAATAACTACCTAAAATAACAAAAAACGTGTTCACTTTGGCTGAGCTGTCATGTCTGCTTCTTATATTTAATACATTTCTTATTTCTAAGTTAACAAATATTGTTGTAAATGTGCTCAGAAGTGACTTTCACATATTCACACCACTTTTTCAAACATTGTTTGAAGCTAAATGTGACAAAATGTTGCAGTTATTTTCAGCACGAGCCGCTTTACAAACGGCACCCCATAGTTTTTCACCCTGAAAAGGTCTTTTTAAAACTTCATACGTGTCTCCCATATTTTCTGGATGTGTTCCAATAAAGTGATAGAAGAGAAATAATTACATCACGCAACCATTATACTGCATGGTCATTAAAGCACGGCTAAAACAGCAAATCTAATGCTTTTGCACGGCACTGTATATATATCATGAGTAATTTAATTTAAATAAAATCACACTGAGACAATTATGCACACAGTTGATCCCATGATTTTTGTTATTCTGTGGTTTAAAAAAAAATGCTAAAAATACAATGCATTCTCCTCCATAATTTCTCCAGCATGGTCACAGACTTCATGACTGACACACTGTATGGTTTGTGGCGCTGCCAGATGTTCTTACAACACTGTAACCGTGTTGTTTTTTTCATCGCCCGCTTATTTCTGCCAAGACCATGTGTGGGTTAAGTGGTGCCACTGTAACCGTTTGTCCACTCTACTGGGGTAAGCTGATCCTGACACTGTCGGTATGGTCCGTCCCGCGCCTCGCCCCTGCCCACAGAGTCCATTGTGTACGCAGAAATGTACAATCACAGCGTGTAGCCGAGGTGTGTCCCCTCCCTGCCTAATACTGTGTGTCTGGGCCTGGATGTTTGTAATCAGAGGAGTAGATTAGTACCCTCCAGTACATGAGCAGCTATATAGACATATCATTTTCCCAGCAGGCTCTCATTACGGCGCTGCCTCAGTTTAATGAGGTAGCGGCACAACGTGGGGTCAGTCTAAGCCCTCTCATTCAGTTCCTCGGCTTTAATGATGCACAGAAACTCACTCCCGTAAGTTAATTTACTGTGTGACACAAGGTAAAGATCCCCGGCAGTGTACTTTGCTTGTGTATATGTACACGGCTTCAATAATTAACCTATAAATAGATAACCACACAAAGCTCTGCCTGTGGGTTTATCTCCAGTGTTTTAAAAAAGCACTCATTGTTTTTGTGAAGCGGAGTTCACCGGGTTTTCCTCGTATAAAAGCAGGAAGAAGGAACCCGGCTACCAAACAGATTTCTGCTCCTTCTCTCTTCTCTTCTGCTGACAGATAACACTGCTTTTCTTTCTTTTGAAAGTTCCCCTCATGCATTTCAACGCCATCTGGCTCTGTTTTCATTCGGCACTGTGGTTGCTACACTTTCTCACAACCTTTTTCGGACCCTGCCAAAAAGCTATTCTCAGAGAGCACATGTCTGAATAGACATGGACTGCGGTGTTACACAAGTTTTCTCCTTATTGAAGTTGGCTCTCGGCCAGATGACATCAGCGTGAGCAGCATTTTCTTTTCCTTTATTCTCTATCATCTATGGCTGAAGAAGAGAAGTACCAAAGGGCTCTTCCTGTATTTACAGTCTCTTCTTCAGGTAAGGAGTAGCTTTTTTTTTAAACGACTAATGTCTTTTAAAGTTTATCGATTGTTTTTTTTTGCATTTATTTAGTAAAAAAACAGTCTAAGAAACCCTGTCTTACAGCAGACGGTTTGCATACCTGGACAGTGACTCACTACAAGTGTTCAGTGTCCAGAAGTTTCAGCTGGGGCCCAGTGCCAACACTAACTGTTTAGAAAAATGGGAGTTCACTTGAGCCAGCTGGGAGTGACCTTTGACTTACCTTACTTGACTCATCTCTACCATAGGGAGGCCCTCTTGTGCCCTTTAAAACTCCCCTTTTACCCTTTCTGACCCCTGAGTCTCATCTGTCTTCTGCTGAAAAACAGCCTCTGTCTTTGGACAGAAGCCGTGGACTTGTGTCCTCACTGCCGCTGAGCATGCAGGCATTCTTCACTCATGATTATTATTTTAGCCCCCACTAAAACCAGACTTTTAAAATACATGAACAATGTTATTTCAGCAGAAATTTGTTCGGGATCAATTTTCTAAAAGTCAGAGTAATAGTTGAAACGTGTTTGGCTGTCGAATCACTGCTGTATGTACATGTTCAGTTGGACCTAATCTGACCTGGACACTCAACACACGCGTGTTTCACAATTCCTGACACCGGCTTATACCTGGAAGAAGAAACGGCAACAAAAACATGACGAAATCCAGCCTGGTCCATTTTTTGCGGGGGCTGATGCTCTGTCGTCTGTCTGTCACAGTTTTCATGGATGTTGAACACAGCCTAATACTAACAAGATGAAAGGGGACGTCACCACTTAGCAAGTGAACATTTTACCGGCAGAGTGATTCTGTGACACAGGAAACCAGCGGGAAAATAATGTTTGCATCATCCCTCTGCAGAGTTTTAGCCTCCCTCTCACATTTATTTCACTTCCTGACTCCGTTTCTTATCCTGAAGTTGTGTTTTTCTTTCTTTTTCCAAGTTGCTTACATCAGCTGTTTAAGAAGGGTGACACACTGATGAACCCACACCACACCCGTGGACTCCCGCTGAAGTAGCACTGTCTGCACCACCTGAAAAACTTCCTGGCTGGAAAATGTGGTTGCACTGACCTGTACTTGTACCTGTGGCGTGAGAGTGCACGTAGATGGTCATTTGTGTGAGTTCTAATGTTTCTTTTACCCCCACAGAGAAGGAGAACCCATACGAGGACGTGGACCTGAAGAGGAAGAACATGGGTCGAAAGTCTTGCCTGTTGGAGAGCAACAGACCCTGGACTGCTGCAGACAGGAAGCTGAACTCTCCGCCTCAGGTAAATCCTGCATGGCATCAACGGCACTCATCTGTTTTCACGATGTAAACAAACCAGATGTGTTTTATTGTGAGTCCCCAATGCCGTAGGTGTCAGTGCTGAAACCTGGACAGGATCATTTAGAGGAGCTTACACCTCATTTGTGGCACCACAGTTTAAACAGTGGTGATGTTCAACAGAAAGTCAGTCAGAAGCAGTGTTGGCTTCCTCTCCTCAAACACAGTCTCACTAGAGAAATGCGTGGTGGTTTAATACAAACACTCCGAGAGCTCCGTCTTTGTCAGGAATAAAAGAGAAGAGGAAACTGATGTATATCTGTTCTCAGTGAAGCCAAAAGACTTGCACTGTTTCAGTAAGATCATAAATAATAAAGTCTGACAATGATTGGCTTTTTATCGTGCCACAGACGTCTGTGATCGCATTTCATTGTTCACACGACAGCCGTAGTTTCACGCAGAACAGCGGGACGCGGCACTGTCAAGTTACTTTGATGCCGTTTGTGGCTTCCGACAATATTTCAAACATTTGTTTGTTTGTCTGTTTTTAATGAGCTGTTGCCGTCAGTGTCAGGAAAACAAATTCATGGCACCGAGGAGACGACTTTACAACAAAAGCCACCCCGTCTTTTTCAGCAGTCTTATTATTATTATTATTATTGTTAGTTTATTGTTCAGTTTGCTTTAGATAACATTAAATAGTGAGGCTGATGCAAATAAGTAACACATTCCTTCATTTTCCTACATCTCTCCTCATCAAATGATGAACTCCACCATTAAGAAAGAAAACTTATATGCGTTTAATGGCAATTGTCCTCATTTAACAGGTCCAGTATATAACATAGAAGAGGGTTTATTGGCAAAATTTGAGTATGCTGCCCATAAATGTCAGTATATAATGGCTTTGAAATGAAAACGGTGTGGTTTTTGTAGATTAGATTACATTAGATTGGATTAGACTTTGTTGATTTCACAGTGAAAATGATGTGAACAAAACAAGCAATAATATCAGATAAAAGTGAGAACATAAAAAAAATTCAAATACAATGAGAAGTAAAATAAGAAAAAAACTACGATATAAAAATACAGATGTGTAATAATAATTACTTAGAGTCATATATAACTTACTACACAAAGAACGGCATCCTTTCTGGTTGGTGTAGACCACAGTAGTTCCCTGATGTGCACGGGAAAGGACTCTCACGTATAGATGTCACACACTGGACCTTTACTGTGCTTCAAATAGTTAATGAATAAATAAAATATACTATTTCCTTTTTTTTCTGACTATAGTTACCTTCCAAACCCAGTAGCCAGTCGCTTCAACTCTCCAGTCAGAGTGAGAAGAGGAGCCACCGGATGTCACAGTTATCCAAACGCTACAGCCACGATGAACTGCTGCTGGCTGTGACATCATCGTCGCCCTGTGCTCTGCTGGACGACGGCCTCTGCGGCACGAGTGACACTCTCGCCTCGCAGAGGCACTGGAGGATCCCCAAGGTATAAACTCTGCTGGATTCTACTCAAACACCTACACTAAATCCACGCAGAGCTCTGGCTGTGTCAGGTTTCCCAGTCAGAGGCAGCAAAGTTGTGGATCACTGATAATCCCTCAGTTTGGACAAGGTCTTTTCTAAATTCACACTGCCTTGATGTGTGTAATTACTTCAAGGGTTTTAGTGCGTGCGGTTCTCTTTTCAGTTTTATTTTTCTACAACCCCCTAAAGCAAATGTACGCTATTTAACACTGTTACTTTTGGCCAGGTGTGCCCCCTGCTTCCTCCGATCAAAAGAAACAAAAGTTCAGATTCTATAAACAGAGGAGATTTTGTCTTCCTTCTTTTCACAGCTGGTCCAGAGGATCAACTCCATTTACTGCACTAAACGTGGGAAGAAGAGGCTAAAGAAGCTGTCCATGTCCAATGTGGAGACTGTGTCTCTGAGAGGTCAGCGCTGTCTGTATTCTCTTTAACCTCCGGACACATAAATGTGGAGATATTTGTGTGGTAGCCGCCGCCTCTCACCCTCTCACCCTCTCCCCTCTGTGCCCGCTCTCATGATATAAACACGTTTTTTTTTTAAATTGCACTTTGACCCCGTGGAAAACCTTCTTGTCTGTCTCATGTCTGCCTGCAGATGACAACAGCGAGAGTGAGAGCGACTCCGACGACAGGTTCAAAGGTGAGCGAGCGCAGAGCCGAGGTGCTGCAGTTCTGAGCTTCTTGTTTTGCTCTGTGTTTGTTTTTCTCAGCGCGTGTGCAAAAGCCTTCCCAGTGTGGAATGTAGTGATGTGACTTGGCTCGACTGGATAGACCAAAAAATTGATGTGATTTGCCTTCATATGCACGGATTATCTGTTGACCACTCATTTATCACTTTAATATCCAGTGACAGGGATGAATAGTGATGGGATTAAGTGAAACTTTCTGTCTTTTTTTGCACAGCAGCGTCAGTAAAAACTCATTTCCCGACTGGCTAAAGGTTGATACTCACATATGAGGTTTTTTTCTGTAAATAAATGTTACGTGTTTCCCTCCTCAGCTCACACGCAGCGGCTGCTGAAGCTGCAGTCAATCCTCCGTCGGGCCCCTAGCTACCGCACCCTGGAGCTGCAGCTCATTGAGTGGCAGGAGAGAGAGCTCTTTGAGTATTTTGTGGTCGTTTCACTGAAGAAGAAACCCAGCAAAAACGCCTTCTCCCCCGAGGTCACGTACCAGTTCCCCAAGGTAAAAAGCATGAAAGTCATAAGTGGATCCCTCTGCTAGCTTCTCACCTTTAAACCGGGCAGGAATCCTCAGTGACTCAGTGATTTATTCTGTTCACGTGGAACAAATATTCCAAAAGTCTACGTGTCAGGGGCTTTTTCAGTGGCTTCAAATATTTTAGCTCAGGAATTAGAAATCACTTTACAGATAAGTCACTGCTGACTATTTTTCCATTTATGATGGGCGGGAGCCATATTAGAGTTCTGAAAGCAGGGTCTGATTTTAAAGGTGGAGAAAAAGATAGGTACATAATCTAATATTATATAATATAATATGAAGAATGAGAGAAAATAATGGTGATGATTTCGTGGTCATAGATTACTGTATATGTGTGTATTATGGTAATGATGATGATGATGATTTAAGTAGGACAGAGAACCACTCCCATTTTCAAATAAAGATAAAGATTCATATTTCTGTGAGCTTCTCACACTTGAACGTACATATTTTCTGTAATTTAAAGAGGTATGAGCTTATATTGTTGGTTGAGTTTGTTCCTGATTGACATTCCAAAGTATACAAGGTTATAAATCACAACATCATAAAGATGTCAGTTTTATTTACTTAGTCCATCCCTTATATTTCTACCAAGTTTAGTCCTAAGTGGTCAAGTTGTCATTGTTAAGTCTTATTCGAACAGAACCATCCACTGGGTGAAGTTTATCCTGGCCTGCTCAGCGAAACGCTCACGCTTTTGTTAAGTTAATGAGGACTGGAGGGGGCAAAGGTTTAATCTTGTATAGGAGAAATGACATTCAGGTCATGTATGAGTTTTTGGAAGGAGAATGAGCTGACTATAACTCTCCTCTCCTCTCTTCTCCTCCCCTCTTCCTCTTCCTCTTCCTCTCACAGCTAGAACGGCCCACCAAGCAGATGAGGGAGGCGGAACAGAGGCTTAAAGCCATTCCTCAGTTTTGTTTCCCAGATGCAAAAGACTGGAATCCCGTCTCTGAATACAACAGGTATGAATAGGAATCTTTCGAGTTCACCGCCAAATGTACTAAAGGTTGTTATTTTAGATGTGCACCGGCCATTGTACCTTTAGTTTTTATCACCAGAAAACGCTGAATTTATCCCACATGTCAAACCACGTCTTAGACTGTAGGGTAGACTTTCTAAAAAAAAAAAACCTGCAGAGCCAAAAACAGATAATATCATTTAAGTTATTTTCTCCTGACCTCTAAGCCACAGAGAATTTTGTGTGAGTGTTATATATCGTGATGCTGTGCCAAACCCGTCCTGCAATGGGATTATTTTTATTCTATGTTTGTGTGCGTGTGTGTGTCAGTTCTCATGTGTATACATCTTTTTTGTTTTGCTCCAGCGAGACCTTCTCCTTCATGTTGACGGGAGAGGACGGCAGCAGGAGGTTTGGGTACTGCAGACGCCTGCTGGTAAAGCACCGTTACCTTTTCCATCTTCTTCTTCTTCTTCTTCTTCTCCTCGCTGTTCACACCCCCGCTGAGTCCTGTTTGCTGTGACTGAGGTCTTTATGTGAACACGCGATCAGGGTTTCCTGCGGCGCCACGGATGTGTTGCATGGCAATCCAGTGTGGCAGCAGGACAGGGATCATATATTAAAAAAAAATGAGTATAGCACTCACTAGAGTGCATACCTCTGCCAAGGTCAAACAGTCAAACACACATGTGCTTATAAAGGAACAAAGGGCTAGTGGTGATAATCTGATCCAAACTATATCAACGTATATATTTGATATTAATGCTGATAAACAAACAAACAAATCAACAGACACACACATTTATTTTTCTGTTAAAACAGGAAAAGCTACACCGAGAGTCAGCATTTTGATTATTATAGCAGCTGATCAGCGCGATGGTCCAGGGACTTCTCGTCCTTTTGTTGTTGTTCGAGTCTGCCCAGGAAATACCTACAGCTAGCAGTAGTAACAGAAACATCTGGAATAACAAACATTCAAACCATGTTGCTAACAGGGATTTCATTTGCTTTAAAAACAAAAAAACAAAAAAACAAAAAAAGGAAGCATGTTAAAGTGGTCTAAGTTTTTAAACGTCTTTTGAATTTGATATAATTACAATACGTGAGAGGAACGACCGCAGCTTCTCCCAGTGGAGCTGATACTGCAGACATTCTGTAACGGTCATAACGTGAAGAAACAAGATGTGATATAAAATGACCAATTCAATTTTACAAGATTTTCTCAGGAGAGACGAGACGAAGAGAAACCATGAACAATCCGAACGTTGTCATTGTGCCGCGTTTCCTTTACATAATGAGGCCGGGAAGTGCTTTGAAGATTTTTGTTGAGTTTCCCATTTAGCTTTTTGCGGCTAGAGAGCGCGATGATGTGGGATTCTGTGAATGTGGTGGTGATTTTGTTGGCCCTTTTTTTTGTGTTTGAGTGTGTTTACAGTGTTGCAGTGTGTATCTTCTCAGAGGAAACTGGTGTCTTTCACCATCGTGAGCGTGTACATGTGTTGAAAACTACAGCCGGACAGAAATGTGTTGTTGTAACTCCTGCGCTTGATCTGCGGTGCTGATCTGACCTTCACGATAGCGAGGCAGATTTTTAATGAAGGTAGAGGAAGAGGTGAGCTCCGCTCCTCCAGTAACTTTGTTTCCTCCCTGCCGTCTGTCCAGCTGTTGGCAGTCACAGAACATTCCTGAGGCCTTGACTCAAGCACCACATAGTTGATTTAATCATCCATTTGGAAGAGTGGAGGAGAAACAAGAGGAGAAAATTGTATACCTAATATGGACAAATGAATTGGCATTTCTGGAGTGCTTGTGTTCATTTGTGTCCGTGTGTTTAAGGGTCTCTGTCTGTGCCTCTGGTGTTTGGAAGCACATAATGGTCTATGAGTGTACAGGGGAAGGTAGATAGGATCTGCAGGAGCAGATAAACCACCTGTGTTTAGGAAGTTGGTATCCACATGAAAGGCCCGACGACAGACTGATTCAAAACTTCACTTACAGTGTTTACACTTCTTATCTGCATATGATATCATTGCCAGAAACTATATATATATATATATTGTATATATATATATATATATGAGAACAGGGAAGTATATATAGTAATATAGTTGCATCATGGTAGATCCACTGATATGGGTGGTTGGTTTCAATCAGTCAATCATACTTTATTTATGTAGCACCTTTCATACAAATCAGTGCAACTCAAAATGCTTCACAGGATAAAAACACAACAAAAAGGGACATACCCCCCTGCCCCCTCTGCCCCCTCTGCCCCCCTGCCCCATACAGGAAGTGAGCAAATGCTAACATGGATCACACAGTCAGCGACAAGGGAAAAAAATCACCTTAAAATACCCCAGAAAAATGATGAATCACCACAACTCAGCAGATATAAAATAATAATGTAACAAATACAAATGAAATGCATAAATAAAGAAAGAAAAGACAAGTAATAGTGATACTAGTAAACAATATTTATCTAATAAGAGCAGTAAAAAGGCTGCTACCTGACGACCTGAAAGTCCTTGAAGGTTCATTCCATAAACGCAAATCTGATCAATGCTCTTTTTCTGCTGAGTTCTGCAGTAGCTGTAGCTGAGCGGTCTTCTTTTTTGGGCTAGACCAGAAAAGAAGAAGCATTACAGTAATTGAGTCTGGAAGTAATAAAAGCGTGTCTTAATGTCTTAACTGTGTTTATGTTTTCCTCCTTCGAGCTTCAGTTTGGCTTCCATTCTTTGAATGTAAGCATAATGTTTCAATATAAAACAATGTCAGTTACATTCAAGCCATTGTCAAATGAGTGCACACAGTGTCACATGAATAAGCAGCCAAAACTTTCCTTCACTTACAGAAAACTGAGTTTTCAAAGATGCATTGAAAGCGATCTCTGTAGAGCTGCAACTAATGATTATTTTCATAATTGATTAATCTGTCGATTATTTTCTCGATTAATCGTTTGCTCCATAAAATGTCAGAAAACATGAAGTGTCTTGTTTTGTCCACAAACCAAAATGATTAACTTTTAATGATTTCTTTGTTATCCAGAGCAAAGAAATGAAGAAAATACTCCCATTTAAGAAGCATAAACCATCGGAAATCTTGTTTTAATCATGAAAAAAGCTTCAAACCGATTATCGATTATCAAAATAGTTGTCGATTCATTTAGTAATCCCATCCGCTGTGCTTCTCAGTGTAGTGGAGTTTTGAATGAAGTTACACACTGCAGCTTTAACGTCCTGCGAGTGTATTTTATTTATTGCGCTCTTTGGTCCGTTTTCAGAACATCTGTTTTCTGTTTCCATGGAGTCTATTAACACCAATGTCTTATGAGTCTCTGTCCGTGTTTCTCACAGCCAACTGGGAAAGGGCCTCGCCTACCAGAGGTGTACTGCGTCATCAGCAGGCTGGGCTGTTTTGACTTGTTCTCCACGGTGAGTTCAGTCTTGTCCTCTTGTGACATATACTGTACACATGCACACATGCAACACATGCAGCTCCATGCAGCAAACTGCTGTATGTGCTGTTGTAGCTGCTGTTAGCCCAAAAATACATGTCCTTCAGCATGTGCTCTGGTGAATGCATGCTCTTTGGTCAGTGTTGCTTCAGTGTTTTTCTGTTTCCGTGTCCTTTTTTTGTCTGTGGCACAAACCTGGAGCAGAGCAGAGTTTGACGGTTGCACACCATACTTTAACCTTTTAGAAAATGTTAAATGAGTGAAACCAGATTGTGGAAACAAAGCAGCTACTATATAAAAATGAAACAGAATGATCCTCATCATTATTTGATGATGAGGATCTTGTGAAGCCCTTTGAAACTGCAGCGTCAGCTGTGATCAAAGACTGTGCAACGATTCAAAACATGAGAACCTGAAGCCTTGTGAACATTTGTATTTGTAACCATACGCCATAGCTATAGGTATGCTAATTCTGTTTTTTTTGGTTTTGGATCATGTGACAGTTTAAGGTAGAAAGATTCCTTCATGTTGACATCAGCATAGCAACAAACCTGGAAATTAAGGGACAACAGTGTTTGATTTCAGTGGAAGCTTCTGTGTGTGTGTGTGTGTGAGAGAGAGAGACACACACACACAGATGATATCATGTGACCTTGAAAACAAGCAGTTCTCCAATCAGCTCTCCAGACAAAAGGCTGCTTGGACCAAAACAGGCGGACCGGCACACTAAGTGGAATTTTCCAAACACACAGAGACATGGAGGAAAAAAAAAAAAAGATTTGCCTTTAAATGATTACTGAGTTAATACTGAACACATAAAATATGTTTCCATTAATTGTTGCCATAGTCATTAACCTTAATTTATTTTTCCTTGCTTGGTTTCTCATGCTCAATGCTTCTTTCATATTTTGCTGGTTTCCACTGAGTTTTGCTGATGGGGATGATGCTCTTTTACTCCCGTGTTCAGATCCTGGACGAGGTGGAGAGGCGGAGAGGCGTCTCAGCTGCACTGGTCTATCCGTTCATGAGGAGTCTGATGGAGTCGCCCTTCCCTGCACCAGGGAAGCTTATCAAAGTCAAGACCTTTCTGCCTGGTGCAGGAAATGAGGTCAGAGCTCGAAAAATAACTGTCTCAAATATTCTGTGCGAGCACGTTAATAAACTATAACTGTGATGACTTCATTTCATACGCTCCCTGACTCCTGCACCATCTCCTGTGGTCATTTCAGGTCATCGAGCTGAGGCGGCCCACCGACTCCAGGCTGGAGCACGTGGACTTTGACAGTCTGTTCCGCTGTCTCGGCGTACGGCAGGTGGTTCGGGTGTTTGCGTCGCTGCTGCTGGAGCGCAGAGTCATCTTTGTGGCGGATAAACTCAGGTGAGGGTCCATAGTAACTCAGATAAACCTCTTTTTTTTCTATATATGGTCTAAATAAAGTGTGTTTTCATGGGATAGTACCACAGAACTGAGAACTACTATTTGAAATATGTTTATTATATTTCATTATACTAGTGCGATATGTGCCTGATTTTTGAGGGGATGGAAGCAGCTCTGTAACGATATACAGTACCTGTTGCATTTCTACTGATTTCCTTTGCATTTCTTATCTAAAACCCAACCAAAGTTGCCACGTCACACACTGGTATCCTTAGTAAAACACCTGCCAACTTTGAAGTCTGCTATGCAAGTAAGAGTCAGAGTCAGCAACTTAGACTTGATATCTGCAGGAAGTCGGAAGTAAAATCCACCATTATGAACAGGTTTTCTGTGAATATTGTGAATATTTTGGAGTATAAGATGGGTTTTCCCTGAGGAAGGCATCTCTCTCTCTCTCTCTCACCGTATTATATTTCACTGTCCCACACACCAATAACAGTCCAAAGAGTCTGGCTTTTAATGAAAGTTGGAGACTGTATTTCCTGAGCCATCAGATTTTTCTTTTCTATTTTTTTTTTTTGACAGAAGACTTGTTAATTCAGCCAGCTCGCTCTGCTAGTGCACTGCAGCTGTTCACCTCTGACTCACGCACATGCCCTCATTAAAAAAAAACTAACTTCTGTGTGATTTTTTTTAACCCTTAAATTTAGATTTGTTCTTTGTAAAAAAAATAAATACAATTCTGAGCCATCTATATTTTACATCGGGAATTATTACACCAACTGAAGGGCTTTAAGGGCCCTTCAGTTGGGGTCGGGCCCCTCTGAACCTCTGGAATAGATCCTTTCATACAGGTGTTTGTGACAAAAGCCATGAAATCTGTGGATCTGTGGATCTGTGGGAAGCCCAGGAACTGAATGTTTATATAGTTCAAGTTTAGTAATATTTATCTGTTTGTTTAGCTCCAATGAATTAAAGCTTGGAATTTGGAAATTGAGATAACTCCCTTATCTTTACAAAAAAACAAAGTTGTCACAGATTAGGGTCTGGATATTTCATGTGTCCCTCAGTCTGTCCATTTGCTGATCTCTGCTCTCATACACACACATCAGCTGCATTTCTGTTACAGTTTGACTGTCAAGTATTGATTGGTATCAGAAAGTCAGTCAGTAAACTGGATGCTTTGATGCCCTCCTTTAAATGGGTCACTTACAATGAGAGGGGGATGCGATGGTGTGGGTGTGATAAGAGGCAACAGAGTCTCCATGTCCCAGTTTGTCTTCTTGTTACCAAAAAAAAGAGAGAGAGAGAGAGACATACTTTTAGAGTATTGTAGATGAGGGTGGAGTTGTGGGGGGGGGAGTAATCTCTCCGTGTATCAGAGCCCAGTTTAAACAAACATCAGTGGGGGCAGTGACTGCGAGGGGAAGGAATGTACTTCCTGTGTGCATGACTCTGCCCTCTGTGATCTGTGGCTCAACTGTCACTATCTGACTTGTTATGATGCTGCGGTCACTCCCCGTGTATGAGTGACAGTGCTCTGTGTCCCCGGAGAAAAATCAACCACAGCCTCCTCATTTACCCGAGGCGATAACATCGAAGAGTCATGGGGGCCGGGATCTTCAACTAAGCCATGATACAAATATTATCAAGATTCATCCAGAAACGGGCAATTGTGTGATTTAGTGATATCTGATATCGAATATACGGCATGGGTACCTAAAAGAAGAGAAATATAATATAAGTCAATGTTTTGGGGTACCTAAGTGCACTCCCATGATTCCCAGAGGATTGGCGATCATCTTTTCCTCTAATGTTAGATGTATAGTGCCATCATTAGCTTTCAGTTTCACTCTGTTCTGTAGAAATATCTGCAATTACCTCATATTTAGAGCCTGTTATCCGAGATTAACATAGTAAACATGATAGTTGCTATACGTCAATGTCATATATTAAAACGACTGCAGACAGAAAGTAATAAACGCTGTAGAAAGTCATTTATAGACTGCCAGAACGGTTGATGGCCAAATGGATTTATAGTAATTATCCTTGACTGATAACCCTATTATCTGTATGTGTGTGGCATCTGTATTGATGCTATTGTGCAGGCTTGCACAGGTTCATGCAGAGCTCCTGTGTTTTAATTTCTTCTTAAAAACAGCGACAGGGCCTCGCTGCAGCATTAATGACGGCAGTGATAAAAGGGCAGCTGCTCCCTTTGGGGCTTTGGTAGAAAAAAATCCACTCCCAAAAATATCTCGCCAGTGGAATGTACATGATGTATGTTTCTTTCCCTTAAAATGTTCATCCTATACAGGCTGAAACAAAGAGAGGACACCATGTTAGGCAGCAGTTCTTTGTGGCGTCTTCCATCGCACAAGGATTTTGTTGCTTCTACATTTAAATTCTGCATTGACACATTTTCTTTAACGTGATAATTCATCGACAGACGCGTGTAACAACAGGTTCGATGCCTAATGAGATGAATAGATTAATTCATCATCAACTATGAGTTTGTCAACAGTCTTTTTCAGTCAGAGATCAGGGTGGTTAACAACAGAGTATGTGCATGTGGCAGTGAGATAAAAATACAAATGAAAGACAGTGAGAGAGTGCATGTAAGAGTTGAGTATATAATGAAACAAATGTAAATACTCATAGTTAGAGTCACCTAATGTCTCGCTCCATCTTAATCTAACCAGTGTGTGAAGTATATGTGAGGGAGAGGAGGATGACGTGAGAGGCAATTATCTTATTGGGAATAAATCTGCCTCCTGTGAAAAGTCTATTTTCACCACTGTATTTTAACGTTGGTGATAATAATAGTGTTACTTCGAGAGCTCAATATTTTCACATGTGGTACTTGGTATAAAAAGTTGGGGAACCACTGAATTGTAGCACATTCAGGACCTGTGATGGACTGACGACCGGTGCAGGGGGGGACTGTGCCTTTCGCCCCCCAGCAGCCCCTCAGTCCCCTGTGGAGGATAAAGCAGTAGGTGATGGATGGATGCAGCACATTCAGATGTTTGTGCAGATAGGCTTTGTTATAGTGGCTGAGTGTTTTGCATATTGAGTGAAGCAGCAAAACAGAAAAAAAGGAGATTATAATGAAAGATGAGAAGTCTGTGTTTGAGAAGAAGAAGAAGAAAGGGAAGGAGTGAAAAGGGAGGAGACTGTAGGAAAAACAGTGGCTCGGGTGGGTGAATTAATCAAGCTTACTTTTCCATGGTGTAGGAGGCTGCTTAAATTTCACTCTCTGTTGTCTTCTTATTTTCAAGCCTAAAACTGGTAATTTAACCACATGACAAAATAATGTGCTGCATGTGAAGTGGCCTATGTGGTGCTTTGTTTTTGCTGCAGGCATTTACGACGCAGCGCAGCAGCTGCAGCATTGTGATCAGTGGTGACTGCACTTTTTTGACAGGTAGAATTATTGCTTTCTGCTGCTGGCATTTTTTTTTTTTTCATATTCAACAAGTAAGGTCCCATACTCGTTTCATTGACTCCGTTGATTCGTCCCAAACACCTTCTGCGACACACTGTGCAGACCTGGCACGAAGCCAGCAACTCAACTGCTTTTCCATGCGGTGTTTGCCTTCGAGGGAGAATGAAATTCAAACGCTGTAAACATGTGAAAAGTTTCTCTTGAAAAGAGAGACCTCGGTTATTACCGGAGACTCCCCAGCTGATTTTTACATCAGCGTTGCTCTTGTGAATGTTTACACCCACATGCAGACGCTCCCATACACATGTCCACACTCATATACACAAACACCTGCGCACATTCATCTGCTCACTCGACGGCCTCCATCAAACTCTGACTTTATTGTGGGTTTAATAAAAGCACGTATTGAGTTTCCCATCAGGAAGCCATTTCTCACTGTAAAAAAAAAAAAGAGACTTCTGTAGAGACACAGAGCTGTGACCCAGAGATGCTTACAGACAGGAAGTGAGGGAAAAGCATTTAGGTAGTTCAGGAATAGCGGATGAAAGGCGCATGTGCAGCATGTCGTATAAATCCCACAGGTGTGTGTGTGTTCTGTGAGAGGATTTCTAGACGTTATGTTGAGCTTAAACAGCCAAAAACGCTTTTGCAGAGCTTTGCAGCACAGCTGGGCAGCATGACAGCTGCGGTTCTGCCGAGTCCTGTTTGTGCTGCAGGGTCTATGGAATCAGTATTAGCCGTAGCAGGCCTGATAAACACTGTGCAGTGCTTTAGTGGAGCTGTGGAGCATGTGGCGATACAGGCTTTTGACTCCTGCCCTCTTTCTCAAACACTGACATTCTCCCTCCTTCTCCTCTGGGCTTCACTGGCTAAGCTCTCGATCCCATGTTTCCTGGGGTATCTGCCAGTTCAGCCTCACACACACACACACAGACACACAGACACACTAAACCAGACCTGGCAGACGTATGAGAGCTAATATGTAAGGATTAGCTCCCAAACCTCAACACATAGCAACGCCGCTGCGGCCCCACCTCTGCAGAACTGGTTCTTCACTCTCTTCCTGAGATTGGAAGTGTGCACTTGTATGACGTTGGTGTATTTAATCGGATTTAAACGTATCAAAGGAATCTCAGTTCATGCTTATGTGATTTGATCTTGGGAAAATTGGGGTTTAAGCACATTTCAAAATCAATGGATCAGATATCGGAAGAAGAAAAACCTGTTATGCTATGATCTCAACACCTTAATATCACATAAATGCTTCACAGACTGCACGAATGTAAAGAGCAGCAACTGAGTTACGAGTCAGCTGAGTTATGTTGTGGGCTGTTTATTTCCTTCTTTGTGGGAGCAGAATAGTCGTTGCACAGTTGGAGCATTTATGTTTGTGAGATGGCTGCTTGTGGTCGGGGAGTAAATGCATCGCCCGCAAATGTGCTTTTAACGGCGTAGCAATTTAAAACATGTAAATCAGCCGTATCGCACTGATACTGGTGTTGGGAAAGTGATATAAGTGGTTCGGAGCCATCCTCGGTCCACACGCTGCCCTCTGCTCTGGGTCAAAACAAGGTGTTTGAAACATTTAAACCAGGCATGGGTCATCCTCTAACTATAAGGTCAGTGGTTTGATTCCCGGAACTCCTCCAGTCTGCATACCAAGTGGTCTTTGGACGGGAGACTGCACCCCCACATTGAATTCCAACACTGTCGTGTGAAGTGCTTTGCACGGTTGCTAAGATTAGAGACCATTTACCTTTTTGTCTTCTGTGAATAAAGACACCAGTGAACCTTTTTTTCTTTTCGAGTGTTTGAATCTAACGGGAATGTCCCCGTCTCGTTCCAGGGTTGAGTGGCAACCTCTGGTGGTGCGGAGTGTTTTCATTGCAAGTTCATCTTCTCCCCAGAGTGTGTGGTTGGGGGAATGAATGTAATTGATCCTTTTGGTATCAGTGGTGTGTAGGGCCACATGTAGCCTGTGGGCGATGTTTTTTTTTTCTTCTCTGAGATCTGTGCACCATCACTCTTTGTTGGAACTCGTCAAACCTAGGAGAATCTGGATCTGGTAGGAATTATGTAGCCCTCCTCGGGCAAATGGAAATCAGAGCGGCCAAAGCAAAGCTGCAAGTGCTTCATGTTAGGAGTGAACTGGAAAAGTCCGGAAAAGACTGAACGCAGTGGTTATTGAAGTCTTTGGGTTTTAACTGGTGTAATTCTGTTTTAGCCTGTCAGGAAAATCCATTTTGATCCTGGTAACTGATTTGTGGGAAGATGAAAAAGGTCCTGTGGAAAAGTCTGGGGAGGTTGTCATGTACTGATCTCACTTCTCTGCATGCGTGCTCCTCCAAATGGCACGCAGCAATGTTTCTGCAGGCTGAAACACGGCGAGAACCGGGTCAGGAGCGAGGCGGTAACTCCTGTTTACTTGGATGTTCTGTCGGCCGCTGATGACTATCGCCATGAAAAACGCTTCTCATTAAAAGTGTGTGCGGTGCACGAGTGCATACCATGTGTGATCCCTGTGGTCTTGTTCTTGATCCACGCTAATTTAGTGCCACTGCATGTGTGTGTGTGTGTGTGCGTGATTGGACCCACAGTTTATTTTCACTCTCTTTGTGTACATGGACTGGACAGTATGTAGAGGACAGAAGGGGGAGGAGGGTCAGCCACTGTCAACAAGCGACGGATCGTGAGAAAGACGGGCTGCTATTTGTGATCCCGATGTTATACCACAGCTGTCGGAGCAAAACCGGAGTGGCTCTTCTCGGTATTACGTCAACAAGCCTGCAGCTTAACTGTAGCAACATGTCAGAGTCACGCCAGCCCCCCGTAGACGGCACAGAGCAATGTCACAATGATGCATTTAATTCATGGGCTCACCCTTCCATCATTGTGGTTTGCAGCAGATGGAGTTTTAAGTGGCAGAGGTGGAACAAAATAACATGATTCATTTGTGCAGAGGCTGTTTTGTTTGTCTGCTGGAAGAACAAGGCGTCAAAGCCGAGGGTTCAGAGCAGGAAGAGAAGCTCAACAAGGTTTTTTCTACTTCTACCAAAGCTTATGCTGGTAGATGGTGTTTTTAGGAAAATGTAACCCCGCCCCCCCCCCCCTCAGAGTTTTTCATTATCTACAGAACCATCTGCCATGTTTTGATTGTGTTTGGTTTAATCTGGTGTGGCCTCTGCAGGGCGTTGTTTTGCGTGTGAAGGTGATTGATGGTGTTTGTTTTTTTTATGCCTGGTTCATCAGCACCCTGTCCAGCTGCATGCATGCAGTGGTGGCGCTGCTCTACCCGTTCTCCTGGCAACACACTTTCATCCCAGTGCTGCCAGGATCCATGCTGGACATCGTGTGCTGTCCCACTCCCTTCCTGGTGGGGCTGCTGTCCAGCTCGCTGCCTAAACTTAAAGAGTTACCTGTGGAAGAGGTAGGCTCATCCTTTCTGGATTTTCTCTGACTTCTCAGACACTGATTTTAATCTAAAATGTAAAATTAAACTTTTAAACTCTGTCTTAAAGCCTGACTCTTTGGATTACTTGGCTGATAAATTGCAGAAATACACATTCAGGGTAATTCTATCGTAACTTATTATTCTGGTCAGTAGGGGGCATCAAAATAACCTGTTAGCAGAGGTGGAAAGTAATGAATTACATTTAATTGAGGTTTAACATAAAATAATATAAAATAATTTTTTTGTGTACTTTAAAATTTTGTAATTTTACTTTAACTTAAGTATGTTTTTTTTGAAGTATTGTGCTTCACTACATTTAAAAAAAAGTAAAAAAAAGTAAATTTTTTTATTGAACAAATAAATAACTAAATAAATAAATGGTGCTAATTAAGGTCCCAGAATGGGTGAGAAAGTTACAATGTGTGACCTTTGACCCTTTTCAACTGATACATTATGTGTTCACATATATTTTATTTATTACACTTTCATTTGTAAAGGTTTGCCTATAATTTAAAAACAATTCACGTGAGATCTGTGTCCCCCTTTTTGTCCTTTTGGCACGACACGTGAAAGAACCTCGTTAAAAAAGTGACTTTTACTCTTACTTTTACTTGTACTTAAGTCAAATGTTATCAAAATAGTGGCACTTTTACTTGAGTGGAATATGTCAGGACTCGTTCCACCACCATCAGTCGTTACATCACTGATAAGAATCTGAAATCTTGTTTTAAAGCCTCCACAATTGCTATTTGGCTAGTGTGGAATGAAATGTTTACTTCATAATTATCACTGAGCCTTTAGTTTAAAAAAACACAGCTAAACTACTGTAATTATGGTATAAAATATAAGTGTTTATTTGCCATTAATTGAACAAAAGCAATTCTTAATTGCTTTGTTCATTTAAACTACAGTGAACTACAGCTGTGTTATACTGTATCTCAGCATTGAGTCCAGTCACAGTTAACACTGAGCTGTTAATAGCTTGTCAACAACATCTGCTCCCTGTTCCTCTCTGTACTCGTCTCCTCTGTTACCGACTGACTCATGAAGCGCTTTCCTGAAAATCATCTTTGTGAAATGTGTTTTACAATCGACAAAAATGTCGTGCCGTAAATTTGCCAAAGTGCTGACTGTTTTACGGGGAACAAATGTGGTTGTAACACGCGCTCCTCTGTCTTTCCCGCAGGCGTTAATGGTCGACCTCGGAACTGACCGATTCATCCGACAGGTGAGTTTATGAGACATCGTCAGATGACTTCTGGCTTTGTGACAGCGACCGTTTTACCATTTCGTCGCTGCAGCATAAATAAAAAATATAAAACCAGAAATTATCATGACAGAAACTGTAATTGAAAGCAAACTTATTTTATTTTCTTGTGTTAAAAACATCAGCTGTTCTATTCTGAACGGATTAACTGAGAAAACACGAGACAGTCGCTGTTTTCCGTTATGTTTTCAGACATTTTAGGCCACAGCAGGCGAAACGCGACGGATCTTTTCATCTCTCAGAGACTGTTTTTTTTTTTCTTGTTACAAAAGTAACCTTTCTTTAAACAGACGCTGTAGAACATGCGGTTCGTTCTCTACATCTGAGCTCTTTGAAAGCGACTCTCCAAACAAAGGTTGTTTATCACTGGCGAATGCAATGTTTTTGGTTGTTTATAGATGGATGACGAGGCCTCGCTGTTGCCGCGGAAACTTCAAGCGGCTCTTGAGCAAGCTCTGGAGCAGAGGAATGACATCATCAATCAGGACTCTGACAGCGAGTCCGATGAAGGTAAAAAAAAAGAAGTGACGAATCAGACAGATGTGGTGGAAGTGACGTCATCAGAACAAGTTTATTCCATGTTCCTGTGAAACTCGCTGGGAAACCAAAGTCTCACGCGCTTCCAACCATGACTCACACAGACGTGTGCGATCATTTTGATAGTAGTGATGACCACAGCGATGATTCAGGGTTTCTGATGATGACAGGTGGGAGTTAAGCTAACGCGTGTGTAATCTACACCACAGACAGTCGGGGGGTGACACAAGCGTTGAAAGGTTCTACAATTATCAGCAGACAAACATGATAACAGTCAAACTCACAACCTTCAAGGTCCAGTCAGGGTTTTAGTGACACCTAATGGTGAGACTGCAGATTGTAACAAACCCCCTCCCCTTTCCCCAAGTGTGTCAGTGAACTACAGTATGTTGGCATTCACATACCACAAAGCATGATGGGTTTTTTTTTCTTTGCTTAGCAAAGCTTTATATGGAAGAGGATTAGGGCCACACAGGAAAAAAAATATTTGAGTTCTGACTTTAAACTCAGAATTCTCAATTAATTCTGACTTTTAACTCAGTATTCTCACTTAATTCTGACTTTAAACTCAGAATTCTGACTTTAAACTCAGAAATCTGACTATATTCTTAGGATTCTGACTTTAAACTCAGAATTCTGACTTAATTCTGACTTTTAACTCAGAATTCTGACTTTAAACTCAGAAATCTTTCTGACTTAATTCTGACTTTAAACTCAGAATTCTGACTTAATTCTGACATTAAACTCAGAATTCTGACTTAATTCTGACGTTAAACTCAGAATTCTGACTTAATTTTTACTTTAAACTCAGAATTCTGACTTAATTTTTACTTTAAACTCATAATTCTGACTTTATTCTCAGAGTTCTGACTTAATTCTGACTTTAAAGTCAGAATTCTGAGTTTAAAGTCAGAATTAATTGAGAATTCTGAGTTTAAAGTCAGAATTAATTGAGAATTCTGAGTTGAAAGTCAGAATTCTGAGAATAAAGTCAGAATTAAGTCAGAATTCTGAGAATAAAGTCAGAATTAAGTCAGAATTCTGAGAATAAAGTCAGAACTGAAATATTTTTTCCTGTGTGGCCCTAATCCTCTTCCGTAGCTTTAAGATGCAACACACATACACACACACGCTCTGGATCGATCGGGCTGCTGAAGAAACACGACGGCTTCTGTAAAACAAGGCCTATGAAAACAGAACTATTGTGTTTAGTGGTCATACTCATACACTGGCACATGTAGCACATGAGTATGGTTTCCCTCATAAATTTTGTGAATTGGACCTATAGGTTAGGGTGTGTCTCCCATATGGTCTAGCGGTTAGGATTCCTGGTTTTCACCCAGGCGGCCCGGGTTCGACTCCCGGTATGGGAAAAGAGTTTTTTTATGAATGTTTATCTCCAAGGAAACAGTCGTAGTGAGTAAATCTGAAGTCCTCACACTGTTTTAGATGAAAGTAAAGATGAAGTCTCGTCTTTAGCCGTGGAGCTCCGATCTCGGTCAGATTTTCCAGCAGCTCTGGTGGATTTACATACCACAGGCACACTGACGACCACATGATTATTATTATTCTTTTTTTTTATCATTTCTTATTTTGTGGTCGGTTTTATTGACGTGGATTTGACCAAGACTTATGAGATATGTCCCCAAATATCCACACAGCGGGCGATGTTTTTGTTGTTGTGAGCATTCGGCCAAACCATGGATTCTACTTCAATATGACTCTCTGATAATGTGCTCTAGTCATTTATGGTTTTATTTCTGGACAAAAGGAAAAACAGATAATTATCAATTAAACAAGAGATGCACCCAATTGAATTCTACTTCTACTAAAGTGTGCATTATTTTAAGCATATATTGCACTTTTCATCACCAATCCCATAGAGAAAATGAGCATTTTCTGCTTTGCACGATCACAGGAGCTGCTGGTTTATTGCTGCCCTGCGTGGTTAGTTTGTGTCACTGTGGTAAATCTTCACAGAGGATTGCAAACATAGACGTCACAAGAAAACACGTGTGAATAATTGACCGATGGAGAGGAAGCAGTAGATTAACAACTCCCTTTGTGCCGTGATGTAAAATTGCTTTGGATTGTGGAGGGAGAAGTTAAAAAAACTTAAGTTTCCAGCTAGAAAAAGGCTGTTAAATGATGGGAAAATGTATTTCCCTGCTGACAACCATGTTATCATTGAGAGAAATGATCCTGTCTCATGTCTCAGTACCTCAAACAACCACACTTCAAACTCATCCCTGTAAATACAGATGTAGGTAATGAGAATACCTCTCCTCTGCGTCTCCAGAGTATAACTCCTTGAACAGCCTGGTGTCCGAGGCCTTCATCCGCTTCTTCCTGGAGACCGTCGGCCATTACTCCCTGTTTATCACTCAGAATGAGCGCGGAGAGCGGATTCTCCAAAGGGAGGCCTTCCGCAAGTCGGTGGCGTCCAAAAGCATCCGCCGTTTCCTCGGCGTCTTCATGGAGTCGCAGATGTTTGCCGGGTTCGTTCAGGATCGAGAGCTGAGGAAAACGCGGGCCAAAGGTAGACGGTTGTTCCACGAGTGTCACGCCTTCTTTCTTCCTCCTTCAAAGTCACTTTATACTTTATTCCTGCTTGCTCTGTAGCAGAAGATGATGTGCTAACACTGACCCCCAGTGGCGGGAAGTTGACATGAACGTGTTTTCTCTGCAGGTCTGTTTGAGCAGAGGGTGGACCAGTATCTGGAGGAGCTGCCAGACACGGAGCAAAGTGGAGTCAACAAGTTCCTGAAAGGCCTCGGTGAGTTCTGCCACGGATGCACAACACTGGGCTGAATGTGCGAGACAATGTATTATGGACTGTAAGCTACAGTTTCCCTGTGTTCACCTTAAATCTCCGTTCAATGTTACATAGAAAACATTACATTTGTGATTCAATATGCAACATTCATGGAAACCTGAAGAGAAAGAGCGGATGTAACATCAACATTAATATTCAAAGTGTGACCTTAAATGTGACCACTACAGCATTTGATTTGTTTTGGCACTTTTTACAAGCGCTCAAAGATGCTTTACATAAATATGAAAGCAATAAAAGCAACAGATTAAACCCCAAAATACAAATATACAACTGTCATTAAAGGTTATTCTGAAGTCGTTTTATCCTCACGTTTTCTTCATTTGTATCTGCTGTATAATAATCTGAATGAAATGTATCTTCTCAGCTCTTGAACGTTTCATTTTCCATGTTTTAATTCACTTGTTTTGACTCCTTTCAGGGAACAAAATGAAGTTTCTCCACAAAAAGAACTGAGGCCAACTCTTCTTCCTCGAGCCTCTGCGTCGTCGCGACGATTCGCAACCTTTGTAAACATGTACATATCATTCTACTGTAAGCTGGCTGCGATGCTCTCCCTTGTATGTTTATAGTATTCTATGAGATAGTGATAGCAGGACGGTACACGGCCGCTGAGCTGTAGAGTAACCACTGTTGTTGTGAGGAGTGTTTTCAGAGTGTATGTTATTGATATGGGCATAGATGTACAGTTCGTATGTATTCGTATGTCTCTCTTTTTTTTTTGTATTTGCATTCATTCACATCAGCCTCTGTTTAAGGAGTGTAAGACCTATTTCGAAAACTGTACATGGCACCAAGACAATGAAGAAAATGATTGTAACTCTTCATAGAGTCTCCTGCAATATTGTATTAAATGTGCTAGTTAAAAATGTCCGCGTGTGCGGTGTTGAATTCACAACGTGGTTTCCACTCATTTCCCAAAATAAACGTGTGATATCTTACCTGTACGTCACATTAACCCAGGAACAGTCCGGATGAACACGTTAATCTCCCTAGAAACAAAGTCCAGCAGCGTATAGATACAATTTTACCTGATGACATTAAACCGTTGGTCTCGCAGCAGCGACCTCACGCCGTTACTAACCTAATTACACGTGAGCACGTCACTCTGGTGGCTGTCACCGACACACTGCTGTTAGCTCTCGAAGACCTCCAGTCTTCGGTGTTAATTCCTGACGCTATATTACTTTTCCTCGCCTTGTGTCCTTTATAGCAATCGAGGGAGACGTTTGATGTAAAATACCTGCGGCTGCACAAGCACAAGCACAACCTGTGGGGGGGGGGGGGGGGGTACTACTAGTAATAATAATAATAATGATGATAATAATAACAATAATGTCTGTGTTGCTACATGAATATTTTTTTCTTTCTTAATTTACTGGATATATTAATGACGTTTTAAAAAAACAAACAAACAATACAATTGCACATAATATCCAGCAGTGATTTATTATTAAATGTAATGAATGTACTCATATACTGAAGTGCTTATATATATATATGTATATATATATATATATATATATATATATATATATATATATATAAATGTATATAACTTTAAAAACTAAAGTACATTTTTACTCAAGTTAAAGTAAAAAAGTACCTTACTGAGAGTACAAGTTACTTAGTTACTTTTTTAAATCAAGAATCAAAACAGGAGACATAAATTGTTTTTAATTAAAGGCAAACCTTTACAAATGAAAGTACTGACAATAAATAAATATAATAAAATTATAATAAAAGGTGTAAACACATAATGAATCTGTCAGAATGGGTCAAAGGTCACAAATTCTTTAACTTTAATTAACCTTAATTAACACCAATTCACTGCCAAAATGTTGTGATTTATTTATTTATTATTCTATTTTATTTTATTTTTTTAGTTTAGAGAACAATAAATCATTTTTACCCAGTAACAGATGTGATTTAAGATTTAAAAATGAGTACACAAAAGAAACTGCTAAATTACAATAACATGCAACACATATAATATGCTATTATTTCAAGGCTAAGATTAACAGTGATAATGATGAAATGCTGCTGGACAAGTATTGATAAACATTTCTAATACATAATTTTACATAAAAGGGGGGATTTTTCACTCTATTTCATTATGATTTGTGATGATTTAATGAAATATTTCAACATATTATTGAAGCGTAGTATAGTATGTGGTTCCGTCATTCCTCTGCACTTGGCAGGGATGATTTATATTCGTGCTACCGCTTTGAGAAACGTCATTAGTGTTGTTTGCATGAGAGCGAGCACAAAATCTCACGATTCACTGCGAGACTTGGTGTCTCCCAAAAATTTTTTTGGCAGGATCAAAGAGCGACATCCGATGGGGAGGACGGACGCTCGTGGATGAACTGATCAAGGTAAAAAATGAACAGAGAGAGAGAAAGAGAGAGATTTTGAAGAGATAAAGTCAGTTTGTTTGTTCAGAGACGTAGAAATCTGCTGCTGCTGCTGCCGCACCTGACAGCACTGACACAGAAGTTAAGTTGCTCGTCACTGTCTCGTTTCCATCATCGGACAGAAATCATCTCACGCGCACGCACACACAAATGTTTACCTGACGCATGTTTGCGTTTATTCTGCGCACAAACTCAGTACGAAGACGCTGCGTTCGCCACATCATCGTCCGCGTGCATGACTTTGCGCCGTGGGCTGCGATCTTGCACTGTTGTGTTGTGGATTGCACCATGATGCCATCATGATAGGGGCGTAATCTCATGCGCACTTTGTAAAAAGCACAGTATCATCATCATCATCATCAACAGCAACATCAGTGTGAATGATGATGATGATGATGATGGAGGTGAAGCTGCAGAAGCAGAGGCAGGAGCTGCGCTGCAGTTCTACTGACATGATTCTAATGAAGACGCGTTAATAAAGTGTTGTTAGTCATTTATCACACAGTCGTGTCACAGTATATCTTTATTTGTCACTGTGAAACAAACAAAGTCAGAATAGATTTGGACTCGGAATCAGAATTCAATGGCAAGGTTTGCATTTGCTTTGGTGTCAAATAAAAAAAAAGTTATGCATAGCCAACTTAAAAGAAAAACTTCAACACTAAAATGCTCATTTTCTCTATAGGATTTGGTGACGAATAGTGAATGGTGTACAAACCGTAATGAGATTAAGTGGCAAAGACAAACAAACACACAAATGACACTAAAGTAATGAGAACCAAAACTAAACCTCTCCTTTTGCAAACACAATGTTAATAATCTCTTTATCCATAAGTAGAAAACCCCAACTTTGAGTAGTTCTTTGTCTCTTTAACCTTGTTTGTGTTTTTTAAACCCGATGACTTTCATTGTCAGGTGTTGGCTTGGGGATGAATAAATAAGGCAGGCATTTTAGAGACATTTTCTTTTTTTAGTAAACCCTTTTTGTAACCTTATATCTGCCTTATTAAAGTTACTTTATGTGTTGTAATTTGGGATTTATGAATAAAACTAAGACATTACCATATAAATGGATGAATCAGGGCGGGATTTAAGAAACACTCATCTAAACGCCACCCACTGATCTGATAGAAATGTGACAAAAAAGCCATAGTATAGTATGTCGTCCAAAATCAGTCAAAAACTTCATAGTATAGTATGTTGTCCAAAATCGGTCAAAAAAATCATAGTATAGTATGTCGTTGAAAATCGGTCAAAAACATCATAGTATAGTATGTCGTCCAAAATCGGTCAAAAACGTCATAGTATAGTATGTCGTCCAAAATGGGTCAAAAAAGTCATAATATAGTATGTCGTCCAAAATTGGTCAAAAAAGTCATAGTATAGTATGTCGTTGAAAATCGGTCAAAAACATCATAGTATAGTATGTCGTATAAAATTGGTCAAAAACGTCATAGTATAGTATGTCGTCCAAAATTGGTCAAAAAAGTCATAGTTAGTATGTTGTCCTAAATCGGTCAAAAAAGTCATAGTATAGTATGTCGTTCTAAATCAGTCAAAAAAGTCATAGTATAGTATGTCGTCCGAAATCAGTCAAAAAGGTCATAGTATAGTATGTCGTCCAAAATCGGTAAAAAACGTAATAGTATAGTATGTCGTCCAAAATCATCAATAAACGTCATAGTATAGTATGTCGTCCTAAATCGGTCAAAAAAGTCATAGTATAGTATGTCGTCCTAAATCAGTCAAAAAAGTCATAGTATAGTTTGTTGTCCAAAATCGGTAAAAAACGTCATAGTATAGTATGTCGTCCAAAATCGGTCAAAAACGTCATAGTATAGTATGTTGTTGAAAATCGGTCAAAAACATCATAGTATAGTATGTCGTCCAAAATTGGTCAAAAAAGTCATAGTATAGTATGTCGTCCAAAATCAGTCAAAAACGTCATAGTATAGTATGTCGTCCAAAATCGGTCAAAAACGTCATAGTATAGTATGTCGTTGAAAATCGGTCAAAAACATCATAGTATAGTATGTCGTATAAAATTGGTCAAAAACGTCATAGTATAGTATGTCGTCCAAAATCGGTATAAAACATCATAGTATAGTATGTCGTCCAAAATCAGTCAAAAAAGTCATACTATAGTATGTCGTCCAAAATCGGTCAAAAAAGTCATAGTATAGTATGTCGTCCAAAATCAGTCAAAAAAGTCATACTATAGTAAGTCATCCAAAATCGGTCAAAAATGTCATAGTATAGTATGTCGTCCAAAAACAGTCAAAAACGTCATAGTATAGTATGTCGTCCAAAATCGGTCAAAAAAGTCATAGTATAGTATGTCGTCCAAAATCAGTCAAAAAAGTCATAGTATTGTATGTCGTCCAAAATCGGTCAAAAAAGTCATAGTATAGTATGTCGTCCAAAATCGGTAAAAAACATCATAGTATAGTATGTCGTCCAAAATCAGTCAAAAAAGTCATAGTATAGTTGGTCGTCCAAAATCAGTCAAAAACGTCATAGTATAGTATATCCTCCAAAATCAGTTAAAAACGTCATAGTATAGTATGTCGTCCAAAATCGGTCAAAAAAGTCAAAGTATAGTATGTCGTCCAAAATCAGTCAGAAAAGTCATAGTATAGTATGATGTCCAAAATCAGTCAAAAACGTCATAGTATAGTATGTCGTCCAAAATCAGTTAAAAACGTCATAGTATAGTATGTCGTCCAATATCGGTCGAAAACGTCATAGTATAGTATGTCGTCCAAAATCGGTCAAAAATGTCATAGTATAGTATGTCGTCCAAAATCGGTCAAAAAAGGCATAGTATAGTATGTCGTCCAAAATCGGTCAAAAACGTCATAGTATAGTATGTCGTCCAAAATCGGTCAAAAAAGTCATAGTATAGTATGTCGTCCAAAATCGGTCCAAAACGTCATATTATAGTATGTCGTCCAAAATCGGTCAAAAAAGTCATAGTATAGTACGTCGTCCAAAATCAGTCAAAAAAGTCATACTATAGTATGTCGTCCAAAATCACCCAAAAAAGTCATAGTATAGTACGTCGTCCAAAATCGGTCAAAAACGTCATAGTATAGTATGTCGTCCAAAATCACCCAAAAAAGTCATAGTATAGTATGTCGTCCTAAATCGGTCAAAAAAGTCATAGTATAGTATGTCGTCCGAAATCAGTCAAAAAGGTCATAGTATAGTATGTCGTCCAAAATCGGTCCAAAACGTCATAGTATAGTATGTAGTCCAAAATCAGTCAAAAAAGTCATAGTATAGTATGTCGTCCTAAATTGATCAAAACAGTCATAGGATATCATGTCTTCCAAAATCTGTCAAAAAAGCCATAGTATAGCATGTCGTCCAAAATCGGTCACAAAAGTCATAGAATAGCATGTCGTCCAAAATCGGTCAAAAAAGTCATAGTATAGTATGTCGTCCAAAATCGGTCAAAAAAGTCATACTATAGTATGTCGTCCAAAATCAGTCAAAAAAGTCATAGTATAGTCTTATGCCGTCCAAAATCAGTCAAAAAAGTCATAGTATAGTCTTATGCCGTCCAAAAAAGTAATATCATAATATGTTCTCCAAAGTGACTCCAACAGACCTCAGAATTGCAGAGGCACTTGATCCAACCAGGGGTTGAACCTGGGTCTTCTGAGTGAAAGGTAAGAGGGTTAACCACTACACCAACCTAGTGAGATCTCCTTGTTGAATGTTGTCCTAAATGACCCAAAAACATCATAGTATAGTTCATCTTCAAAAATCAGTCACAAAAGTCATAGTATAGTATGTCGTCCAAAATCAGTTAAAAACGTCATAGTATAGTATGTCTTCCAATATCGGTCAAAAACGTCATAGTATAGTATGTCGTCCAAAATCGGTCAAAACGTCATAGTATAGTATGTCGTCCAAAATCGGTCAAAAAAGTCATAGTATAGTATGTCGTCCAAAATCAGTCAGAAAAGTCATAGTATAGTATGTCGTCCAAAATCAGTTAAAAACGTCATAGTATAGTATGTCTTCCAATATCGGTCAAAAACGTCATAATATAGTATGTCGTCCAAAATCGGTCAAAAATGTCATAGTATAGTATGTCTTCCAATATCGGTCAAAAACGTCATAGTATAGTATGTCGTCCAAAATCGGTCAAAAATGTCATAGTATAGTATGTCGTCCAAAATCGGTCAAAAAAGTCATACTATAGTATGTCGTCCAAAATCGGTCAAAAACATCATAGTATAGTATGTCGTCCAAAATCGGTCAAAAATGTCATAGTATAGTATGTCGTCCAAAATCGGTCAAAAAAGTCATACTATAGTATGTCGTCCAAAATCGGTCAAAAACATCATAGTATAGTATGTCGTCCAAAATCAGTCAAAAAAGTCATAGTATAGTACGTTGTCCAAAATCAGTCAAAAAAGTCATAGTATAGTATGTCGTCCAAAATCGGTCAAAAAAGGCATAGAATAGTATGTCGTCCAAAATCAGTCAAAAAAGTCATACTATAGTATATCGTCCAAAATAGGTAAAAAACGTCATAGTATAGTATGTCGTCCAAAATCGGTCAAAAAAGTCATAGTATAGTATGTCGTCCAAAATCGGTCCAAAACATCATAGTATAGTATGTCGTCCAAAAACGGTCAAAAAAGTCATAGTATAGTATGTCGTCCAAAATCAGTTAAAAACGTCATAGTATAGTATGTCGTCCAATATCGGTCGAAAACGTCATAGTATAGTATGTCGTCCAAAATCAGTCAGAAAAGTCATAGTATAGTATGATGTCCAAAATCAGTCAAAAACGTCATAGTATAATATGTCGTCCAAAATCAGTTAAAAACGTCATAGTATAGTATGTCGTCCAATATCGGTCGAAAACGTCATAGTATAGTATGTCGTCCAAAATCGGTCAAAAATGTCATAGTATAGTATGTCGTCCAAAATCGGTCAAAAAAGGCATAGTATAGTATGTCGTCCAAAATCGGTCAAAAACGTCATAGTATAGTATGTCGTCCAAAATCGGTCAAAAAAGTCATAGTATAGTATGTCGTCCAAAATCGGTCCAAAACGTCATATTATAGTATGTCGTCCAAAATCGGTCAAAAAAGTCATAGTATAGTACGTCGTCCAAAATCAGTCAAAAAAGTCATACTATAGTATGTCGTCCAAAATCACCCAAAAAAGTCATAGTATAGTATGTCGTCCTAAATCGGTCAAAAAAGTCATAGTATAGTATGTCGTCCGAAATCAGTCAAAAAGGTCATAGTATAGTATGTCGTCCAAAATCGGTCCAAAACGTCATAGTATAGTATGTCGTCCAAAATCGGTCAAAAACGTCATAGTATAGTATGTCGTCCAAAATCAGTCAGAAAAGTCATAGTATAGTATGTTGTCCAAAATCAGTCAAAAACGTCATAGTATAGTATGTCGTCCAAAATCAGTTAAAAACGTCATAGTATAGTATGTCTTCCAATATCGGTCAAAAACGTCATAGTATAGTATGTCGTCCAAAATCGGTCAAAAAAGGCATAGAATAGTATGTCGTCCAAAATCGGTAAAAAACATCATAGTATAGTATGTTGTCCAAAATCAGTCAAAAAAGTCATACTATAGTATATCGTCCAAAATAGGTAAAAAACGTCATAGTATAGTATGTCGTCCAAAATCGGTCAAAAAAGTCATAGTATAGTATGTCGTCCAAAATCGGTCCAAAACATCATAGTATAGTATGTCGTCCAAAATCGGTCAAAAAAGTCATAGTATAGTATGTCGTCCAAAATCAGTTAAAAACGTCATAGTATAGTATGTCGTCCAATATCGGTCGAAAACGTCATAGTATAGTATGTCGTCCAAAATCGGTCAAAAATGTCATAGTATAGTATGTCGTCCAAAATCGGTCAAAAAAGGCATAGTATAGTATGTCGTCCGAAATCAGTCAAAAAGGTCATAGTATAGTATGTCGTCCAAAATCGGTCCAAAACGTCATAGTATAGTATGTAGTCCAAAATCAGTCAAAAAAGTCATAGTGTAGTATGTCGTCCTGAATTGATCAAAACAGTCATAGGATATCATGTCTTCCAAAATCTGTCAAAAAAGCCATAGTATAGCATGTCGTCCAAAATCGGTCACAAAAGTCATAGAATAGCATGTCGTCCAAAATCGGTCACAAAAGTCATAGTATAGTATGTCGTCCAAAATCGGTCAAAAATGTCATAGTATAGTATGTCGTCCAAAATCGGTCAAAACGTCATAGTATAGTATGTCGTCCAAAATCGGTCAAAAAAGTCATAGTATAGTATGTCGTCCAAAATCAGTCAGAAAAGTCATAGTATAGTATGTTGTCCAAAATCAGTCAAAAACGTCATAGTATAGTATGTCGTCCAAAATCGGTCAAAAACGTCATAGTATAGTATGTCGTCCAAAATCAGTCAAAAATGTCATAGTATAGTACGTTGTCCAAAATCAGTCAAAAAAGTCATACTATAGTATGTCGTCCAAAATCGGTAAAAAACGTCATAGTATAGTATGTCGTCCAAAATCGGTCAAAACGTCATAGTATAGTATGTCGTCCAAAATCGGTCAAAAAAGTCATAGTATAGTATGTCGTCCAAAATCGGTCAAAAACGTCATAGTATGTCGTCCAAAATCGGTCAAAAACGTCATAGTATAGTATGTCGTCCAAAATTAGTCAAAAAAGTCATAGTATAATATGTCGTCCAAAATCGGTAAAAAACATCATAGTATAGTATGTCGTCCAAAATCAGTCAAAAAAGTCATACTATAGTATGTCGTCCAAAATCGGTCAAAAAAGTCATAGTATAGTATGTCGTCAAAAATCGGTCAAAAACGTCATAGTATAGTATGTCGTCCAAAATCGGTCCAAAACGTCATAGTATAGTATGTCGTCCAAAATCGGTCAAAAAAGTCATAGTATAGTATGTCGTCCAAAATCACCCAAAAAAGTCATAGTATAGTATGTCGTCCAAAATCAGTCAAAAAAGTCATACTATAGTATGTCGTCCAAAATCGGTCAAAAACGTCATAGTATAGCATGTCGTCCAAAATCGGTCAAAAACGTCATAGTATAGTATGTCGTCCAAAATCAGTCAAAAAAGTCATACTATAGTATGTCGTCCAAAATCGGTCAAAAAAGTCATAGTATAGTATGTCGTCCAAAATCAGTCAAAAAAGTCATACTATAGTATGTCGTCCAAAATTAGTCAAAAAAGTCATAGTATAGTATGTCGTCCAAAATCGGTAAAAAACATCATAGTATAGTATGTCGTCCAAAATCAGTCAAAAAAGTCATACTATAGTATGTCGTCCAAAATCGGTCAAAAAAGTCATAGTATAGTATGTCGTCAAAAATCGGTCAAAAACGTCATAGTATAGTATGTCGTCCAAAATCGGTCCAAAACGTCATAGTATAGTATGTCGTCCAAAATCGGTCAAAAAAGTCATAGTATAGTATGTCGTCCAAAATTAGTCAAAAAAGTCATAGTATAATATGTCGTCCAAAATCGGTAAAAAACATCATAGTATAGTATGTCGTCCAAAATCAGTCAAAAAAGTCATACTATAGTATGTCGTCCAAAATCGGTCAAAAAAGTCATAGTATAGTATGTCGTCAAAAATCGGTCAAAAACGTCATAGTATAGTATGTCGTCCAAAATCGGTCCAAAACGTCATAGTATAGTATGTCGTCCAAAATCGGTCAAAAAAGTCATAGTATAGTATGTCGTCCAAAATCACCCAAAAAAGTCATAGTATAGTATGTCGTCCAAAATCAGTCAAAAAAGTCATACTATAGTATGTCGTCCAAAATTAGTCAAAAAAGTCATAGTATAGTATGTCGTCCAAAATCGGTAAAAACATCATAGTATAGTATGTCGTCCAAAATCAGTCAAAAAAGTCATACTATAGTATGTCGTCCAAAATCGGTCAAAAAAGTCATAGTATAGTATGTCGTCAAAAATCGGTCAAAAACGTCATAGTATAGTATGTCGTCCAAAATCGGTCCAAAACGTCATAGTATAGTATGTCGTCCAAAATCGGTCAAAAAAGTCATAGTATAGTATGTCGTCCAAAATCACCCAAAAAAGTCATAGTATAGTATGTCGTCCAAAATCAGTCAAAAAAGTCATACTATAGTAAGTCGTCCAAAATCGGTCAAAAACGTCATAGTATAGCATGTCGTCCAAAATCGGTCAAAAACGTCATAGTATAGTATGTCGTCCAAAATCAGTCAAAAAAGTCATACTATAGTATGTCGTCCAAAATCGGTCAAAAAAGTCATAGTATAGAATGTCGTCCAAAATCGGTCAAAAAAGTCATAGTATAGTATGTCGTCCAAAATCAGTCAAAAAAGTCATACTATAGTATGTCGTCCAAAATCGGTCAAAAAAGTCATAGTATAGTATGTCGTCCAAAATCGGTCAAAAACGTCATAGTATAGTATGTCGTCCAAAATCAGTCAAAAAAGTCATACTATAGTATGTCGTCCAAAAACAGTCAAAAACGTCATAGTATAGTATGTCCTCCAAAATCAGTTAAAAACGTCATAGTATTGTATGTCGTCCAAAATCGGTCAAAAAAGTCATAGTATAGTATGTCGTCCGAAATCACCCAAAAAAGTCATAGTATAGTATGTCGTCCTAAATCGGTCAAAAAAGTCATAGTATAGTATGTCGTCCGAAATCAGTCAAAAAGGTCATAGTATAGTATGTCGTCCAAAATCGGTCCAAAACGTCATAGTATAGTATGTAGTCCAAAATCAGTCAAAAAAGTCATAGTATAGTATGTCGTCCTAAATTGATCAAAACAGTCATAGGATATCATGTCTTCCAAAATCTGTCAAAAAAGCCATAGTATAGCATGTCGTCCAAAATCGGTCACAAAAGTCATAGAATAGCATGTCGTCCAAAATTGGTCAAAAAAGTCATAGTATAGTATGTCGTCCAAAATCGGTCAAAAAAGTCATAGTATATGTATGTCGTCCGAAATCAGTCAAAAAGGTCATAGTATAGTATGTCGTCCAAAATCGGTCCAAAACGTCATAGTATAGTATGTAGTCCAAAATCAGTCAAAAAAGTCATAGTATAGTATGTCGTCCTAAATTGATCAAAACAGTCATAGGATATCATGTCTTCCAAAATCTGTCAAAAAAGCCATAGTATAGCATGTCGTCCAAAATCGGTCACAAAAGTCATAGAATAGCATGTCGTCCAAAATCGGTCAAAAAAGTCATAGTATAGTATGTCGTCCAAAATCGGTCAAAAAAGTCATACTATAGTATGTCGTCCAAAATCAGTCAAAAAAGTCATAGTATAGTCTTATGCCGTCCAAAATCAGTCAAAAAAGTCATAGTATAGTCTTATGCCGTCCAAAAAAGTAATATCATAATATGTTCTCCAAAGTGACTCCAACAGACCTCAGAATTGCAGAGGCACTTGTTCCAACCAGGGGTTGAACCTGGGTCTTCTGAGTGAAAGGTAAGAGGGTTAACCACTACACCAACCTAGTGAAATCTCCTTGTTGAATGTTGTCCTAAATGACCCAAAAACATCATAGTATAGTTCATCTTCAAAAATCGGTCACAAAAGTCATAGTATAGTATGTCGTCCAAAATCGGTCAAAAACGTCATAGTATAGTATGTCGTCCAAAATCGGTCAAAAACGTCATAGTATGTCGTCCAAAATCGGTCAAAAACGTCATAGTATAGTATGTCGTCCAAAATTAGTCAAAAAAGTCATAGTATAGTATGTCGTCCAAAATCGGTAAAAAACATCATAGTATAGTATGTCGTCCAAAATCAGTCAAAAAAGTCATACTATAGTATGTCGTCCAAAATCGGTAAAAAACATCATAGTATAGTATGTCGTCCAAAATCAGTCAAAAAAGTCATACTATAGTATGTCGTCCAAAATCGGTCAAAAAAGTCATAGTATAGTATGTCCTCAAAAATCGGTCAAAAACGTCATAGTATAGTATGTCGTCCAAAATCGGTCCAAAACGTCATAGTATAGTATGTCGTCCAAAATCGGTCAAAAAAGTCATAGTATAGTATGTCGTCCAAAATCACCCAAAAAAGTCATAGTATAGTATGTCGTCCAAAATCAGTCAAAAAAGTCATACTATAGTATGTCGTCCAAAATCGGTCAAAAACGTCATAGTATAGCATGTCGTCCAAAATCGGTCAAAAACGTCATAGTATAGTATGTCGTCCAAAATCGGTCAAAAAAGTCATACTATAGTATGTCGTCCAAAATCGGTCAAAAAAGTCATAGTATAGTATGTCGTCCAAAATCGGTCAAAAAAGTCATAGTATAGTATGTCGTCCAAAATCAGTCAAAAAAGTCATACTATAGTATGTCGTCCAAAATCGGTCAAAAAAGTCATAGTATAGTATGTCGTCCAAAATCGGTCAAAAACGTCATAGTATAGTATGTCGTCCAAAATCAGTAAAAAACATTATAGTATAGTATGTCGTCCAAAATCGTCAAAAAAGTCATACTATAGTATGTCGTCCAAAATCGGTCAAAAACGTCATAGTATAGTATGTCGTCAAAAATCGGTCAAAAAAGTCATAGTATAGTATGTCGTCCAAAATCACCCAAAAAAGTCAAACTATAGTATGTCGTCCAAAATCAGTCAGAAAAGTCATAGTATAGTATGTTGTCCAAAATCAGTCAGAAAAGTCATAGTATAGTATGTCGTCCAAAATCAGTCAAAAACGTCATAGTATAGTATGTCGTCAAAAATCGGTCAAAAAAGTCATAGTATAGTATGTCGTCCAAAATCAGTCAAAAACGTCATAGTATAGTATGTCGTCAAAAATCGGTCAAAAAAGTCATAGTATAGTATGTCGTCCGAAATCACCCAAAAAAGTCAAACTATAGTATGTCGTCCAAAATCAGTCAGAAAAGTCATAGTATAGTATGTCGTCCAAAATCAGTCAGAAAAGTCATAGTATAGTATGTCGTCCAAAATCAGTCAAAAACGTCATAGTATAGTATGTCGTCCAAAATCAGTCCAAAATGTCATAGTATAGTATGTCGTCCAAAATCAGTCAGAAAAGTCATAGTATAGTATGTCGTCCAAAATCAGTCAGAAAAGTCATAGTATAGTATGTCGTCCAAAATCAGTCAAAAAACGTCATAGTATAGTATGTCGTCCAAAATCGGTCAAAAAAGTCATAGTATAGTATGTCGTCCAAAATCGGTCAAATAAGTCATAGTATAGTATGTCGTCCAAAATCAGTCAAAAAAGTCATACTATAGTATGTCGTCCAAAATCGGTCAAAAAAGTCATAGTATAGTATGTCGTCCAAAATCGGTCAAAAACGTCATAGTATAGTATGTCGTCCAAAATCAGTAAAAAACATTATAGTATAGTATGTCGTCCAAAATCGTCAAAAAAGTCATACTATAGTATGTCGTCCAAAATCGGTCAAAAACGTCATAGTATAGTATGTCGTCAAAAATCGGTCAAAAAAGTCATAGTATAGTATGTCGTCCAAAATCACCCAAAAAAGTCAAACTATAGTATGTCGTCCAAAATCAGTCAGAAAAGTCATAGTATAGTATGTCGTCCAAAATCAGTCAGAAAAGTCATAGTATAGTATGTCGTCCAAAATCAGTCAAAAAAGTCATACTATAGTATGTCGTCCAAAATCGGTCAAAAACGTCATAGTATAGTATGTCGTCAAAAATCGGTCAAAAAAGTCATAGTATAGTATGTCGTCCAAAATCACCCAAAAAAGTCAAACTATAGTATGTCGTCCAAAATCAGTCAAAAAAGTCATACTATAGTATGTCGTCCAAAATCGGTCAAAAAAGTCATAGTATAGTATGTCGTCCAAAATCAGTCAAAAAAGTCATACTATAGTATGTCGTCCAAAATCGGTCAAAAAAGTCATAGTATAGTATGTCGTCCAAAATCGGTCAAAAACGTCATAGTATAGTATGTCGTCCAGAATCAGTAAAAAACATTATAGTATAGTATGTCGTCCAAAATCGTCAAAAAAGTCATACTATAGTATGTCGTCCAAAATCGGTCAAAAACGTCATAGTATAGTATGTCGTCAAAAATCGGTCAAAAAAGTCATAGTATAGTATGTCGTCCAAAATCACCCAAAAAAGTCAAACTATAGTATGTCGTCCAAAATCAGTCAGAAAAGTCATAGTATAGTATGTCGTCCAAAATCAGTCAGAAAAGTCATAGTATAGTATGTCTTCCAAAATCAGTCAAAAACGTCATAGTATAGTATGTCGTCCAAAATCAGTCCAAAATGTCATAGTATAGTATGTCGTCCAAAATCAGTCAGAAAAGTCATAGTATAGTATGTCGTCCAAAATCAGTCAGAAAAGTCATAGTATAGTATGTCGTCCAAAATCAGTCAAAAAACGTCATAGTATAGTATGTCGTCCAATATCGGTCAAAAACGTCATAGTATAGTATGTCGTCCAAAATCGGTCAAAAATGTCATAGTATAGTATGTCGTCCAAAATCGGTCCAAAACGTCACAGTATAGTATGTCGTCCAAAATCGGTCAAAAAAGTCATAGTATAGTATGTCGTCCAAAATCACCCAAAAAAGTCATAGTATAGTATGTCGTCCAAAATCAGTCAAAAAAGTCATAGTATAGTATGTCGTCCAAAATCGGTCAAAAACGTCATAGTATAGTATGTCGTCCAAAATTAGTCAAAAAAGTCATAGTATAGTATGTCGTCCAAAATCGGTCAAAAACTCAAAGTATAGTATGTCGTCAAAAATCGGTCAAAAAAGTCATAGTATAGTATGTCGTCCAAAGTCAACCAAAAAAGTCATAGTATAGTATGTCGTCCAAAATCAGTCAGAAAAGTCATAGTATAGTATGTCGTCCAAAATTGGTAAAAAACATCATAGTATAGTATGTCGTCCAAAATCAGTTAAAAACGTCATAGTATAGCATGTCGTCCAAAATCAGTCAAAAACGTCATAGTATAGTATGTCGTCCAAAATCGGTCCAAAACGTCATAGTATAGTATGTCGTCCAAAATCAGTCAAAAAAGTCATACTATAGTATGTCGTCCAAAATCGGTCAAAAACGTCATAGTATAGCATGTCGTCCAAAATCGGTCAAAAACGTCATAGTATAGTATGTCGTCCAAAATCAGTCAAAAAAGTCATAGTATAGTATGTCGTCCAAAATCGGTCAAAAAAGTCATACTATAGTATGTCGTCCAAAATCGGTCAAAAAAGTCATACTATAGTATGTCGTCCAAAATCGGTCAAAAAAGTCATAGTATAGTATGTCGTCCAAAATCGTCAAAAAAGTCATACTATAGTATGTCGTCCAAAATCGGTCAAAAACGTCATAGTATAGTATGTCGTCAAAAATCGGTCAAAAAAGTCATAGTATAGTATGTCGTCCAAAATCAGTCAGAAAAGTCATAGTATAGTATGTCGTCCAAAATCAGTCAAAAACGTCATAGTATAGTATGTCGTCCAAAATCAGTCCAAAATGTCATAGTATAGTATGTCGTCCAAAATCAGTCAGAAAAGTCATAGTATAGTATGTCGTCCAAAATCAGTCAGAAAAGTCATAGTATAGTATGTCGTCCAAAATCAGTCAAAAAACGTCATAGTATAGTATGTCGTCCAAAATCAGTCAAAAACGTCATAGTATAGTATGTCGTCCAAAATCAGTCAGAAAAGTCATAGTATAGTATGTCGTCCAAAATCAGTCAAAAAAGTCATACTATAGTATGTCGTCCAAAATCGGTCAAAAACGTCATAGTATAGTATGTCGTCAAAAATCGGTCAAAAAAGTCATAGTATAGTATGTCGTCCAAAATCACCCAAAAAAGTCAAACTATAGTATGTCGTCCAAAATCAGTCAAAAAAGTCATACTATAGTATGTCGTCCAAAATCGGTCAAAAAAGTCATAGTATAGTATGTCGTCCAAAATCAGTCAAAAAAGTCATACTATAGTATGTCGTCCAAAATCGGTCAAAAAAGTCATAGTATAGTATGTCGTCCAAAATCGGTCAAAAACGTCATAGTATAGTATGTCGTCCAGAATCAGTAAAAAACATTATAGTATAGTATGTCGTCCAAAATCGTCAAAAAAGTCATACTATAGTATGTCGTCCAAAATCGGTCAAAAACGTCATAGTATAGTATGTCGTCAAAAATCGGTCAAAAAAGTCATAGTATAGTATGTCGTCCAAAATCACCCAAAAAAGTCAAACTATAGTATGTCGTCCAAAATCAGTCAGAAAAGTCATAGTATAGTATGTCGTCCAAAATCAGTCAGAAAAGTCATAGTATAGTATGTCGTCCAAAATCAGTCAAAAACGTCATAGTATAGTATGTCGTCCAAAATCAGTCCAAAATGTCATAGTATAGTATGTCGTCCAAAATCAGTCAGAAAAGTCATAGTATAGTATGTCGTCCAAAATCAGTCAGAAAAGTCATAGTATAGTATGTCGTCCAAAATCAGTCAAAAAACGTCATAGTATAGTATGTCGTCCAATATCGGTCAAAAACGTCATAGTATAGTATGTCGTCCAAAATCGGTCAAAAATGTCATAGTATAGTATGTCGTCCAAAATCGGTCCAAAACGTCACAGTATAGTATGTCGTCCAAAATCGGTCAAAAAAGTCATAGTATAGTATGTCGTCCAAAATCACCCAAAAAAGTCATAGTATAGTATGTCGTCCAAAATCAGTCAAAAAAGTCATAGTATAGTATGTCGTCCAAAATCGGTCAAAAACGTCATAGTATAGTATGTCGTCCAAAATTAGTCAAAAAAGTCATAGTATAGTATGTCGTCCAAAATCGGTCAAAAACTCAAAGTATAGTATGTCGTCAAAAATCGGTCAAAAAAGTCATAGTATAGTATGTCGTCCAAAGTCAACCAAAAAAGTCATAGTATAGTATGTCGTCCAAAATCAGTCAGAAAAGTCATAGTATAGTATGTCGTCCAAAATTGGTAAAAAACATCATAGTATAGTATGTCGTCCAAAATCAGTTAAAAACGTCATAGTATAGCATGTCGTCCAAAATCAGTCAAAAACGTCATAGTATAGTATGTCGTCCAAAATCGGTCCAAAACGTCATAGTATAGTATGTCGTCCAAAATCAGTCAAAAAAGTCATACTATAGTATGTCGTCCAAAATCGGTCAAAAACGTCATAGTATAGCATGTCGTCCAAAATCGGTCAAAAACGTCATAGTATAGTATGTCGTCCAAAATCAGTCAAAAAAGTCATAGTATAGTATGTCGTCCAAAATCGGTCAAAAAAGTCATACTATAGTATGTCGTCCAAAATCGGTCAAAAAAGTCATACTATAGTATGTCGTCCAAAATCGGTCAAAAAAGTCATAGTATAGTATGTCGTCCAAAATCGTCAAAAAAGTCATACTATAGTATGTCGTCCAAAATCGGTCAAAAACGTCATAGTATAGTATGTCGTCAAAAATCGGTCAAAAAAGTCATAGTATAGTATGTCGTCCAAAATCAGTCAGAAAAGTCATAGTATAGTATGTCGTCCAAAATCAGTCAAAAACGTCATAGTATAGTATGTCGTCCAAAATCAGTCCAAAATGTCATAGTATAGTATGTCGTCCAAAATCAGTCAGAAAAGTCATAGTATAGTATGTCGTCCAAAATCAGTCAGAAAAGTCATAGTATAGTATGTCGTCCAAAATCAGTCAAAAAACGTCATAGTATAGTATGTCGTCCAAAATCAGTCAAAAACGTCATAGTATAGTATGTCGTCCAAAATCGGTCAAAAATGTCATAGTATAGTATGTCGTCCAAAATCGGTCCAAAACGTCACAGTATAGTATGTCGTCCAAAATCGGTCAAAAAAGTCATAGTATAGTATGTCGTCCAAAATCACCCAAAAAAGTCAAACTATAGTATGTCGTCCAAAATCAGTCAAAAAAGTCATAGTATAGTATGTCGTCCAAAATCGGTCAAAAACGTCATAGTATGTCGTCCAAAATCGGTCAAAAACGTCATAGTATAGTATGTCGTCCAAAATTAGTCAAAAAAGTCATACTATAGTATGTCGTCCAAAATCGGTCAAAAAAGTCATAGTATAGTATGTCGTCCAAAATCAGTCAAAAAAGTCATACTATAGTATGTCGTCCAAAATCGGTCAAAAACGTCATAGTATAGTATGTCGTCCAAAATCAGTAAAAAACATTATAGTATAGTATGTCCTCCAAAATCGTCAAAAAAGTCATACTATAGTATGTCGTCCAAAATCGGTCAAAAACGTCATAGTATAGTATGTCGTCAAAAATCGGTCAAAAAAGTCATAGTATAGTATGTCGTCCAAAATCACCCAAAAAAGTCAAACTATAGTATGTCGTCCAAAATCAGTCAGAAAAGTCATAGTATAGTATGTCGTCCAAAATCAGTCAGAAAAGTCATAGTATAGTATGTCGTCCAAAATCAGTCAAAAACGTCATAGTATAGTATGTCGTCCAAAATCAGTCCAAAATGTCATAGTATAGTATGTCGTCCAAAATCAGTCAGAAAAGTCATAGTATAGTATGTCGTCCAAAATCAGTCAGAAAAGTCATAGTATAGTATGTCGTCCAAAATCAGTCAAAAAACGTCATAGTATAGTATGTCGTCCAATATCGGTCAAAAACGTCATAGTATAGTATGTCGTCCAAAATCAGTAAAAAACATCATAGTATAGTATGTCGTCCAAAATCGTCAAAAAAGTCATAGTATAGTATGTCGTCCAAAATCACCCAAAAAGTCATAGTATAGTTGGTCGTCCAAAATCAGTCAAAAACGTCATAGTAAAGTATGTCGTCCAAAATCGGTAAAAAACATCATAGTATAGTATGACGTCCAAAATCAGTCAAAAAAGTCATACTATAGTATGTCATCCAAAATCGGTCAAAAAAGTCATAGTATAGTTGGTCGTCCAAAATCAGTCAAAAACGTCATAGTATAGTATGTCCTCCAAAATCAGTTTAAAACGTCATAGTATAGTATGTCGTCCAAAATCGGTCAAAAAAGTCATAGTATAGTATGTCGTCCAAAATCGGTAAAAAACATCATAGTATAGTATGTCGTCCAAAATCAGTCAAAAAAGTCATACTATAGTATGTCGTCCAAAATCGGTCAAAAAAGTCATAGTATAGTATGTCGTCCAAAATCGGTCAAAAAAGTCATAGTATAGTATGTCGTCCAAAATCAGTCAAAAAAGTCATACTATAGTATGTCGTCCAAAATCGGTCAAAAACGTCATAGTATAGTATGTCGTCCAAAAACAGTCAAAAACGTCGTAGTATAGTATGTCGTCCAAAATCGGTCAAAAACGTCATAGTATAGTATGTCGTCCAAAATCACCCAAAAAAATCATAGTATAGTATGTCGTCCAAAATCAGTCAAAAAAATCATAGTATAGTATGTCGTCCAAAATCAGTCAAAAACGTCATAGTATAGTATGTCGTCCAAAATCAGTCAAAAAAGTCATAGTATAGTATGTCGTCCAAAATCAGTCAAAAAAGTCATACTATAGTATGTCGTCCAAAATCGGTAAAAAACATCATAGTATAGTATGTCGTCCAAAATCAGTCAAAAAAGTCATAGTATAGTATGTCGTCCAAAATCAGTCAAAAAAGTCATAGTATAGTATGTCGTCCAAAATCAGTCAAAAAAGTCATACTATAGTATGTCGTCCAAAATCGGTCAAAAACGTCAAAGTATAGTATGTCGTCAAAAATCGGTCAAAAAAGTCATAGTATAGTATGTCGTCCAAAATCACCCAAAAAAGTCATAGTATAGTATGTCGTCCAAAATCAGTCAGAAAAGTCATAGTATAGTATGTCGTCCAAAATTGGTAAAAAACATCATATAGCATGTCGTCCAAAATCAGTTAAAAACGTCATAGTATAGCATGTCATCCAAAATCAGTCAAAAACGTCATAGTATAGTATGTCGTCCAAAATCGGTCCAAAACGTCATAGTATAGTATGTCGTCCAAAATCGGTCCAAAACGTCATAGTATAGCATGTCGTCCAAAATCACCCAAAAAGTCATAGTATAGTTGGTCGTCCAAAATCAGTCAAAAACGTCATAGTATAGTATGTCGTCCAAAATCGGTCAAAAAAGTCATAGTATAGTATGTCGTCCAAAATCGGTAAAAAACATCATAGTATAGTATGTCGTCCAAAATCGGTCCAAAACGTCATAGTGTAGTATGTCGTCCAAAATCGGTCCAAAACGTCATAGTATAGTATGTCGTCCAAAATCAGTCAAAAACGTCATAGTATAGTATGTCCTCCAAAATCAGTTTAAAACGTCATAGTATAGTATGTCGTCCAAAATCGGTCAAAAAAGTCATAGTATAGTATGTCGTCCAAAATCGGTAAAAAACATCATAGTATAGTATGTCGTCCAAAATCAGTCAAAAAAGTCATACTATAGTATGTCGTCCAAAATCGGTCAAAAAAGTCATAGTATAGTATGTCGTCCAAAATCGGTAAAAAACATCATAGTATAGTATGTCGTCAAAATCAGTCAAAAAAGTCATAGTATAGTATGTCGTCCAAAATCAGTCAAAAAAGTCATAGTATAGTATGTCGTCCAAAATCAGTCAAAAAAGTCATACTATAGTATGTTGTCCAAAATCGGTCAAAAACGTCAAAGTATAGTATGTCTTCAAAAATCGGTCAAAAAAGTCATAGTATAGTATGTCGTCCAAAATCACCCAAAAAAGTCATAGTATAGTATGTCGTCCAAAATCAGTCAGAAAAGTCATAGTATAGTATGTCGTCCAAAATTGGTAAAAAACATCATAGTATAGTATGTCGTCCAAAATTGGTAAAAAACATCATAGTATAGTATGTCGTCCAAAATCAGTTAAAAACGTCATAGTATAGCATGTCGTCCAAAATCAGTCAAAAACGTCATAGTATAGTATGTCGTCCAAAATCGGTCCAAAACGTCATAGTATAGTATGTCGTCCAAAATCGGTCCAAAACGTCATAGTATAGCATGTCGTCCAAAATCAGTCAAAAACGTCATAGTATAGTATGTCGTCCAAAATTGGTCCAAAACGTCATAGTATAGTATGTCGTCCAAAATCGGTCCAAAACGTCATAGTATAGTATGTCGTCCAAAATCAGTCAAAAACGTCATAGTATAGTATGTCCTCCAAAATCTGTTTAAAACGTCATAGTATAGTATGTCGTCCAAAATCGGTCAAAAAAGTCATAGTATAGTATGTCGTCCAAAATCGGTAAAAAACATCATAGTATAGTATGTCGTCCAAAATCAGTCAAAAAAGTCATACTATAGTATGTCGTCCAAAATCGGTCAAAAAAGTCATAGTATAGTATGTCGTCCAAAATCGGTCAAAAAAGTCATAGTATAGTATGTCGTCCAAAATCAGTCAAAAAAGTCATAGTATAGTATGTCGTCCAAAATCAGTCAAAAAAGTCATACTATAGTATGTCGTCCAAAATCGGTCAAAAACGTCAAAGTATAGTATGTCGTCAAAAATCGGTCAAAAAAGTCATAGTATAGTATGTCGTCCAAAATCACCCAAAAAAGTCATAGTATAGTATGTCGTCCAAAATCAGTCAGAAAAGTCATAGTATAGCATGTCGTCCAAAATCAGTCAAAAACGTCATAGTATAGTATGTCGTCCAAAATCAGTCAGAAAAGTCATAGTATAGCATGTCGTCCAAAATCAGTCAAAAACGTCATAGTATAGTATGTCGTCCAAAATCAGTTAAAAACGTCATAGTATAGCATGTCGTCCAAAATCAGTCAAAAACGTCATAGTATAGTATGTCGTCCAAAATCGGTCCAAAACGTCATAGTATAGTATGTCGTCCAAAATCGGTCCAAAACGTCATAGTATAGCATGTCGTCCAAAATCAGTCAAAAACGTCATAGTATAGTATGTCGTCCAAAATCGGTCCAAAACGTCATAGTATAGTATGTCGTCCAAAATCGGTCCAAAACGTCATAGTATAGTATGTCGTCCAAAATCGGTCCAAAACGTCATAGTATAGTATGTCGTCCAAAATCGGTCCAAAACGTCATAGTATAGTATGTAGTCCAAAATCAGTCAAAAAAGTCATAGTATAGTATGTCGTCCTAAATTGATCAAAACAGTCATAGGATATCATGTCTTCCAAAATCAGTCAAAAAAGTCATAGTATAGTATGTCGTCCTAAATTGATCAAAACAGTCATAGGATATCATGTCTTCCAAAATCTGTCAAAAAAGCCATAGTATAGCATGTCGTCCAAAATCGGTCACAAAAGTCATAGAATAGCATGTCGTCCAAAATCGGTCAAAAAAGTCATAGTATAGTATGTCGTCCAAAATCGGTCAAAAAAGTCATACTATAGTATGTCGTCCAAAATCAGTCAAAAAAGTCATAGTATAGTCTTATGCCGTCCAAAATCAGTCAAAAAAGTCATAGTATAGTCTTATGCCGTCCAAAAAAGTAATATCATAATATGTTCTCCAAAGTGACTCCAACAGACCTCAGAATTGCAGAGGCACTTGTTCCAACCAGGGGTTGAACCTGGGTCTTCTGAGTGAAAGGTAAGAGGGTTAACCACTACACCAACCTAGTGAAATCTCCTTTTGAATGTTGTCCTAAATGACCCAAAAACATCATAGTATAGTTCATCTTCAAAAATCGGTCACAAAAGTCATAGTATAGTATGTCGTCCAAAATCGGTCAAAAACGTCATAGTATAGTATGTCGTCCAAAATCGGTCAAAAACGTCATAGTATAGTATGTCGTCCAAAATCGGTCAAAAACGTCATAGTATGTCGTCCAAAATCGGTCAAAAACGTCATAGTATAGTATGTCGTCCAAAATTAGTCAAAAAAGTCATAGTATAGTATGTCGTCCAAAATCGGTAAAAAACATCATAGTATAGTATGTCGTCCAAAATCAGTCAAAAAAGTCATACTATAGTATGTCGTCCAAAATCGGTAAAAAACATCATAGTATAGTATGTCGTCCAAAATCAGTCAAAAAAGTCATACTATAGTATGTCGTCCAAAATCAGTCAAAAACGTCATAGTATAGTATGTCGTCCAAAATCAGTTAAAAACGTCATAGTATAGCATGTCGTCCAAAATCAGTCAAAAACGTCATAGTATAGTATGTCGTCCAAAATCGGTCCAAAACGTCATAGTATAGTATGTCGTCCAAAATCGGTCCAAAACGTCATAGTATAGCATGTCGTCCAAAATCAGTCAAAAACGTCATAGTATAGTATGTCGTCCAAAATCGGTCCAAAACGTCATAGTATAGTATGTCGTCCAAAATCGGTCCAAAACGTCATAGTATAGTATGTCGTCCAAAATCGGTCCAAAACGTCATAGTATAGTATGTCGTCCAAAATCAGTCAAAAACGTCATAGTATAGTATGTCGTCCAAAATTTCACCTCATCATAGGATCTGGAGTCACAAGCTCAAGCATACAAGTCTTACTCTTATAACAGAAGCTACTTTTACAGAGCTGCATAAAAACACTTCCTTGGTGTTTTTAAGTTCTGCTTTTGGTGTAAAGCTTGAAAAGTGTGTGAACTTCGTTGTAAGATTAGAACTTATAACCTCAGAGATACCTCAGAGTCATCTTCTGGTGGACTGAGATACAGCATGATATGCTATGACTGGGCTGCCCCAACGAACTTCACCACAGATGGGATTTGAAACCACAATTCCTGGCGTAGGAAGCCAGTTTTAGTCAGTTTAGTCAGTTAAGTGTTAATGAAATATTAATAGACTAATTAACTATTTCTATAATTGATTATTTGGTTTGTGGACAAATGAAGACATTTCAGTGTGGTTTGGGAAACATTGCCTGACATTTTCCGGCCATTTCCTGTCAATAATTAATTAATTAAATAGAAAATAAACGAACGATCTGTCGATTATGATGATAGTTGTGAGGAAAAGATGTATTTGCATTTCGTAAACAGGGCAAGTTAAGATGTCCGTTGTTGTTGGATTTGAAATCTATCTGTTCCCAGTGAAACGTCGTTGTAACTTGGTTAGAGATAATCTTGCTTTTACTGAGGTCTCATCGCCACAGCGTTAAAAGATGCTGCACAGGGGACACTTTCAAGGGACACGTCACTGCACAGGTTTCTATTATTGTGACATCTCTCGAGATGGCATGCCTATCTAGTGCCAGCTTTCCTTAGCAGGGCAGAGCGGCTGCCAGGAGAGGAGAGGAGATTTCAGATAACTGCTGGAGGAAGGAGGGGCTGTGCTGGGAAAAGCAAGTGCGCAGTTGGAAAATGCTACAGAGGCGGGAGGGTGTATGACGACTGACTAATTGTGTTTCAAATTGGGTCTTTGAGTGCACAGTGGGGAATGGGATTGCACTGAGCTCCCCGCTGAAGCACCCAAGGATGAGAAAGTTGTCGGATTTGTAGGTCAGGCTGCAGGGGTTGTCGTTAGGCAGATTCGCTCACAGCTCCACACATCACATCAGTTTGATTGTGATGGTGAGTGTGTGTGTGTGTTTTAAGTGAACAGCACCTCAGTTTTCATTAAACATTAAACATTCTTTCTCTTCTTTTTCTCTGTTTATACTGGAATCTCTTCTGGCCGTGCAGTAAATGTTGTGTTAAAATATTAATTGATTTCACAGTCTAAGACAGAGCTGTAGGAGTATCCTCATCCCATCTGGAGCTCATCAGAGCCTGACCCGGTTTTCGGCTGTGCTACGATAGCGCGTGGCTCCACTGGGACCTGGCCCCACCTCGAGCTGACAAAGAGAAGAAGGCCACAGCCGACCCATCCAACCCCAATCTGACACAACCAGAGCCTTACATCACCTATTCCTGCCTCACACTGCCTGATCCAAAAACCTCAAAGTTGCTTACAGTACAACTCCTCCTTCCTTCCGTCCTTCCTTCCTTATAGTAGGTTATTTAGTCTACCTTCTTCCATTTTGGAAAGGGCTTCCGGGTATATTGTGCCCTACAAAAAAAATAATTATCTTATCTCCCTAATTCCCAATTATTATGCACAGGCTTAAAAAAAAAAGAGGATTAGATCATGTTGCCGTTTTGTTAGCTGCACATGTGGATGTGACGCCCGTCCTCTGCTGCAGTGAGCACGGCCCTGCACATGGATGAAGTGGAGGAGGAAAGAGCACGCCGAGGCTGTCATGTAAGCTGTCTCCTCTGGGGCCACCGCGCGGTGTGCACTGCTTCCTGCTGCCTGAGGTAGAAGCGTCAGTGTTTCTGCTGCTGAGGCGTCAGACTCTCGTCCTCCTCTCTGTCCCCGTGAGAAGGCAGCAGCTCCACTCACGCAGCACTGAAATGGAGAAGGTAAGGTGCTTCATCATTTACTGTGGTTTCCTAGATTTATGTCGCTTCTTTCCTGACACAGCCAGAGACTTTGTGTATCACTCTCTGTGTTGACTGCTGAGCCTGTGACTTTAGGCCTTGTTGGCATGCTTTATGCTGCTCTATTTCCAAACCCTGCAGTAATGTTAGATGTTAGAATTGGTCCTGAGGTGACACTGAGGTGCTGTTCATTGTTTCTAAATTGGCAGCGAGGGTCAACTGCAGAGGCTCAGTTTCCCTCACAGGGATTAAATAAGTAAGACTAAGGTTCACTGTGCTCCATCTCTCTAGACTCAGAAACAAAATCAGACCGAAAAAGAAGTTTCTTTCTTTTATTTTCCTTTAATTATAGTCTAAATGTTTATTTTAACAGATTTTGGTCACTTGTTAATATTCCCCCAAAGAGTAAAGAGAAGTTTCAAATCAGATCATTAAGGTTTAAGTTTTGCCCGTGAGTGAAATTTGAAGTTAATTTTGTTTTTTTAACATTTAACAGCAGTTTGCAGTGTGTATATATCAGTATATACTGAAGTGTTTGCAGCCTCACCTCAGTGTTCTGCATTTTAAACATTGGATTTGTCTGCGTCAGATCTGCTCAGAGTGCGCCGAGCCAACGCTTGCACAGAGTCTGTGTACGCTCTGCAACAAGTGGTTATGTTACCAGTGCACAGACGTGCATCAGCACCAGAGGCCTGCAGCCGCCCCTCCGTACGCAGACCTGCACCAGCAGAGGCCCGGCGCTGCCCCGTGTCCCGAGCAGCACCAGAGAGGCTCCGGTTCGATGCCGCCGACTGGACAAGGCAAGAAAAAAAAGACACTTTTAAGGCCCAGGATGACACGGCCTGCGTCTCTCTGCGTCATCAGATACCTGTTTGGGCTTCTTTGTTTGTTAATTATGTCTCAGTAGGAGCCATCATCATGAATAATGCATGCAAGTGGCGACGGATGATTGCAGTTTCTGGAGATCCCTGTGTTTTATTAGATTCCTTTTTTTGTAACACGTGGCCCAGATCTTGAAAGGCTCACTCAATTTCATTTTTTGCTAATATTAGTGCGCTGCTATTTAAAGAGCCCGGAATGTGTCTGCTGGGGTTCGTTTGGCAGCTTTTATATATAACTTTGTCATATCATAACAAGCCGATCCTTGACATCTTCACTGTGATGTGGGACTGCTGCTGTTTGGGCTTGTTGTGCTCGTGAGAAAAAGGGGTGTAACGGCGCTGACAGTCAGGATGTGGTCAGTCGAATGGGGTTTTGACGATGGGGCCGATGCTCAGCTCGCGACCACAGAGAACGTGTGAAGATGTGCAGAGTGCAGGAGGAGGAGGGGGAGGGGGAGGAGGAGGTTAGCTGAGGTGAGCCGGACAGCACACAACAGCAGAGCTGTGCTCATCGGTGTCAACCAGCAACCAGCTATTGTTAGATCAAAGTTCTGTGAGTCTGTGACCCACTTAAAGATAAAAGTGAGATATTTTTGTGCTTGTGTTTGTGACAGCTCTGAAATATTGTTTTAGGCCAACATTAGATTATATAAATGATTTCTTCTATTCAAATACAATCAGAAAATAGTGCAATTATGTTTGCAGTAGTAGATCAATTAAGAACTATAGGAATCTGGTTCTCTTAAAGGTACAGTTTGTCAGTCAATCAGCATTGTTTCTGTTTTTACATTTTAATCTCTTATTTTTAAGGTTAATATGCCTGTAAGTATTTTGTTAAGGTCATTTTGCTATTGTCTGTTATTAACATGTATACTATTTAACTCTAATTTGTGTTCTTGTTTTTAAGTACACATGTGAATAAGCTACTGGAGGCCTTGATTTCCCCTTTGGGATGAATCAAATATCTTATCCATCTCTATCTATTGTAAAGACATGGTGGTCTTTCATGGCTGACCTGCCTCCTGATATTATATATATATATATATATATATATATATATATATATATATATATATCATATATAATTTATTAATGGGTAATGAAAAATACATTGAAACAATAGCATTTCTAAAAAATATAATGTAATGCAATACAATACAATACAATACAATATAATATAATATAATATAATATAATATAATATAATATAATATAATATAATATAATATAATATAATATAATCATTTGGAACAAAATGGCTCATTTGTACTATTTATTGTTGTTGATTTGGTTTGTTTATCTGTGACACTATCTATTTATTTTGTATCTATATATAATTAAATAACTTTTCTTACTTATTAAATTAAATTAAATTAAATTAAATTAAATTAAATTAAATTAAATTAAATCAAATTAAATCATATCATATATTATATCATATTATATTATGTTATATTATGTTATATTATATTATGTTATGTTATGTTATGTTATGTTATGTTATATTATATTATATTATATTATATTATATTATGTTATATTATACTATATTATATTATATTATGTTATATTATGTTATGTTATGTTATGTTATGTTATGTTATATTATATTATATTATATTATGTTATGTTATGTTATATTATATTATATTATGTTATGTTATGTTATATTATATTATATTATATTATATTATGTTATGTTATGTTATGTTATATTATATTATATTATACTATATTATATTATATTATGTTATGTTATATTATGTTATGTTATGTTATGTTATGTTATGTTATATTATATTATATTATATTATATTATATTATGTTATGTTATGTTATGTTATGTTATATTATATTATATTATATTATATTATATTATATTATATTATGTAAGGTTATATTATATTATATATTAGGGAGGATTATTTTTTTCTTCCACCTGATACAATATCACTGTTTAATGATAATAAATAACAATTGTTTAACTTCAGTAACCAGCTTTTGAAACAATGTCCTGTCAAAATGTAATGTCTGACATTAGTATGTAATCATTTTTGAAAAAATGTTAGTTTTAGTGACAAAAATGCCTAATTTGTAATAATTAGGAAATGACTAAATAATAATTGACCAATACTGTTGTTTAAAAAAAAAAACATACTTTCACTGTACAGTACATATGAACATGAAAATATGATTTGACTTTCAATGATTGTGGTTAAAAACAATCAGGGCCTTGTGGTTGTTTAAATGCACTGCTGACCCTCTCCTCTACCTTGGAACTGCTTATTGAGTGTTGCTATTTCTCCCCTGTCTCTCTCTCTCTCTCTCTGTGTCTCTGTCTCTGTCTCACCCTCCTCCCTCGCTCTGTCTCGCTCAGGCCCAGGGTCGTATCCTTGCTCCCTCCTAATGTGCCACTCTCACAGACAGGAGCCCTTGGAGCTGTTTTGTGAGTCATGTGACCTTCTGTGCTGCAGCAGCTGTCACCTGTCCTCCCACAAAAACCACAGGTTAGTCCTCAGATGCACAGCACAAGGACACTGCAGGGAGGCCCAGTGAAAAACTTCGCTCTTTAACTGCCTTGTCACTTGTTTCATTAGCATACTCTACCCTTGGCCGGCCTCATCTACATTAAGAATGAATATGCTTTTGTTTTGTGTGATGTTGCAGCAGAGTTGCTGCGTCTAAGGTCGTCGGTATGATGTTGTGATCACCGGGAGAAAACACAGTTTAATTCCGGCGTTGTGCACGAGTGGCGGAGTTTTTGTGTCAGGCGCTGTGATCATGTCATGTCATGTGTCCAGAGTGGTGCCGATCGGGAAGGCTCTGCAGGATCAGCAGTGGCTGCTTGAGAGTCTGACGGTGCAGGTGGATGAGAGGAGGTCTGCGGTGGAGAACAATGCGAAAGAGATAGAGGGCAGGTTGGTTCTGAGGCAGCTTCTGCCTCGACTGGTCAAAAATTCAGCAGCATCAAATATAGCACGCTGATGCATAAATTCATGTCTGAAGTGCTGCTTTCTTATTCCCAATTTGAGATTTTTTCTTCCTCTTCTACCACGACTGATCCATTTCTTTTATGTCGCCGCAGACTTCACGGCGTGAAGATCGCTCACAGGAAGGCAGAGAACCAGATTAAAATGGCAAAGATGATTATGATGAACGAGCTTAACAAACGAGCCAACCTATTAATAGAGCAACTGGAGGTAATTACTTTCTCTTTCTTTCTTTCTTTCTCTCTTTCCTTCTTATCATTCAGCCAGCCGCAAAGCCACATGCAATGAATCTAAAGGTGCCATGATGCAATCAGCGCAGCGAGCAGGGAAACGCGGGGCCCTAGTAATATTACACTATCAGAAGAACTGAATCTCCCCGATAAAAGGAGTTATGGATGAGTTTAAGCCACCGCCCGGTCGTGGCGCTCTACCCGTGCCTGTAATTGCACAAAACATTGCAGGTATTTTTATCTTCATAGAAAATCTCCGAGGACTTCCAGCAGCGTCTGGACGACCAGCTGCAGGGGGCGATAGAGACGTGCGGCCAGCTGGACCACGTTCAGAAGTTCATCACCTGGGCTACGACCCACCATCGCAGAGGCCCGGTGCTCTTCAGCAGGGCTCTGGTATGCCGACGGGACACACACACACACACACACAGTCAACCACTTATAAATATGCATTTCTTTCATTTGATAAACTTTATTTATCAAATGAAAGTTATACAAATATATCAATAACACAATTATACAAGCAACAACAACACAGTCGTACAAAAGAGCATCAGGCAAATTTAAGTGAGTGATTTTTCTGGTGTCCTCTGTCTGCATATCGTGCATTAAGTAAATAAATGGTATTATTCTCGCTGCAGATTTCCCTCCAGATGCAGCACCTGCTCGAGCCTCCTCTCCACTCAGACTCTTGGAGTCCGGTCAAGATCAAATTCAACTGGGACGCAAGTTACTGGATGAAGCAGATCTCCACTTTGGGTGAAATGACTCTCACAAAAGCAAAAAGTTCTTTGTTAGAGTATTTTTATAACGTAAATAAATACAGGAACAAGCCACTAATACGATGTTAATGTCGTAGAATGATGTAGAATTCATTTTAGTTCATACGACAAGATTATTCTTTTACTTTTTGTTACAAGAGGAAAAGCTAGACACATGATCTATTCATTATTTATAAATGTAAACGTCAGCTTTTAAATGACGTACTGTATAGATTTTTAGCATTTTTATTACACAGAGAAATCATTACCGTCTATTTAATGATTCCTAATTGTGTATTTAAGCACGACATAAACAGAATGGTGCTCTGACTGTGAGTTCTTCTTCAGGCCAGCTGACTGCTGAAGGAGGGAACTGCACTTTTCCTCCGGCTCTGTCCTGCTCCAGTATCCTGAGGCCTCAGCCCATCACCTGCTCGGCGCTGCCGCCTGTGTTCCACAGACGAGAGCCGGGCTGTGGGTACCAGGCCTGCTGCGAGCCACAGAGGTGCTGCCTGCACGCCGTTTCCTCGCAGCAAGATCTTTCCAGTCTGGACAAAAACCAAGCAGAGGCCGCGCTCTATAACTCCAGCTGTGTTCAGCCTTCTCTCTTCTCTGCACCCCTGCACCAGAGCCAGCAGCTCCAGAGGTGCTGGGAGACAGAGGGCTCCTCACACTGTCCTCCACCTACATCACCCGTCCCATTCAACTGCAGTCGAGGATCTGCGTCCCAGCCACAGGCTCCTGACTCCCACTCCCACTCAAAATCTTATCCTTCCTATCACCACCACCACAGAGAGATTCTTCCAGAGCAAAGTGCAGACTGTGGCAGGCCAGCGCAGTATCAGGGGAAGCTGAGCTGCACAGCTGCTGCAGACAGAGGTGTGGTGGCCGAAGAGAGCTGGGAGGAGAGCTGCACACTGGAGGAGGCCGGTGGTCGCACGGAGCAGGAGGACGAGGACCTGCAGCAGGTCAGGGAGGAGCAGAGTCCAGCCCAGCAGCAGCAGCAGCAGCAGCAGCAGCGCTGTGTCACACCTGCAGCAGAGCTGAGGAAAGAACACCAGACGCCCAGACCTGCACTGACACTGAGTGACCAAAGGCATGGCAGGGTGAGAGCTTGTGCCTTATTCTTAGGTGAAGAAAAAGTGATAAAAACACTTATATGAACAAACTAAAGGAAAGTAAATTCAGTTTCATTAGTTTCAGTAATTAATATCCATAAAAAAAACACCCTAAACTAATTCCAAAGAAAAACTGTTTATTTTAATGCCAGAATGATCACGTCCCACATTTGACAGCCTGCCTGAGAACAGATGGTGCAGCAGTGAACTGCTCCCACACGACGACGGGAAAACAAAGAGCCGCTCCCACAAATAAAGGATGTGGGAATCCAGGAGAGCACTCTTCATCAGAGTCACTCCTCTTGATGCCAGCGGGTTGAGCAGCCACATAATCCCCCCCCCTCATCTCAGGATGCACAATTACAAGCGCAGCGACATATATTATTGTAACATTTTAAAGTCACAGCAGCATAAAACCGCTTGGGTGCAATCACTCGTGGACTTAACCCGTCATTAATGAGTCACTTGGGGAAAAGTAGGAGTTTGAGATAAATTCCTACACCTCTTATTTTTCCCTTTGAATCCTGTACGTGGGTCAGGTAAGTGTTTTAATCGCGTGATCCTGAGGAACACGTGCTCAGTGTCAGCTTGGCCTGAATATTTATGACGGCACCCTGGAAAATTGTACTTGGTGTTCAATTCCGCCTCCATTAGCCGAAGACACAGCTGAGGCGTTTAAAGGAGATTTTCTGGACGCTTGCATTGGTTAGATTCCAATATGAGAGAGAGAGAGTGATGTGCAGCACGGACTTAATCAAAGGGGCCACACTGTACCTCTAAAGATTCATTTACATATGATAATTGGTGCTGCAACCAAACCTCTCATTCTCTGTTTAATACGTGCGGCACATATGCAGCTGTGTGTGTGTGTGGGGGCCAGCGTTGTTTTAAATCAGTCACAGAATGAGCTCTGAGTGATGTTTTTGTTCATGTGTGTGTGTGTCTACACGCCTGTGTGACCACACATCCCACTCCCTGTCTCTCCTTCCATGAACAGGTGCATCTGTGAATGCACTCCAGCTTGAAACCCTAACCCTGATTTGTTACGCGTGTGTGTGTGTGTGTGTGTGTGTGTGTGACAGAGATCCACATCCCTGGAGGTGTCGGTGACAGCACACGACGGTGCGTCTGATGTGCAGAGCAGCAGCAGCAGCAGCAGGCTCAGCCCGAGTTCGGCGTGCGCGAGGAGGAAGAGACGTTCCCAGAGCATCCCGGCAGAACTGGCAGCCGCCTCCGCCAGCCCCTGCACCGAGAGACCCGCAGGATGCAGCCTAGCGGCAGGAGCCGCAAACAAGGTATAATCACACATGTGGAGGAGGTGAGATGTGCACTTTCTGTGTCACGATAAACATTTTTGAACCAGCCAATAAGAGGATTAAAAACTGATTTTGCAAATTGGGGTTTTAGACTTTCTTACAGAGAGAAAACACCTGAAATATTATTTTACACCAGTGAATAAACATTATATCGATATATATTATTATACAGGGTGTCCCCAGGGTTAAAAGTTGATAAATCAATTTTGGGAAAATGAAGGCCCTTAAAAAGTATTAAAATGTCTTAATCGCGATTTCATGAGGTGTTAAATTCGGTTAAATTCGAAATATTTCCGAAATTGCACGAAATAAATTCCAAAATCTTCAGAGTTTGCAGACTCAGGGAGGCTTTTTTGCATGGTTGTGGTCTGTAGAGTTAATTGCAAGCTAAAACTGTTTTGTAACTGAACTATGTGTTGCTGATTACAGTTATTATCCTGTTATAGCAGACGGAGATGCTCAGCTGTCCTGGAATTGCACATTTCTAAATTTCATCAGTGCAAGAACATCACGTCACACCTATTTCTTTAATGTCATATCATCGTATGAAAAAATAAGCACCACGATAGCTTCATGGACCTCGGATTAATTTGTTTTCTCAGTGTCAGTAAAATTGATTTTGCACATCAGTGTTTGTTCACAGAGCTAATGGAGCTCCAGAGGGAGAATCACCAAAACATTGTGGTCACGCTTTACTATGAAGGTGTTTGTGTTTACTATGTTTCGTTGTCAGTTAGTCACTGTCGATCCCAGACAGAGGAGAGCATCTGACGGGGTGCTCTGTGTCGTCAAGGAGACGGCATCCGTCGTGTCCGCCAAAGTCCACAGGTCTCCTCTGCTGTGTTATAAGACAGAGCCAGGTGGGCGGGAAAATACGACTTCACTAAAAAACAAAAGTGAACAAAATTTGAAGCGTTTGGGAACCTCATCTTTCTCCCCCTCCCCCCCCCCCCGCAGATTACTCGTTCACTTATCTAAATGAAGAGATCAATTGCGAGGTCAAGGAGAAGTGCAGGATGTCGAGGAACAGTCACGGCAGGTGAGTTCATCGCAGTCACTTTAAAGATTATGTGCACGCACAGATCAGGATAGTAAGTAACAATAATGTACTTGGAACAGAAACTCTCAGAAGGACTCACTGAGGCCCAGAGTGCCGGTGGTTTGCTTAGAGCGTCTGAAAATCCTCGTCTCGCAGCTTCCCCCGCACGGACGACGACAGAGCGACCCTTTACCTGCCAGCGCGATGGAGAGGAGCGAAACTCTGCCACAGCAGAAAACCTGGCAGGGCGTGAAGCCTCGAGTATGTTTCCTTTCTTTTTAATACTGCAAAATATGTCATCGTGAGCTTAGGAATGAATGGGCAACATTTTCTTCCAAGCAACGTGAATTTCCTGGAATGCACAACTACGATTTAACTTAATCCTCTTAAAACAGCCCGGTGTTATTTCATTACAATAAAAAGTGCTGTCGTCTAGGATTTACAAATGTGACAGTTTTGTTTTTTCTCCTCTCCTTAAACACAGAAGATATCTGGAGGCTCTGAGACCAGGAGGAACCCCCAGTCACTCACGGCGCCGCTGTACGCAGCCGAGCGCCAAACTCAGACTCCATCCACCGCGCTGTCGCCCAACACTGACTTTGACACTCGAGGGAGATTCATCCCCTGTAGAGCAGGAGCCTCCATGGACCCTAAATACGCACCACAGAGTTACTCTGCGCTGGATATAGACTCTGATTCTACTCTTAGGTCGTTCTCAGAGAACACAGCGGTTTCTGGGCCTGATCCAGAACCACGCGTAGACTCAGACTCGTCGCCGGAGTCTGACCCAAATGCAGAGTCCTCATCTGAGGCTGAACTTGAATGTGTGGCTGAGGAGAAATCAGTGGCTGCCGGTGAGATGGGGCTCTGCAGTGAGACTGATATTGCAGGGGATTCGGAGCCAAGTCTGGAATATGAGGAAGACCCGGAATCAGATGCAGAAGTGGGGTCAGAGGATGATCAGGGACTGAACGCTGATGCAGAATCAGGCGATGCTGAATCCGAGTCTGACATTCAGCTCGAGTATGACCCCAGTTTTCCGGCTGAGACTTACTCTGACGTCGCGCCTGATCGGCCTCCGGACTACCAGGGCTCTGTGGAGTCTGAGCTCGACGTGGAATCCGAACCCGACGTGACGACCGACGACCCACAGCCGCTTCGCTCCGACCTGGAAGAGGAATCCCATATTGGACGCAGTCCGAGGCCGCTCCTGATCGCGAACCCTGCACCTCAGAGGGGGACAGAGGACATTCAGGACGACGAGCAGGACAACGCAGAGATGGAGAGCGAAGACTTCTGTGCTGTGTGTCTGATCGGCGGCGACTTGCTGTGCTGTGACCGCTGTCCCAAAGTCTTCCATCTTTCCTGCCATGTCCCGTCTCTGCTGAGCTTCCCCTCGTAAGCAACCCGCTTTGTTTCACTTTTATCTCTCACCTCTGTTTATTTAGCACTAACACTGTTTCCTGTCCTGCTCAGCGGTGACTGGGTGTGCAGCCTGTGCAGAGACGCTCTGCAGCCGGAGGTTGAGTACGACTGTGAGAACGAGAGGACATCTGGAGAAGAGAACCTGGCACGTGGACTGTCTGCATGTGACCAGAGAGTAGGTTGTTTTAAAGCTTCCTTTACTGTAAAGTTATTTATCTTTATTGGTGGTTTGGATGGTTTTGGACTTGTTTTTTCAATGCCTCTTTGACTCTTTGTAGAAATGTGAGCGGCTGACTCTTCTGATCCTCAGTAACATCCTGAGTGCGCCCTTCCATGAGCCCGTCAGTCCACTCGTGAGTCATTACTCTTCTCTTAAAGTTACAAGGAAATCAAACTCATGTCCATGTCTTTTTATTTTGATATTACAGCAGCACGAGTAGAGCTTTAGTCACATTTTGTCTCTCATGCTGCCGCCGCAGAGACGCACACACGTCGACATGCACACAAACACACTGTCAGCAGACACTTCTGTAAAATAAGACGTGTTAAAAAAGCATTTTTGTCCCCGTGAACACAAGTGACGTCTGTGTGATACTTTCATTGTCTACTTCTGTCACATGTGCCACAAACACAGCACATTCTGCTCCTGTTTCAATGGAAAAGAGCATTATCTTTCTTTTCTCAACAGTTTAATTGCGTGATATTTGCAGGACTGACGGATGTGTGGCTTCGTACCAAAGAGTTGTGGTATTTAGTTGAGTATTTAAAGGCATGTTTTATGATTTTCAAGTAAAACACAGCAGAAGCTCCACAACAGCTGAGCAGGAGACTCACACACTGCACACGTATCCATTGTGAAACTGGCCTTAGTTAAACACTCATATTTGTAATAACAGGTCAATTATTTTCAGTCCTACGCACAGAACTGTCACATGCTTTGGTGAAACACTCATAAAAACACCACTTGATAACACTTCTCAAAGTCTCCTTTAACATTTAACATTTTTTGGTCTGTGAGGAACAAAGTTTTAAAAAAAAAGAAAAGAAAATGATGGATTTTGGTGGAGATCCAGATATGGATTTGAAGAAGAATTATTAAACATTGTAAGATGTGGGAGTGAATTCACACTGTGGGAAACGGAGCGTCCTTGTGGAGGTGTGTACTTTCTTGTGAGTTTAAATGGGGGACGAAGGATTCGCTGATTTAGAGTTTACTTCATTTTGGAATGGAATGTTGATAAGTGGAAGATGAATTTGTCACAGTGAGGCACAATAATACAATCCACTGAGCATATGTGTCTGCGCGTTAAAAGGGAAAAGGATTTGATGTGGAATAGGTTTGAAGGAGCTACAGTGGCATTTAGCTTAGCATTACTAGAATAGGGGTCGTATTTTTGAAAAATTGTGCTTCGCAACCTCAGTTTCCCCTGAGTTGAGAAATATCTTCATTCTTTTCTTTGTTACGTGCCCACCAGTGACACTTGGTTAGCTGTTAGCGTAACTGTTAGCAAAGACGGCGGACACTGTTTACATTCTGGGAATGAGGTTCCGTCCCCCAGTGACACTTGGTTAGCTGTTAGCGTAACTGTTAGCAAAGACGGCGGACACTGTTTACATTCTGGGAATGAGGTTCTGTCCCCCAGTGACACTTGGTAAGCTGTTAGCGTAACTGTTAGCAAAGATAGCGGACACTGTTTACATTCTGGGAATGAGGTTCCGTCCCCCAGTGACACTTGGTGAGCTGTTAGCGTAACTGTTAGCAAAGATAGCGGACACTGTTTACATTCTGGGAATGAGGTTCCGTCCCCCAGTGACACTTGGTTAGCTGTTAGCGTAACTGTTAGCAAAGATAGCGGACACCGTTTACATTCTGGGAATGAGGTTCCGTCCCCCAGTGACACTTGGTTAGCTGTTAGCGTAACTGTTAGCAAAGACGGCGGACACTGTTTACATTCTGGGAATGAGGTTCCGTCCCCCAGTGACACTTGGTGCTGTTAGCGTAACTGTTAGCAAAGATAGCGGACACTGTTTACATTCTGGGAATGAGGTTCCGTCCACCCAGTGACACTTGGTTAGCTGTTAGCGTAACTGTTAGCAAAGATAGCGGACACTGTTTACATTCTGGGAATGAGGTTCCGTCCCCCAGTGACACTTGGTTAGCTGTTAGCGTTGTTAGCAAAGACAGTTTTTACATTACCAGAATGTAAACAGTGTCCGCCGTCTTTGCTAACAGTTACGCTAACAGCTAACCAAGTGTCACTGGTGGGCACGTAACAAAGAAAAGAATGAAGATATTTCTCAACTCAAAATTTTTCAAAATATTCTAGTGATACAAAGCTAACTGCAAAGCTAAATGAACAAAGCTCGGTGAAGTATAGTATATGTCACTGCTTTTTCTGTCACGCAGGCTCGACATTATTACCAGATCATCAAGAGGCCGATGGACCTGTCTGTGATCAGAACCAAACTCCAGAAGAGAAGTTCTCGACATTACAGCTCACCCGATCAGTTTGTCGCCGACTTCTATCTCATGTTCCGCAACTGTGCAAAGTTCAATTACGTAAGTTTGAAAAGCGAACATCTTATTCGTGTACAGCGTTCATCTGTAAATGTAACGTAACGTAAACGCTGTCTGTGTCTCCGATCACAGCCGGACTCTGAGGTGGCCCAGGCAGGACGCAGCCTCGTGGCGTTCTTCGCTGCCAGGCTGAAAGACGTCTTCCCGGACAGAGTTTTCCCCGCGGCTGAGGCGGATTCTGACAGCGACGAGTACGACGAAGCCTACAGGGCGGCGGAGAGCGGCTTCCCCTGGCCTGAGCGGAGGGAGCAGAGCCACAGGAAGAGGAAACGGAGAAACTCTCTCAAGTCGAGGAGACATCACTTCTAAGCGGAGGTGAATTGGATGCAGCTACAAACAAAATTCATGCCTGAATGTATTGAAACAATACTTCTTCCTCTTATTCTTCTACTTCTTATTCCACTGTTTTTTTGCCTGTTAACTAGTTCCACACTCGTGAACATAGACAGATAGCTCAGTTAGGGCATTATTCAGTCCATTTAGAACCTAAACTACCAGAACGTAGAAAAATGTGTCTAGTTTCATACACTGGAACTACCAAAGCACAGTGACTTACTGAATATGAACTGTGAACCATCCAGCTTCAATAAAACCTGACCTCTCCAACTCCAATCGTAAAACTGCCGTCTCTCAGGCACTTTTGACTCTTTGAATCTTCACAAAAACCTACATCAGGGTCTTTCAGCAAAGCCTTGTGACAGTCACGGTGAAGAATGTCAGCAATACAAAAACTAAGGTCTTTGCTTTACAATGAGCAGTTCGGAAGGTGCTTCAGTGGTGCTCTCTGTGTGACACATGCAGCTGATTCAGATCAGCAGATTAGACTGCTCACAGGTAAACACACCAACACAGTGACAGCGAATATTCAGCTCATTTAGGACGTCATAGTGTTTAAATCCATCCTTCAGGATGGCTGTATGTGAAAATACGTGTAACACAGTGAGTTAGCGTCTTCCTCTGCAAAAGCGTTGTTCACAGCGCGAGATTTCATTTTTGCGATTACCGCGACAGCCCCTAATGGATGTATTCAGATTTGTGGATATATTTCCTTCTTTCGGTCCCTCGTTTTGCACAAATTTTCTTCTTTCTCAACATTCAGACACTCTGTTAGAAAGTTGAACTTCAACGCAGCGTGCCAGATTGGCTTCAGCTCGGGCAGACGGCAGCAATACCACTGTCATTTCTTCAGAAATTGCCTTTTCTCTCGATGATATCATTGTAGACTTAAACCGATCAGAGGAGCGGAGAATGTTAAAGTTAAGATTATATAATAAAGGAGATATATTTGGAGAAATATCAGTTTGTTGAGTTGCTTCTGCTCAAAACGACGTGGTGTTACGATATCATGTCGCATCATGAACATTGATCATTTGAAATTAGGTTTGACGGCACAGTTTACAATCAGACCTCCTGTCGTTTCTGTATAATGTACAAAGAAGATGTCGTGGTTGGATGTTCATTAATCTCACTTTGCGTCATTGTTACTATTATTAAAAATGGTACTTTATTAAGCACTTTGGAATAAGTAAATTTAGTATTAAATTGTAAAGATGAGTAAGTGCACAGAAGTTTATTTCACAGTATTTGTCACTTTATTTGTGAAATAATTGCAGGTGATCGTCATAGGCCTGATTAACGACTCAACTATGTGTCTTAGTGGCTTTGTTTTGAAAAGCAGCAGTGAATCATGTTTTATTTGGAACGTGAAAGAAGGAACTTATGGAAGACCATTTCAGAAAAAAAAGAGGTAAAAATTAGCCTTGATAATAAAAATATCCTCAAAGTCGAAATTATGAGATAAAAAAGTCATAATTTCGACTTACTTTGAGGATATTTTTATTAACAAGGCTAAGTTTTACCTCTTTTTTTTTTTCCTGCCGGAAACAGGCTTCCATAAGAACTAGTGTTCTGCACAACAGGGCATTTTTTTTTTCTTGTCTGAGGGATCACTGCAATATCTCGTGTTAAAATGTGTGTATACTGTTGTTCTTCTCTATTAAATAAATATCTCAGGCCGAATAAGAGTATAAGGTATTAATTTTATGTATTTAAAAACATTTTTTCATTGTAAAGGAAATCTGTAGTTTTGTAAAAACACACACATTTCTGTTTTTAAATATGCTTTTCTTGTCTCTTGCTGCTTAATCTAGAATTTACTTGGCTTTTTCACACATGCATTTGTTATCCGTGTCTTCTTCAATCAATTCCAAGACTATATACAGTATATAGATGCTGATATTGACATCTGTATTAGGGGAGATTGATACACTTTACTTCTAAATCTGGTTTTAATTCTTTTTTTTTTTTTTTTACTGTAACAGTCACCAGTAAATGCACATGTATTATCAATACAATGTATTTAAGAGAGAAAAAAAGCTTCCTTTACTGTCATTACAGTAGAAGATACAGCAGGTGTTAATGTGTGCCCTGTTTTGGTCAGAGGGGCGTATTTGCTCTATTTTATTTCTGAATAAGGTTTGTGACCTTTCAGTCGATAGACATTACAGGATAATAATAATGAGACACTTGTGTGACCTTTGGGAAGAAATGAAAAGGGCAGAGTGAGTGAACAGAGAGAGAGAAAAGATCTGAGCAGAGAAACCGTGTGTGAAATTAAAGTTTAAAGTTCTCTCTAAAGCCGAGTGTGGAGGAGAGGGGAAGTTGAAATTTGTGTCACGCTGAGGTTATGTTTTGCCGACTATCTGCATAATCCCACTCAAATTACACCATATTTCTGTTTGTTTTCACTGTTTAAATCACCTTTGTTGTGGGATATTCATATGTTAATTGAAAAAGGGTCAACGATATGCACTTTTTCCAGCCACTTAGGGCGGATGACTGTAATAGAACCAGAGCAGACAGAGGGGTATACTATTTCAAACCTCTCTACCTCTGGCCTAAATGAATCAGCTCGTTTGCCCCCTCTGAGCAATGATGCGCCACAGTAATTATAGTAATTATTGTTTTGACTGAACTGCCACAGCGCTGTGTCCAATTATTCCTTATTTACTGTGTTCTAATTCACCCGTTCAGCAGTCAACATTTGATTCATAACAATCATGAAAAACATTGGTTCCTTTTTTTTTTCCAGACTTTCTTCATCTTTCTATACAGTAAATTATTAGTGTCTTTTGTTTAATTGTATGATTTGCTTTGACTAAAATCATCCTGTAGCTGAGAACACACTTTTACCCTGGGATGGATGCTAGAGTTAAACTTTGCAAGATTAAACTACAACGACAGAGTAAAGAATGAGAAGTAGAAATCCGTGTGAAGCTGCTGCTGTGGAGCATCTGTCGTTAAGTTGAGATGATGCACAGTGTTTTCTGCTCCATCTCAACACCGGCGTTTCCTGTGTAGTGGTGTATGGCGTCAGTGCCCCTGCGTGTTCTGCCTACGCTTGACTGGAAAGCGTCCTGCGGCAGATCAGAGAGCACTGAGAGAAAAGCTGTAAAGGGTGAGTGACCACGGTCTTCTGGGAACGAAGCCGAGCCGAGGGATTTGCTTTGATGAGTTAATGAGTGCCATCCTGAGATGAATGAGTGTACAGCAGGGCCTGTCACGATGAAGACCAGTGTGGTATGCAAGTTAATGTCCAACATGCTGGAATGAAAATATGCTCGCATTAACTGCAACTTCATTCTGACTCAATACACATCAGATTTGATGGTTTACGTTCATATTTACACGGGTCCTGTGTCTTCTGAAACATGTGTGAACTCTCTCTTGTTGGCGGATGTCTGATAGGATCAGAAAATCGAATCTGACGAAAAACAACCCTGAAAAATAAAGATAAACAGAAAAAATGAACCCGAGTCACTTCAGTTTGATAATGTGAACATAATCTGAAAAGTCCCTACTCATGCAGGAGCACATGGAGTTAATCCTTGGAACACAGAGCACTTTTCCATTACTAGGTTTAAACGTGCAGTATATAAAAATTCATTTTCACCAACTATATAAACACACCTTAGGAAAAAGTAGTAAAACTGTTTATAAACACATTGAATTTGTGAAATTTGTAAATACAGTCACGGTTCAAAGTTCATTTGGCTCGTTTTTATGAACAAAAAGAAGAAGAAAACCGCTCTATTTTATGACTTCTGCACAATTATCCTATTTAATTATCATTAAAACCCAATTCATTTTGGGGGCAGAAGACATTTGAGAATATCATTTCCAGGTTTGAATCGAAAAAATCGAAAAAAATAATTGACTGGTGAATTGATTAGAAAAAAAAAAAAAAATCAGCCCCCTTTCTCCACAAAAGCATCATCACACAAGCAAAATGTCGGTCACCTCTTCTTCCTGTCGAATTCATGATGCACTGGATGCTGAGACTGGAAGAATCGTCTCCTCGCCCCTCGTCCTTGTCCTAAGCCTGATCTTTACTTTTGGGAAACATCTTGTACATCTGTGCCTCACACTTTGGTGTTTTATTTAACTGCTGAATATTTTCCTGCACTAATGTGTGGAGCGTTATCTGGCTGTGATTCATCACATCACCTACCTGACACTGAGACTGTTAGAAATATTAGCATTGCATGTGTGGCTGCTCATTTTGCTGCTGGTGTTAATGGTAATGCAACACAGTTCAAATAACTATTTGAATAGCACTTTTCAAAACAACTCTACAAAGTGCTTTCCATAGTAGAAAAATAAAACCTTTAAGCATAAAATGGAAAGAATTAGAAGATAAAATGAAACGCCAGATGAAATAAAAGAGTAAAAATACATCTGTAGTTAAAAGAAGGCATTTTAAAGCAAAGTAGTCTAATGATTAGTGGCATATTTTTATGCATTAGCCATATTTAGTGTTAGTGGCTAGAAGTAAGGAAGTTGTGAGATGGGGGCAAGTAGCAGCATCACCATCCACTGTAACGTTCCCTGCTTTAGAGTCCAATTTATTATATTCCCTTTAAAACCTTGTACAAATCCATATAGGGTTTGAGTTTTCTGGTTAAGATCAACCGAACACTTGGAGCAGTGTCAAAAGGTGCCAAGTCTACAGTAAAAGATCAGTGCAATTCGGTTTAAAAGAATTCCACATCTTTAAGTTCAAAGTACTAACTTGTCAAAATAACACTCATCACAGAATCACTGAAAAAAATACAAGTCAACCATAAAGTTAAGAACAAAAGTTTTACTTGATGTAAAGAAGGAAATAAATGTCACATTTGTCATGTGTGGTTGTGGGTCAGTGGGGACGGGGGGGGGTTAAAGTCCATTTAAAAAAATCAAAAAAATCTCAGTGACCATGTCCTGTTGGGCAGAGTGGCGTAGCAGCCATTGAGGCATGTGTACAGTTTGGCAAGGTCCAACATCTAACAAAAAAAAGAAAAGAAATAAGAGTCAGCACACTTTAGTATTAAGTAAATATGGATTAAACATATCAAGAACCATCTGAAGAACATACCTGAAGACATCCCGTGGAAAAGGTCGGTTCATCATGGGCGAGGTCCTCGTCGTAGAAGAGTCGGTTCATCTTGGAGTCCTCTGATCCAGGAATGTGCTGCAGCCTTCAATCTCTTCAAAACAAGGAACAATTTGATAAGTCACAAGACAAAAAAAAAAAAAAAAAGTAGTTAATAAATGACAAATCTTCAGGTAGCTCACCTGGTCAAGTGTGACAGGTCCTCACATCCAGTCCGAGCTCACCGTTGGATGCCCTCCCTAACTTAAACCTGCCTTTCCTGTCCTACACTGACAGTTACAAGCAATCTTCACCAGCCATTTGGGATGATGCTAACCCCAATGTCTTGGTTTGCTGCATGAAAAACTGTAAATCTCACAGTTGCCCAGACAAACGTTCCTTCTGATTCTGTAGCCTCGCCACAAAAAGGTCTTCTGCTAAAACCCTTATTTTGCTAAGCATGAAATCAAATCCACTTTCCCGTCCTCAGATCTCATTTTCTCTCCCTGCAGCCTTTCAACAACCATTGCTGTTGTAACATCTGCAAGAGGCGGCAGTTTCACAATTCAGAGCTTCTCGTGCGTTTAGCAAGACGTGGCACCAGAGTATTGACAAAGCAGACGCCTGAAAATGCTTGACTCCAATTTAAACAAATGCTTCACCATCTACAAAGTGATGTGATTTACACTACAAACCTGTCCATTCCAATCCTTTGTTTCGGAGGAAGATAAAAGCATATCATGACAGGCCGAGTCACAAAATCAGATGGATCCTTGTCTGATTTTGGAAACGGCACAGTCATGGTATGCCACTCAGTCAGGATCCGTGGCCAGATTTCCTCACACAAAGAGAAGAAGGGGAAGGACGAAATGCCTTACCATGTTACGAGTCGACTCAATTTACCTTGTTCTCTGTTGTGTGAAGAAGACCCAGCTCATAAAATCTTGACTGATTTAAAAATTGAGCAATTAAATAACTCAAACATGGATGCTGTTGGGTCATGCAGAGAGCTTGCGATCTTTTGCATGGTTTCCCAAACATTTAGAGGTCAGGTTACTGACCCCAACAATGTTAAATTCAATGACTTTTTGTCCTAAACTGATGAACCATTTGGGTAAATTAGATCAAGCATTTAAAGGTGTTTACATTGTTAGTAGTCCAATGACACTTCTTACCCAAACACATGAAGACGCAGTGAATCAGGATACGGCTACCTTTAGCAGATGCAACAGCAGCAGTGGGTGGTGGAAGTCTGCAGGGAGAAAACAATTGATATGGAGACAAGTTGGAGGAATCATTTAATGCAAAGCTCAATAAGAGTCAAATCGGAGAGAAACTTTAGGGCAAGTCTACAAAAATCAGAGGAGGAACTTCGCCAACACATCTAAGAGATAGAAGTTTCTAATGCAACCAATCGAGACATTGGGCTTAAGCATCTTCCTAAAGACTCTACAAGCTGCCTAAATTGTGAAATTTGAAAGAAAGTCATGGGTAATAACGGACTACAGACACTTGTTTGCTGAAATAGCTAGTGTATGGTGAGTTAACTCTATGCTCTATCAATAAAGCCATAAAGTCCTATCATTTCAACCAGCTGCCAGCTTCGCAAATAAGAGGCAAAAGACCACTTGTGTTTACATGTTTACATGATCACTGTTAACCACAAAGCTCAAGTCAATCCAAGAAAAAATCAAATAACGAATAATAAATGAAAAAGCTGCAGCTGCTCACTCCTGCCACAACAGTCTTTAACATGAAGCCAACTTCTGTCTGAATTCAGCCCACAGAATAAAAGTTTTATTTCAAGTCATCGTATCGAAAGATAAAAAGTTCGAACATTTGGCGCAACTTTCACTTAAATAATCCGAGTTGTCTCTCTGCCAGGTTTGTGTCCTCCTAAAGAAAAGAAACGCGCTCTAATCCTGAAACCTACAATCTCATTTATGAAAGAAACGATGCAGGATAGCCCTGCATCCCTAAGGCGAGTAACGCAGAGTTTTGCAGGGGAAGATAAAAATCCCCTGCTGGGAGGCCTCCCAACATGACGCGCAAAAACACTATGAACACAAAAAGGTTCAACTCCTTTAGAGGGAAATAAACTTGGCAGAGTGAGACAAGTCAGCATGAATATTGAATGTGATTTCACTTAGTGACTACAAAGGCTGATGACAGTGTGCTAAGTTTAAGACTTAAATGGATATCAAAAGTGTGCCAACAAATGCCAGATTTAAAGTATATCATAACATTATCCATGGGCTGAATAACACCTGCAATCTAATGTGACTAAACTTGCATAGAAATCAAAGGTTTAGCTTCATAATCAAATCAGGAACCAGTTGAGAATAAAGGAAGACCTGGTGTAGAACTTTAGACAAGCTACAGTAAACTTTGACGCATTTACTACACGATTCATCAGCTTCCACGTTCGTCAACAGTCCAAGATGCAACTATGATAACTGAGATTCAAGACCACAATTACATTTTTAAATTAAAGCCATTTCAAAATAAGGTACCAGAATTTCCTGGAGAAATCAGACGCCTCAAACTAATCGACTTTAAAATCATCCATTTAAGTTGAGACTAAAAAAGTGACTAAATACAACACACAGGACAGACTGACAGAGACCAGACAGCATGAGAGACAGAGAGACACAGGACAGACCAGAGAGAGAGAGAGAGAGAGAGAGAGAGAGAGAGAGAGAGAGAGAGAGAGAGAGAGAGAGAGAGAGACAGAGACAGAGACAGATGCCATGACGACAGTCTTGGCATGTGTCAGTGTGTAAAGGCCTTTGCACTCAGTAACGCAAAAAATAAATTATTGTAATGCCATTGTGTCGGGCATTGTAAATGTTTAGATGCAAATTAACTTTATAAATTGAGTGGACACGATTTACCCACAAAGACCATGTGGCAAAGGCCTTTAATACTTACCTGAAAGGTAAAAATGTTACCTGTTTTTGAAGGAATTTGAATTTGCTTGTCGTCTAAATGGTGTGCGTCTTGTCAGTCTTTCAGCATAAATTGTGTTCATCTTTCTGGTGCAGTAAAGTCTACTGGAGTGTTAGTCTTGGTCCAAAGGTCAGATCAACGTCAGTCCAAGTCAGTCATCACACACACACACACACACACACACACACACACACACACACACACACACACACACACACACACACACACACACACACACACACACACACACACACACACACACACACACACACACACACACACACACACACACACACACACACAACCAGGAAAACGTAGTAGGAAAAACAGATCAGAAATGATAGACTGGCATAAACACCAAGAACTAGTACAGTCATGACACAGTGGCCATGAAGAATGAAGATTCAGGTCAGAGCAGGTATAGTAATGGCACGGCGGCCAAGCAAGAAAGATAACCTGCACTTACCATTTGAAATTTTACCTGAACTAAAACTAAAACACAATCTAATTAGGATGGACATGCAGGGATGTCGGTGCTCCTCTTGACTGATGCTAGAAGAAAAGTACAGGTTAGTTCACTTACTGTGCATGGACGCGGAAGGCACCCATGTTTGTCTATGTAAAAGGACTATACGCGCAAGGCCACACATACAAGAACACAAGTAGCTCACGAAGGCGCGGGCACAGTTAGCGATCATGGCCTACTTGCATTAAGGGACGTATGGCCATACTAAGGCAATGGCACAGCTGCCATCCAAAGCCAGGTATCTTTAACTTTAACGTTCTAGGGCTAATGGTAGATTAATGGCCACGATGGAAAAGACAAAAACAAAAAAAAAGGCACAGCGGCCAAGAAGTCTAAGCCTTGAGACTCAACGTTACCTTTATTCCTACCATCTAGCTTTAACTGTACATTTAAACCTCATTTAAGATCTGGTCCTCCAACATCACTATATTTTAGTCCAAGTTGATTATTTTTTTTCCTTTTAGAAGTGAGGAACGGCACGAGGAGGGCCAGGACAGATCGACACGGCGGCCGGAAGAGCGATGGCCCGCGGCCTGCGTAACAGTTGAAAAAGAAAAAGTGGTTAAGAGTACAGTGGCAAGAACACGCCTCCATAGAGAGGCGTGTTCTTACCATTGCATGTAAATTCGGTAGTTAGCTGTGGGCAGCCAGACTAGCAAAGTCAGTTGCCGACACCTAAGTAACTTCACGTTCCAAAAAACACAACACACAAGTTTTCTTTTGTTTATTCCCCTACTCTGCAAACCCTAGCACACATGGAGGGCAAGAAGGTAGCCCCCCCCCCCCAGAGAAGAAATAAGAAAATATGGACTCACCCTTTGTAGACGGACCTAAAAAGGAAATGTTAGTGCATTATAACTTATCAAGCATCTAAGCCCTTCAAGACACCAGATCTACTTTAATGTGAACTGCTGAACATAATCATATTCTCACACCATCTTAACTATTCAATCCAGGCATCTGTGTCACACACAACACATTCATTCAGAAAGAGAGAATCTCAAACACTCCATCAGTCACCTCATTCTTTCAAATCACTCGCTCAGCAGTTCCACAAAAATATAACCAACAAGGACCAGATTTACAGACCACTCAATAAAAGTGGTCAGGAACATACAAAACCAACCTGTGGCAGATGCTCCATGTACAACCCTCAGCTATTTGACAGATGGAAAGCAGGAGAATAGAAGGAACGTGGCCATGTTGGACAATCCAGAGAGATGTAGGCACAGCGGCCAAGAAAGAGTGGGGACACAGCGGCCACCCAGAATTAAACCATCACACCTACTATTTGACGACCTTCATGAAGATCAGTCTGTGGGAAAAAACAAACAAAACAATGTTTGAGTCCAGTCTCCAGCCCCGACAATGTTCAAGTTCTATTCTAACAGTGAAACAAAGAAATTAACATCATCACAATTGATGTAGAATAAAGTTGATTAAGATTTAAGGAATGCCTTAGTATAGAAATGTCATTAACACATACAGCCACACTCTTTAAAAGCACAAAAAAACTTATTATACATGTGTGATTAAATTAATATGATATATTGCCATCAGTTAAATAGATTAAATTATCTCTAAAAGGTGTCACTCACCTTTTTTGACAGCCTCAGGATTTTGTATATGGCGGTCCGACCAGGTCTCCGTGAGCAGGAAGCAGGTTGTTCCTTTAAAAGAAAAAAAAGTTTGTATTTTAATGACTACGTTAAAAGTTAAGAATTATAAAAGACATGTATAACCCTGAATCTGTTTTTAAACATTTAACATAAAAAAACAAATAAGTCCTTGCAGTGAAAAACTCAATAGTAATGACTATGAGTGGAACAGTGAGTTAACATAGCACAGCAGCCATTTTAACTTGTTTTGTCTATTTTGATAATGGATTGGTTTGAGTTTGAGTTTTTTTTTGTTTAGTGTGAATATTTCCTCATTTCTTTGCTCTATTTAAGCAATCATTGAAACCAAATACTTTAAGAATATAACTGAATTTAGAAACAGTGAACCACATTTAACATTTTATGGACCAAACAAGAAAATAAATTAACAAAACTTTAATAAAATAAAGAAAAGTTTGGGATCATTTTTGATCTTATATCACCAAATAAGGTATAATGCAGTTCATGGCCGACATTCTATGTTTCCATTATTTAATTTGATTTTTCATTTTTAAATGGGTCTCAAATGTACAATTACTTGTAGCCTGCCATAGTGGAAAAATACTATTCTAAATAAATAAAAACCTATGAACACAAATAACCTGTCTACTTCTGTGAATAAACATTACTCCAATGCCAAACTATTACCTGGACACTGGAGTAAAACACTTTCTGAGTACAAATACCATGATCATTTGTAAAGTAGGAAGGATCTCTTACCCTGTTATGGTCATTTAGTAGAGTTTAATTAATTAAACTGCAGGCTACTAATTTAATTAAACCCTGAACCAACATTCAACCTTTCATATCATTTGGATTTATTATTTGGCTTAATCTGGGATGTTTTACAGTATGAATTAACAAAACACTTGAATGACCACGCAGTCTTTTCTAAACTGTTATTGCTGACATTGCTGTCAGTGCTTGGGAGGTTGTTATGGCGTCAGTTGTCCACCAGATGTCACCGTCACTGAAGCGTTGAATCTTTTTCGACACAATTGTTAGGAAAGCCTCAGAGCTTCATAAGGCTTCATAAGGCTTCACTTGCCCACTTCACCACCACCACCATTAAGAGAACTTGACAAAAGTTACTCACCATTCTGGACGGGCCACCAATCTGGACCAGGTCGAACACGCCATCTTGGAGCGCCTTGCTGCGTTTTTACACAGGAGCTGATGCACGCGACCACCTGTTCGGCGTGTGACGTCACGCCGCGGTAGTTTTCTTTTGTTTTCACTACTTTGTTTTAAAGTTCCCTCCTTCTTTTTTGAGGTTTTAGGGCGGTTGGTGCATTAGCGTCACAAGTTCCCTCCTCCCGGAACAGTTTCAGTAGTTAAGCAGCGACACTTCGTCTTTTTTTTTTTTCGTTCCACGGCTCGTGCGGCGTCTCTTCAAAGTGACATCACGGAACTGTTGGCTGGATGAAGATTAAATAAGAAGAGGAGGAGGAGGTCAACCCCGGTCATCAGCTGACTGAAAAACACCTGCGTGAAGACGAGCAGGTGTGTTGTGTGTCATCAATCAATCAATCAGTCCCCTCTTTAAGCCTTCTTCTTCTTCTTCTTCTTTTCTGAGGTTTTCTGGCGGTTAGTAAACAACGATTTGGTCATTACCGCCACCATGTGGTATGGAGTGTGGATCGAAATGTTGCTCTAACTCAGTGGTTCTCTATTATTTTCTGTCATGCCCCCCCCAGAGGACAGAAATGTTTTCAAGCCCCGAATTGAAATACTATTGATCATTTTTTATTTATTTATCTGTATAACCCCCCCCCCCCCCACACACACACACTTCAACGCCCCACTATTTAAGAAGTACTGATCTAACTGAACTATTACTTAAAAGTAAAAATAATAAAATAAATAATAATTATATATATCTATATATACAGATATACATACTACAAAACACAAAAAACAACAACCTATATATGCATACACATACATACACCTATTCATACACACACACATCCTATATCCTCCCAATAAACTTTGTGGTTTTAAGGAACTGAAGTAATATCGTGTAACACTCACTTACAGTGATCACATCTGTCTGTGTTGTGTTTATTGATGAGAAATAACGTGTTGTTCAATCCTCTATGGCCAAATCTGATCCTTCAGCACTTTCCTTCAGGCCCTTGCAACTTTCCCCCAACTATGATGAGATTTAAAGCGGTCGCAGAGACCTCAGTGAAGTGTGTTGTGTCCTGCGCTACATTAACTGCCCGGGCTTCTCTGAATCCATTTCCTGGCGTGCATGAATAGTCGTGTCATATCATGTAATGGAGAATCTTAAGCACCGTGCAGGCCGCAGACTTTACTGTGGCTCCATGTCCACGGTCAAACTCATTAATAACGTCTTTGGTAAAAGGAGGAAGTCTGCCTGATGGAGGAAATCAGCGGTGACTAAATATTATTATGTTACTCTTTGTCTGGACTCTCCAGGCTTTTTGATTTGGTTAACCAGTGCGGACAAATGTATTCTAAACATTTTACAATGCCAGGTGAATGGGAACAGGAAATGTCAGTGTCCTTCCGAAGGATGGAGAAAAATGACAGCTTCACTTCTTTCACTACAAAGATATTCATTTCAGCCAACAAATAAATAAATATTGTACGGTGTAAAAGGAAGACGTATGTTCAGGTGACCTCTGTTTATCTTTTATTTCATCATCATAACTCACCAGCTATGATTTGTGGTCATTTACTAACAGCACGAGTTAAGATCATGTCATGATTAGTCAGGTTTTTAGCTCATTCGCAGAAAATGTATTCAAAACTGAAAAATATTATCATTTAATTATCATATAAACTGTTGAACAGTTCATGGTTTCTGCTCAAATAGAAGAATTTGCTGGGATTTTCAATTAAAATGACTGTAATTTATTTAAAATACAAAAACATATTAGAGTTATAACTCTATCTTTTTTTCTTTAATATGTTATATCTTTTAAACAGAACCAGTGTATCTCTATCTTTATTTTTAATTGATTTGATTTAGTTATTTTTTGCTTATATATATATATATACATATTAATGTATATATATATATATATATATATAGATAGATAGATAGATAGATATATATATTTATATCTATATAGATATAGATATATATATATCTATATCTATATAGATATAGATATATATCATTAATTTAGCTGTGAAATGTTTTCAAATGTTTAAATATTTGGTAAATAAACATCAATATTTCAATAAAAACACTCGACACTAACACCTCCGGCCACTAGATGGAGCCAAAAACTAATGATTACAGGTTACCGCTGAGCAGCAACTGTTTCCCGTGTGTCTTATAAACTACACTCACACTGAAAAAATAAGTCAAGTTGGTATTTTGGCTAAAGTTCTGCACTAGAAGCGTATATTTGATAAAAAAACGCAAGGTTTTCGTGTTATATCAGGACACACATGAGCCAACAGGGGGCGTGATGTGTCCCTGAACGACGAGAAGCTGTGTCAATCATTAGAGTTTTGTCCTTCTTCGCTTCCCTTACTGCCTCACTCGCTCATTCACTCAGTCACTCGGTGAAAAAGTTTTGTTACAGTGTTACAGCCGCGTCATGCAGCATGAAAACGACCTGTTCTGAGAAGGTGAGAAGCCTTTATTTAACCTCTGTAACACCAGCGTCGTCTCTCTGTTCCACAACGAGAGTTGTTTTTTTTTTGTGTGTGTGAAACAACAAACATTTTATGCCACCGTATGTGCCGTTGCCATGGCAACGCGTTCCGCTGTGAATGGATGTTACCTCAAATTAATGTCGCTCTCTGGGCTTTGTGCGCCCATCTCATGTTTTAATTAGAGCCAGTTAATGTATTGTCGACAACAGAATGTGTTGTTTTACAGTAGCTGCCTCCTCTTTGTGTGTGTGTGTGTGTGTGTGTGTGGGGCAAATTGTCTTTATATTTTTGTCCAATTAAGAACCCACGTGGTTGAGATGATTAAAATGTTAGATTTGTCCAAATTAGATAAATGATGAATGGTTTATAATAGAAGTGTGTGTGTGTGTGTGTTCTGATATGAATGTGCTGACTTCTCTTGTCATTGAAATGAATTTTCTTCTTGTTTCTGCCATGGCCCACACTTTTTTTTCCTCCCCCTTTTTTTTTTTTTTTTAAAGAGATGTTTGCCCTCCCAGCTTTGCAGAGCTGAGCCCAGAGAGGGCAGAGATTAGCTCAAACCAGGATTAAACCAATGAGAAAATTTGAATTTGTTGGCCCTTATCTCATAGCAACATGTGGAGTGCTCAGAGCAAATAACAGAATTTGATCTCTTCTGCTTCCTTTTGGCAAGACATGTTTTCTTGCTCCAGACACTTATCAAACATGACCACTGAAGACGGGGAGGAATTCTTGCAAATGATTTGTTTACAGGGACACTACATGTGTTGCTTGTTTGTGCTTGTGTGTAGGAACAGGAACTCTGAGCACTTCCTCCTTCTCCCTCTCAGCCCCACATAGACCTTCAGCTGTGTGTGTGTGTCATGTGCTTTAATGGCTTAATTAGATTTAGACCACAAGCTTTGATAATCTCTCTGTTTGGGTTCACCTCATAACTTGGTGAAGTAGACTGGCTCTATATTTGCATTCTAAACATGTAATTTCTTGCCTCATCAGGTAATGCAATTCCATGCTTCATTAGGGCCGTGAAGTTTATCATTTGTCATCAAAGCCAAGCTGTCAATAAATGATTAAGTTTCACATGAGGAAAATGTGATATTTGGGCTCGAGCCAAAAGGATACCACTGAACATTTTAATTGCAGTCGGTGAGATTTTTGTTTTAATTTGATTTCCTGTCTGTGTTGTAGCAGCTGGTGGTTTCAGCCAGGGGCACAGACATGAGAGAATCTATGCCATTAAAGAAACACAAACCAATTAAGTGGAACAATTAATAATAATGAATTGTGTACTATTTTGATAATGTGTTGATTATATACTGGTTTCTTCTTCTTCTTCTAACTACACGCCATGCTGCTGTTCTAAATACAACTCATGCAGCTGCATCTTTGAAAAGAAAGACATTTGCAAACAATTTTTTACAGTTAACTGTTGACGTGTTTGACATTTGGTGAACTGAAGTTGAAATTTCAGAAAAAAGTGTCCATGTTTGTTTCCAACAGCATAAGGTGACGTTTTAAAATGCCCCAGAATAGCAGTTGACAGTAGAGGTCGACCATCGTGGGTTTTTCTCTGGCCAATGACGATCTTTCCGTGCAGCCAGTGGCCATCATTAAGGGTATAATACATAATACATGGTTAACAATACCAATAATATCATGATACATATATTGCAAGACAATCATATAGCGATACATCACAACGTCCCTGAAAACTTAAAATTGCAGGATTTCCCCATTTAATTACAACATAGAGAACAAAATGCATAAAGTTTATGTATTGAATGTGGATGGAGCGTCTCTTAATGTAGCTTTATCCACTATTAACCCGCTGTAAACTCGATATTTGCCCTGGCGTATCGCATTGCACGATTCATCGTAACAAATAATAACATAAATAAAAATTTTACTTTGTGTCTGCACTGTGGGCAGACACAAGTAAATATTAAATACATGAAACTAGGACTGCGACTTACGATTATTTTCATAATCGATCAATCTGTTGATTACTTTCTCGATTAATCGAGTAATCGTTTGGTCCATAATATGTCATAAAATGTTGAAAAATATTGATCAGTGTTTCTCAAACCTGGAAATGACGATGTTCTCAAATGTCTTGTTTTGTCCACAAACTGAAAATGATTCAGTTTTAATGATTTCTTAGTTATAATGGAGCAAAGAAACCAGACGATAGTCACATTTAAGAAGCTGAAAAATCACAGAAACTGCTTTAGAAAACACTTAAAGCAAATAATCGATTATTGAAGTAGTTGACGATTTATTTAGTAATCGAGTAATCGTTTCAGGCCTACATGAAACAGATAAGCAAAAAAGTAAACTTTTTCAAATAAACTTTTAGATGAAAAATAAACAAGTGCACAAAATGTGTAAAATGACTTAAAAGAGTAACAGCCAGGTCGATTAGTTAAATAATAACTATTCAGTCTATTTCTAGTCCACATCTAAACAATGTTCAGTGCAGTTAACAATTATACAAACAGTGAAATCTCATATGTAAAAAGCTGAACTAGGAAAATAATTGCTGTTTTATTTTGTTTTGTTTTTTGACAAATGGCAAAGATTAATTACCGTCTGCTTCATTACAGCGTCGCAGAAAACTCACTTCACTGTGCGAGCAGCAGCTCACGCACGCAGACAGGCAGCTTGTTATTCACACCAGTGTCACACAATATAAGGAAAAGTGGCGATTAGAGATGGCTGTCCTTGTAATTTAATTTCAATTTACCTTTTTCATTAACGAACAAATGACTTCAGACGAGTAGATGGCGTGCTGTGCTTTTACTTGCAGGTGCCCTTCATTCAGACCTGATAAATCTGCAGCTGTTTGTCCGGTTCTACAGTTTTATATTGTGATGTAAAGGAAAGTTGAGCGGCTGTTTCGGGTCATATTGACATAAAGGGTAAAGTAAATATACATTATTTTGATTTGATGAAAGACAAGCAGGTTTAAGGGAAGACGTTACACAGGATCAGAGTCATCTTTTGTTCCAAAATGACATTGACTCTTTGTTATTTGACACGATCCTCCAGTCATTTTGTATATTTATTCACTCACTAGTGTGTAAAGGGAAAAAAAAATGTCGCTGTCTGACAGAATGATGGAGAAATGGAGGCAAGTCTGGGCTTGACTTTGACGTGATGAATTGTTGCCTCTAATTACACAACGGCAATGTAAAGGTGGAGCTCAGTCTGTGTCTCCTTGGGGGAGGTTGGTGATAAACGCTCATCTTTCAAACATGTCTGTCTCTGCAGTGATATTATGTTTTGACATTGGTAATTTGAGCTGTCAGCTACAATTTACTCATTATTCCGCCACTTTAATGGATTTACATTTGCTCTTTGGCCAATCGACCATTTTGTGTAGAGAAGACATACTTTAACTTTGATTCAATTAAGTCAATAAGAGGGAGAATATGTTTAGACTTCACTGACACTATAGACACTATAGTGTACAAGCCAGAAAAGGATTGTGTCCTCTAAGAATAGCAGGAACTTCCTGCTTGCCGTGTAAGTAAGTGATCATTTTTGTCAGCAATATTTGAAACATGTAATGTTTTTGGCTCAATGGTAAAGTCTGAGGTGCTGTTCACATCTGTACTGATCTGAGTTACAGGTCATAATTCTTTGGTGCCCAAAACCGATCATGTAAAGGCTTAACTTCTGGTCCTTACTTCAATAAAACTGTATCTCTGTCTGAGTGCACGTTTAAAAACACATCTTTGAATGGAAAAAATAATGAAAACTCACACAGCTATTAGTTTCAGAGACACTGGACTTTGAGCAACTGTATAAAGAGAAGTTCTCGATAAGTTCTGAACATGAAACCAGACATTTTACTGAACAGTTTTAGAGAAATTTCAAGTTAAATGTCACACCTTAGCAATTTCTATATTGAAAGAATTCTCAACTTTGAGATGCAATAAAAACAGGACATCTATGGCTGCTAGCATGCTGACAATTAGACAATTCTTTGGTAAAAGTCTCACATTAGCACTTTTTAAATTGAACAAAAACACATTTCTTTTCCCGAAGTTCTGAATAGACTAATCAAATTGTGATTGAGACATATTTGACATTTTTACTGTACAGTTTTAGAGGAATTTAAAGTTAAATGTCCCATATTAGCACTTAATTTGAAAACATATTCAACCTTGAGATACAATAAAAACATGTTTCCATAAGTTCTGACCAGGACTGATAAAGGTTTGTTCAGGACATGTATAACAACTAGCATACTGGAAGTTAGACAATTCTTCTGTACAGTTTTGGAGAAATTCTGAATTAAAAGTCTCATATTAGCAGTTACAGAAACACACAACATTTCCAGAAGTTCTGAATAACACTAATAAAGTTGTGATTGAGACATCTTTAACTACTAGCTTACTGGAAATCAGACTTTTTTTTTTTACTGTACAGTATTTATTTAAATTTAAAGGTAAACATTCGTAATAAAAACAAAAATGCACATAAGTTCTGACCAGGACTGATAAGGAGGTGTTCAGGACATCTATGACTACTAGCATACTGGAAATTAGACATTTTTTACTGTACATTCTTAGATAAATTCTGAAAATCCTCAACTTTGGGTTACAAAAACACATTTTTTTCCCAGAAGATCTGAAAAAGACTAATAAAGTTATGATTGAGACAACTATGACTACTAGCATACTGGAAATCAGACATTTTTACTGTACAGTTTTAAAGTCCCACACTCAGTTGGTCTGAATTTTATTTTTTATTTTTTTCTGGGTTGATAATATTTCACTTTTTTGCCATTATTGTTCTTAATCTCTGATCCTTATTGTGCTTGATCTCTGCACCTGCATTCACTTCTTGACTAGCTCACACCAGTTCCCTGATTTGCCACGCTCCTATCATGACACGCTTATCTAAGACTATTTAAGAGATATTTAAAATACATAATAATTTTAGCCATCCACTCATCCATACACACTGGACCTTTAAAGATATACAAGACCTGTGTTAGTTAGTGCACCGTTTGAAACTCTAGCCTTTGCCCCTGACCTGACCTTACTGTTTCTTTTGCCTCAGGGATCTTGGGCTAAGTACCGGACACCTTTGTTGAGGCAACACATGACGTGCACCGAAGCTTCTTCCTTCCGTTTACTTCAAGTCCCCAGTGATACACTCATCACATGCCTCCGTGTCCTACAAATGAGCTGTGATTGAGGTGATTGGAATTTCCAGAGGCTGTCACAATCGCTTTGATTGGAAAATAGACAGGAGATAATGGGAGAGACAGGCCTGTTATGAAAGCCCTGTCGGTGCTAAAATAATGCATCAGAGTGGAGAGGTTAAAGACACCGCTTCCTTGTTAATAATTAATTGCTGTGTGTGTGGTGGATCCACTTCATTGCTCCCAGTCATCACTTGATAATTGCTTTACATTTAATTTGGCTTTAGAAACTGTTTTGCAAACTGGGTAAATTGTGCTTTAAGTTAATATAGGCCCAGACAGAGATAGCAGTGTGGTCATAAAGCAGTGATTAAAAAAGTGACAAGTTACTCCGGATGAAGTATAGATTCGGTGTCGTATGAGGAGACCACTTGATTAAACCTTTACAAGCTACGTTAAAGTCAATGTCTTCGCCAGTGGTAAAATAACCTATGATATATTGATATTGTGCGTGTAACATTTTGGGAGTGTTTATTGAGGTTTGCATAAGTATCACTTAAATTAAAAAATGTCTGGTTTTCTTAGCCTCAGGATAAGCCTTTTATGTCTACTTTAGCTAAGAGCCTTGCTTTTGAGGCCGCCATCTTGTGTCAGCATGTTTCTACTCCAGCCTGAATAAACACACTTGTGTCGGGAAGCAACAGCTTACCGCACAAACAAAGAATAACATCCTTTCTGGTATGCAGAGGCCACCGTAGTTCCCTAAAGCACGTGGGAAAGGGAGTGGTGAGTCCTCCATTTGAGGAAAAAATGCAGCTTCACAATTAGATGCCACTAATTCTTACACCCTGTAACCTTTAAAAGTGATATATGTACAACAGTAAATACATTTTCAATCCCAATTGAAAACATTGTAGCTTAGAAACCTGTTCACACAGTGTGCAAACCAGATTCAAAGATGTGCAGCCATCTGCCTCGACCGGTTGGGGTGAAAGGAAAAATGGGGGACAGAGAGGACAAGAGGGAAATGAGGTAGAGACAAAAGGAAGAGGGTCATCTGGTTGAGACATTTTTGAGAGAGGTACTGACGCTTTTTCTTGTACAATATGGTTCCACCCATTGACCTGTCCATTGTCTTGGTCAAATAAAAAAAAATGTGTGGTCAATTAGGATTAAACCTGCAGAATATTGGTAACAATAACGATAACAATCGACCTGAACAATCACTAAGAAATGCAGAGGTTTTTGCTGCATAATTTCATGATGTGATGAGTCATTTTTAGAGCAATCATGACCGTCTTCTTCTTCTTCCACCTCCAGATGACAGAGGCAGATGTCAGTGGATTTGTCATGGACGTGCCGTCCCCGCGGACCGGCAGGTACCCGTTGGAGAGGGACGTGCCTGTAATACGCCTCAAGAATGATGCCGAACTCAGGGTATGGAGGTCATTCATACAAGATTCTACTATAGTCTTGTGCTACAGTCACCAGTGAAGTCCCACATACTCACTGGTGACCTCTAAAAACAAACTGTCTGCACTGAAAGAGGGTCAGACTTGACGTTGCTGCTGTTCAACCCCCCTTCACTGGGAATTTGACTTCTCCCTTTGCCAAATTCGAAGCAGCCAGTGCTCAGCCTTGCATGCACACAGATAATGATCAAGTTAATTAGACCTGAGATTGAACGAACTGCAGCAGCAACTTAATCATTTGTAACTTGATTAGAAATACTATATTCTGCAGCTCCAGGGACGAGAAAACTTTCTGTTATTTCAGAGAGCTTGGAATTAGCATGTACTTGAGTTCAGGTGTTCGGCTAAAGACATTATGTGCTTTTTTTTTAATGATCTAAAACTCAGGAGAACTCCTCCACTGTCTCTGGCTGGTGTAGATCACAAATGTCCTGATGTTTTCTTTCTTTTGTCCCCATCCCTATAGGAAATATATGAATTTGGAAAGAAATTAGGTCAAGGTAGCTTTGGAGTTGTTTATGAGACCACACACATCGAGACACAGACAAACTGGGCCATTAAAAAAGCCTGCAGACCAGCGGTGAGTACATCGGGCAAACCCTGTGGGACGCCTGTTGTTTGTGATGTAAAGGAAAGTTGCACTTGCACCCAAGAGTTTTTATCGTAAAGCGAGAAACAAACGGCCACAATCGTGTCTGAAGAAAACACACAGACTTTCAGACTTAATGTATGTTTGAATTTGTGCGTAAAGCATTATATGCATATCCAATGTTTCGTAAGTTTATTGTTAGGAGGTGCCATTCTGCCAAAGTCTTGGGGTAAATGGACCTTGGAGAGTCTCCACTCATCTTCTGTTGACATAGACGGTTCTCTAGTCTGTACATACAGTAGATCCATGTCGTAATTGAAGTTTCTTATTTTGCCACTGGGAGTCCAATGAGCTTTCTTTCTTTCTTTCTTTTTTCGCTCCAGGCAGGAAGTTCAAAAGTCAAGATGCTGGAGCAGGAGATAAACATTCTCAAACAAGTGACTCACGCTCACATCGTACATCTCAAAGAAGTCTACGCAACACCAAGGGTGAGCATTGCTGTTCTTTAAATTAGAAACTCAAAGTAAGTAACAATTAAGGGCGCTAGTTACCAAACTTACCAAAGTACTTGAGAAAAAAACTCTACTGTCTTGCAAAGCAGACATCTTCGGTTTTCTCTCTCTTTCTCTGTATAGCCCCTTTTCCACTAGCCTCTAGAGGAGTCAAACCCTGCTGCTGTATTTCAGTGACTGTTCTCCGGTCATGGAGGAAGTACTGAACAAATCTTTTTAATGATCTGATTCTAAAGATTCAGTTACACTGAAAACAACTGCTTTACAAGGCACTAGTCACTCGTTTGTGTGTGTCATGTGTAAAACAAAGTCATAGCAGTTTCATGCAGCCGGCCATGTTGAGGAGGTGTGATATTGTAATGGAAACACAACCGTCCCATCCCTTGCCGTGTCATGCCGTGCCGTGCCGTGCCGTGCCGTGCCGTGCCGTGGCGAGCTGGGAACATGTAGTGGAAACACGGCATAAGTGTGTGTGTGTGACTCGGGATGGGCGGTGAAGAAAACTAGGTCATAGAGACTGCAGTGTTTTGGTAATTACGCAGAAGTCCACAAGGGGCGATAGAGGTTCCGCACTGGAGCTTTAAAGCGCACACAAACAGACCGTTTTTTTCCTCTGCTTGTTTCTAGATGATGTATTTGGTTACAGAGCTGTGCACTGGGGGTGATCTGAAGCAGCTGCTGAGGCGGAAAAAGTTCCTCACAGAGGATGAGACGAGACATATCATCCGTGCGCTGGCTGACGCCATCGTCTACCTTCACAAAAGAGGTAATATTAGTCTGGGGTTTGACGTTTTGATGGTATTCAAACACATCTCAGCATCAACAACTGCAGTTTTGTTGCGGCGACGTCGTAAATGTGCACATACATTACCGACAATGGTGTTTACGGGTGTGACAGCGCCCAGGTGTCGCCGTGGCAACGCACAGGAAACCTATAATCAGAAAAGACAAGTTAAACAATGCTCTTGAGCCCGCTGTCCTTCACATGCTTCATATTCGCCCGCAACATTTACACAGGTGGAATTAAAGAGGAAAAAGGAATAATTGCCTGTCGGAAAACACAAAAAGCAACGTAACATTTCGGTTAATGACTAATTTGTAACAAGCTAGGGAGGAATACTGATGAATGGGCAAGGTTTTTCATGGAAAACTCCCCATTGTCTCTGTAGAGAGTGATGTGATGCTAATAAGAAAGCATCGGAGCGATCGTTAAATTAAAAAAAAGTTTGTTTTGGCTACTGCACAAACGTTGTAATATTGGGTGATAAATGTTGTTTTGAAACCCTGTGTCAATGTTTTCTCTTCACATCTCGCAGACATCGTGCACCGAGACCTGAAACTTGAAAACATTCTTGTGAAAAATCCTCCAGATGAAGGCGATAATGACAGGATTAATATCAAGGTGAGCACGAGCCTCACACTGTGTAACTCGACACCTCTGCTTCTTACCCATTACCTGACTATAAGCCTCTGATGGGCAGTTTTTTCCTTATGGCTTTTCCATATTTAGTAAAGGCTTTAAACGCTATCTCATTATGACAGACCCCCCTTTGGTCTTGCTTTATAGTAAACCTTTGCAGAGCTTCAACTGTGTCCTTAAACAAATTACCAGCTGAGCACAGCGTGTGTTGTGCAATGACAACCAGCCAGCTAAAGCAGCCACCTGGTGTGTGAGCTAAAACGAGGCTAGACCAAAACATAAACATTACAGACTGTGTTTTTCTCTTTGTCACACAAACACAAACACAGAAATTGGTACCATGCAACTGCAAAAGCTGCTTTCATTTCACAGTAGTTACTCCTGTGTTCTGGAAGTTTTTGCCTCCTAAATAACGTGTTAAACTTTTGTGAATAAACTCGCACGGCTCTCACAGCTATGTCGCTATTTGTGTAAACCGTCAAGGATGATTGTTTGTTGTTTCCCTCGACAAAAGCACACGCAACGAAGAATATAACACGGATTCTCACAGCACATCTCAATCATGTTTATTTGAATAACCTTGCTCTTGAGTGCTTTCCTATTCCTAGGTGGCCGACTTTGGATTATCGGTGCAGACGGGTGGTGTGGGGATTGAGAACATAATGACAGAGGCCTGTGGAACTCTGATCTATATGGGTACGATGCAACATTGATGATCGCGAAGTTTTGAATAAGTGATGTCCCAGCATGCTTTGCCATCTGCCAATGTATCTTTTTGACTTTACCACGGGGAGTTGCCAAAGTGGGACATTTGAGGTCCTAGACAAAAAGGGTTTTATGGGATAGTTCAGATGTTGTGTGGTTGTATGAGATGTTAACCATTTTTGGGTGGAACACTCGCACTCACCGTTAACATGGCAATAATAAGAACAGCTTTAAAGCTGAAGTTGCATGTCGCAGCTGAATATCCCATGAAAAACAACAATTTATAAAATCAAAACTGATTGTACACTTGTAGAAAAGATAGTATAATCACTTCATTTTCAATTTCTGCCTTTTTCCACAGTAAACAGAGCCATTTAACGAAAACCTGTGTCATGTCAGCTTCTCATCATTATGTGGAAAGTCAGTCTCGATAATGTCCTACAATCTCTAACCCTCTAAATGCAAATGTTTAGTGACAAAACAACATCGCCTCATTTCATGCATGCTTCTGCACTTCTGCACTGAGAGACAGTGAGAGACAGTGAGAGACACTGCACCTTAACATGCTCAACTAGAGGAATTGCATCCTGAAAAGTCGTTGCTGCTCTCAGGTTTTTGATTCACCAAAAGAATCCCACTTCTCCAAATCCTGCACATTTTTGTATTCCTCAGTTATCTCAGTTTTCTGTATCATGCCCATGTATATTTCGGGTGTTCGCTGTAGGCAACTGGACTTCCACGTGTTCATCCAGCCTCTTGGATGAGAGGTGGGACGTCTTCATCTTAACTCAGTCAAGTCCAGTTGCCTTCAGCTAACGTCTGAATATGACTGAGAACCTTCACAGTCGTGTCCATGTATGGTATCATATGTTGAGTGACAGTACAGAAACCAATCACTAAAACATAAATCTGCATGTTTTTTCTTTTATCTCAGCGCCTGAAATGATGAGCGACCGTGGTTATACGCAGTGGTGCGATGCGTGGAGCATAGGAGTCATCATGTACATGCTGTAAGTAGATGGATGTTTATACATAAATTAGAGCCGCAACTCATAATTGATTAATCTGTCGATTATTTTCTCTATTAATCGTTTGGTGTTCAGGATATTAGAAAACCTTAAAAAATATTGATCTGGAAATGATGATGTTCTCAAATGTCTTGTTTTGTCCACAAACCAAAATGATTGACTTTTAATGATTTCTTTGTTATCCAGAGCAAAGAAATGAAGAAAATATTCACATTTAAGAAGCTTAAACAATCGGAAAATCTTGTTTTAATTGTGAAAAAATCTTCGATTATCGTTTCAACACTAACATAAACACTGACAGACTATATTCACGTGTGTTTCAGACTGTGTGGGGAGCCGCCGTTTGTGTCGCAAACAAAGTCCCTCTTACTTGAGGAGATAACGAACAGAGAAGTCACGTTTCCTCAGTCCACGTGGGCCACAGTCAGTGACGCAGGTGACGCTTTTTCTCCACTATCAATTATTTCAATTGTGACTAACAAACTCACCGATTGCTTGGAGTGCTTGTCTCAACAGCCAAGAATCTGTTGACTTGCCTCCTGAAGGTGGACCCCGCCTACCGCATGTCTCCGAACCAGCTCCTCGAAAACCCGTGGATCACAGTAAGGCGCTCGCTCTTCGCGCTGCATTCATAAACTTTAGCCGAGGAGTCACAGGAGGTGCTTTGTTCAACAGGGTGACGCCACTGTACCTGCCGTACCATCCAACGTGCTGATCATGATGCGGAACTACCGGGAAGAGGAGGAAAGTAAGGCAACGATGAAGATTTATCATGTTTTGATCATTTCAGATATGCAAAGTATGTAGGCATATACAGTGTTTTTGTAGCCCATAGTTGCTCTGATATCTTCCTATAATTAGACACATATGGATATAGTTTGAGACATTTAATCACTTATTTTCTCTTCACATGTATATTTGATCTCTTCCATCTTCTATTTTTTTAAAAGCACTATAACACAAACATTGTAGAATAAAAGGGGGGGAAACACGATATTTAAGTTGTTTTCACAAATACTAATAAACAGGAATGTGCAGCACACAAATAAATTAAAATAAAGTAAAGAGAAAAACAGAAGTTCACACAATGAGCAACAGTGTCAGTGGAGTGGAGAGGGAAAAATATGCCAGTGTGACCCACTAATATTTAATAAAGTAAGGTCTACACAGTCGTAGGTTGTAAATGTGTAAATAAACTGAGCAAGAAAAGGAAGGGAATTTGTGTTTGGTGGATTATTTCTTTGTTGTAACAACGCTTCTTGGCAATAAGTCACAGCTTATTCTGCCATTGACTCTTGTTTGGTGTCGTTTATTGGACTGGACTGGTCGTAGCATGTGGGAGAACCATACACAACAGCCTGGCTCCTCCTTGGGTCGTGTGACCATGGGGATGGCATCCCATTCTTCAACCAGCAATTGTGTCGTTGTGGTTGTGTTGGTCACTCTGGCACGGACAGCACGCTGCTGCTCAAGCTGATCCCACAAGTGTTCAGTGGGGTTGAGATCACGACTGCAGGCAGGTCATTGCATCATCTCCACTCCCAAATTCTGGAGGTAAAGCCGCTCTGTGGGGGCAAGTGTTGTCATCTTGGAGGATAGAGTTCGGTCTAGAGCTGCAACTAACGATTATTTTCATAATCGATTCATCTGTTGATTATTATCTCGATGAATCGTTTGGTCCATAAAATGTCAGAAAACCTTAAAAAAATGTTGATCGGTGTTCGTCAAACCTGGAAATGATGATGTTCTCAAATGTCTCGTTTTGTCCACAAACCAAAATGATTCACTTTTTATGATTTCTTTGTTTTTCAGAGCAAAGAAATTAAGAAAATATTCACATATAAGAAGATGAAACAATCGGAAATCTTGTTTTAATCATGAAAAAAGCTTTGAAACGATTAACCGATTATCAAAATAGTTGTCGATTAATTTAGTAATCGTTTAATTGTTTCAGCTCTAGTTCTCATCTTGATGTCGCTCTGCACTGAGGTTACCTCCAATAATGACAGTGAGGGAGATGCAACCCTAGCAGATGCTCAAAACAAGAGTCCATACAAGTTTCTCCTCAACTCTCAACTTTCCTTACAAATGAGCCATTTGCCAAGAAGCATTGTTACAACAAAACAAAAAAATCCAGTTTTTTAAGGCTTTTGGGATCGATAAACCACAGCAGAGGTTATTTAGCATTGATGTTTGTCCTCACTAGGAACACAGATCCTGGAGAACCTGTCTCTCACCTCTTCTGAGGACACTGTGGATCTAAAGCCACTCTGCAGGGCAGCTCCAGCAGAAGCAGACTGCAGGAGTCCCGCTAAGCTCCGCCCGGAGAGAGACAGCAGCTTCTACCCACGCACCACATCCACGGAGCAGGTACTGTGTGTCTGTTTAGCACAACTCCCCTGCCAACGTGTTTTACTGTCCAAGGCTCTCATTTTATATGGCTCCCAATTCATTTAGTGGATGTAATGATGTGATCTCTACTTAACTAGTGCCACAACAGCATTTTTTTAATTAGACTATAAAGTGATATAAAGATTATCACTCCACTATATTGATTTCACAATATCAAGATATAACATAATATTACGGTCACCATACCACCTACTGCATCATATTCAAAGGATTTAAAGAGTATTATCTAACCATTATTAGATTTAGCAAAGGCACTGTAGTTCTAATGAATATTTTGGGTGTATTCTTGAAGGTGAATCCTTATTAATTCCACGTTTTGTCCAGAAAAATCAACCAAAACTGCTTCTCTTTATGGCCGTTGTTGTATCGTGTTATTTCAGACTAAATGCTCTGAACCCTGGAGACCACGTCAACCCACTGCCACACAGGTGTGTTCACCTTTGACCTTTGAGGTTAGATTAATTCTTTGATTTACATGTTTTTTTTATTTCTCATAGCTCTTAAAGTTCTCTATTTTATATGTCTTGAATTAAATTATTCTCAACCAGCCCTGATAGTCTGTACACAACCTTTCTTGTCAAAATACCTCAAAGAGTGTTATATATTCAGTCACCACTAGATGGTGCCAGATTTAGCTAAATACATAAGATGGTCATTTTTACATGGATGTGATGTCAACATGAATTCTGTCATGTAAGACGAGTATGAACCTCTGTGACTGCAGCAGCCCGGTGCCACAGTGAAACACAGCGCGCGGCCCGGTGCAAAGCAGCCGTGCCGGCCTCGGCACAACAAGGACCCCAGTCCAGGACTCAAAAACCAGAAAGCGGCTTCTTACAGCCAGAGACCTTCTACCTCGAGTAAAAGTAGGACGGGGCCCCGCAAAACACAAGTCACCTTTCAGTGCTAATACCCATGCAGAGTTAAACTGAATTGTACAAATCAAATTTAATGAATTCATTGATTGATTGAGAGTTCACTCGAGGTTCACTTTATTTGATAAGCGTGCTATTTAATGTCATTCTGCTTGTTTTTTGAATGTAATTGTGTCATGTTTTGGTGACGGGAATGTAACTACAGTACTGTGAACGTACGAGTACGAGAAAGCGAGTGTCCATAGCCTCTGGAAAACTCTCTGGGAAAATGCCAAGCGGCCAAAACATACACTCGCACTATTTGAGTGGCTTTGCAATCGCAGAGAATGAATGACACAAGGCTTTTACGATGAGTCGCCAGGGAGATTAGAAACACACTTACAACTAGCGTCTTATTAATTGTGTCGTATTATTATTTTTGATTCACTGTGAACCTTCTCCCTACATAGGAAGTAATTGTCACCTAACAATAACCAAATAAGAAAAGGGAATGTGAGTTTATGACTGTGAGAATTGGTTAGTGGACATCAGGGACACCCACACACTCAAAGTAGAGTTAATAAATATTTGTCTGTATGAAGGAATACAGGAATGTGCCAAATATCACAACAGACCTTTTTGCACATTTATATAAAATGAAAATAACAAAAAAACAACGGCTTTACGATGACATGTTAGTAAGAAGGCGGCAGGTGATTATACAGGATATCGCGGAGCGACATGAAAGCAAACAATAGGGATTTTTTTTCTCTCCGCTCTGACCTCTCAATTCCAAAACCACCATATACGCAGTGACTGCATCCTCTCTGTGTCAAAACAGCAAAAGTGTCACACAGGCTGGTTCCGCTCCATGTGAAGGCAGAGGATTGGGACCGGGGGCAGCCGCGGGTCTAATCCCGCACGGAGGCCATTGAAAGCAGTGGGAGCTACTTTGAGGGCACTGCCATTCAAACTGCAGAATAATCCTCCCAGCATAGATACAACATTAAAGTAGCCAAGCATAACACACAGAGGCTGAATTTCAAATTCACCCATTTGCATCTTGAAGTGAACGAGTGCCAACGCGGGAGCCTCGTGTTCAGACACGGGCTCTGTTTTTAGTGTGAATGTGCAGATTTCTGTGCATGTTTTTATACAGATGTGTCATTAGAATGAACACATGACTTATCTTTGATTCAAGCTGTTTGCCAAAAGAGAAAAAAAAACAACCACAAACTGCAACGTTATTGACATGAACTGTTACTACAGACAGCAGATGGAGCTGTAGGAAGTCACTGAATTCATTTCCTGTGCTTAGTCTGACAGGAGAGTGCCACCATTGAAGCTTCCTATACCTTGACGTGTGCACGGAGATGTTTAATTAGAATTGATGGCTTAAGTCGGTCGCCATGCCAAACTGTGATGTCCATGTAATCTGTCGCTAATTATTATGTGGTTAATGTCTTGGTGGATTATTCAAACAAAAATAAATGGTGGAGATAATCATTTTTCTGGAGTTTGTCTTATTCACCATTGACTCGCTGAGGTAACTAAACCTACTTTCCTTTAGATGACCTCAATTAATTTGCATGCAAGTCTGTGCAGATAACCGCATACAGTATATACATGGCCAAGAGATCTCAACATATGGTCCTTATTGTCTTGCTCCAGACTTTTAATTAATTATGGAGGAAACAAGGAAAAAAGCAGAATATAACCTACAGCAGATTACAGGAGCCTCAGGTTGAAGGTAATTTACAGAGCGAAAGACGTCGAGAAAACGTGGAAGAATCCGTTTCCTCATGAATGACGATCGCGGGGTTCAGCTCCTGTTAAAACACTGTCAGTTCCAATTGTTGGAGGGAAAACAGGAGCCTCCAGGTTTACTTTTACTGCTTTGCCAACAAAAATAAAAGAACTGGGAAAGAGGTGGGAGGGGAAAGGATGAGGGGGGGGGGGCTGTGCAGCACGAAAGAGGCCGCTGGATAGGTTAGGGGCGTGAATTTGGGACAAAGCATGGAGGCAAAGGAAATTAGAAAATTCGTCGAGATGGAACAGGGGATGCGCCCCCCCCTTCACCCCCCCGATTCTCCTCCAGCAGTGCTTGTGACAGATGGAAGAAATGGTGGGTGGGTTGACGGGCTGCAGGGATTAAGAACACTGCAGTCCCATTTTGGAGCCTGAAGAGAGCGTCACACGTGCAGAGGTGGGGCGCACAGAGGCACTTGTGGAGAGAGTCGCGGGGCGTGTGAAGCGGGTGCATGCCGGGTAATGTCAAAAGAGGCAAGGATGCTTCCTGTCCCTCAGCTCCCCCTCTGCTCCATTCACCTTTATCCACTGAGGAGCATGGAGGGGGCGGTTAGGAGAAGGGAGGGAGGGTGCATCTCAATAACCTTAATAGAGCTTCTCTTAATTAATCAGCTCATCTGCAGAGACCCGATACCTGCAGCTGAACCCACCACCCCCCCACCCTCCGCCGCGCTCCTCCAACCTTACCCCAAACACAACATCATCACACTGCTGCTGTGACATTGTGGTAATGAGGTAACGCGGCTACAATGTCATGGAAATGTTGCAGAGACGTTATCAGTGGGAGCTCATCACACATGCTGATGTTCCCGATCCCCTTCAGTGTTTGCATTGTGTGTGTGGAGATGCGTGTGCTCATGTGTGCTGCTGCTGCTGCTGCTCCTGCTGCTGCTGCTGCTGCTCCTGCTGCTGCTGCTGCTGCTGCTGCTGCTGCATCACGCCACAACTCCCACACCACCGTCCCCACATAATAACAGATACATATGGCCAAATGGCAGGTTGGAAACCATGATGCCTCTATTTTCACAGAGCGGGGGCAGGGGGGTGGCATCAAGTAAACATTTGAAGCAGATGGCAATTCCAAAAGCAAGCCTCATCAATCTTTGTTGACCCTACCCCCTTTTAAAAAAAAGTGCTCTTATTTGGGATATTTGCAATTAAAAATACACACAGTACAGCTCATTTAAATATCAAATTAATTAGCGAACACACTGGTGTAAATGCCTCTTTTATAAGTCCTTGTTAAAAGTAAAAAGTTCTCCACCACGGTTGGGTGGTGTGTTAATTTACAGTGATATCTAATCCCAAGTTACTTCACATAAAAGGCATTACTATACATATTTTAATGGGGAGGTGGTTGTTTTCATGGCAATTTTCTGCTAGAGTACATTTTTAATTTATTCATATTTAATTTATTGGTCTCTCTATACCCGCTCAGTAAAACTAATCAAGACCTTGTATGGGCCTCTTAAAGCCACATCTCTCCTTGGCAGGCAGACAGGGAGACGCTGCATTAGTATAAGCTCTCCTCTCTTGTGCACACAGTGCTGGATGAAACACCCGGCATTCAGTCAAGCAGGAGGGGAGGACCTCAAAGGAGACTGTTCACTTCTCACAAACAACCTTTTAATCGAGTGGAGGGGGGGAAAAATCTGCACCGCTTTGAATGATTCGAGACATTTTCATTCCAGTGGACGGTGACCACTGTCACCGGGGAAAGACGACAAAACCCCTTCTTTCTTTTACTTCCTGCCAGAAATGAGCAATTACTTGAAACTGCAAATTGGATACAACTAAATTAGCAAATCACAAAGGCTTTTATTAAATGATTTGGTCAATAAAAAAGTAATGCATACACACTACTCTTATCTTTAAGATCTCAACCTTGCTTTAGACTAGGAAGTTGTTAAAGCTGCAGTGTGCAGAATGTAGGAAATACAATATTCAAAATGACAGCATTGATTAAGATCTGGTGTTTTCATTGTCTTCCGCTTCCATGGACTGTACCACACTGAACCAGTGTAACAGGCCAAATGAACCCCTGCTTAAAAGAACTGTGGTAGCAGTGTCTTTCATGGTTGAAGTAATAAAAGTCTATGTGTTGAGTCTTATTTCAAGACTAAAGTTAGTTAGCTTTACATGGCACAGCTGAAACCCAAATAAAATGTTGTTGAACAATTGTATCCGGGGTCAAAGCCTGGGGTATAATGTAGCATAGGCCGCTTTAATCCCGGGTTTATTCTGGGCTGGGGGTATAATATGGCCCTGTTACACCTGGGATTAACTCGTTTGCAATATGCAAATTCACCCCAGATGCCAATAAATCCTACACACTGGTCATTTTTGCAGCCGAATCACATTCACGTTCAGTGCAAAGATGTCCGTTGCTTCAACTTTGCTCGCGTTCCGTCAGAATTCTGGCAGGATTTGAGAAAATGTTCAACTTTCCAGGGACCAGGCGATGAAAACACGCCGTGCAGATATTCCAAAACAGACACCAGCCAATCAAGGCACATGAATGCTAACATTCAGCCCATTTTCTGCATAGTCAGCCATGACGGACACTGCTCTTCAGCATCTAACTGTCCAGTTTTAAAGCGATACCCCCCCCCAATATAATAGTTCAGCCCTACTTCCTGCCCTTAAAACCATTTGCCCTTGAATTGGCTTTACAGGGCTTTGGATGTCATTAAGCAGAGTATGACTGGAGTTCTTATCACCTCACGACACGATGCACTCCAAATATCTATTGATCCATTGACACACCTTGAGGAGGGGGCGTGCTCATCCTTACACATGGAAATGATTGCAATTAATTACCAATCCCCTTTGACAAGGCGGCGGGGGGACAACAGCAGCATTTCTCTGGTGTAATGTGCGCCGTGTGTAATGAGCAGCGGAAAGGTCATTTGACACATTTCTGCCAGAATGAATTCATTTGTTTCAAGCACTTAATTCTGCAGTCACCTCATTGGTGTGCGGCTTGGCAGCGCACTCAGATGGTGCATTACCACAAGTGGAGGCTTCGCTTTCCCCCTTCCCCAACAGCCAGTGCTGACCACAGGTCTGTGGGAATACCCGAAGAGCGGGGAGATAGTGAAATGGAGTGTGGGAGATCAAAATCATTCCTTCTATCATAGGAAAATCACCGGCGTCACCTTCAGCGTAATCGGAGCATTCATTACACTTCAGTCAAAATGCAGGTTGCCATTAGATGGGCAATTTAAAAGTAGGCTCCTGGAAAATGAGAGACCCATGAGGTCACGATACGGGGTCACAGTCAAGTAAATAATGGGAATTGGTCCCACGAGGTTTGGAAAAACCTCAAAGCCTGTGGTCACGCACTGAAAATACAAGTGAGAGGCAGGAATTCAATCATCAGACAGAAAATAAAATGCCCCCCCCCGTGCCCTTTCAGCATCACAATAAGCTCAATTAAAATGGCAGAGTGCAATTTGGTGTCGTACAGTCACTCGAAACCTGATGGATTTGGAAAAGTGCCGCGGAGCTCGCGTGGCAGGTGGAAATGATTTTCTTATGTTAATTTCCAAGCTTCTATTAAACATTTGGAGAAGGAGTCGCACGTCTGTGAGAACGTTTCATTTGTGTTTTCCACCCACGAAGAGGCCAAACCTGCACGTACTGTACTGAAAACGCTAGTTTGGCTGATCATCAAATTCAACAAGTAAGTGCTTTATTGGCATTTCAACAATAACATCCCCTTTTATGTGATATATGATATTTTACATGTAGTATATGTATTCATATTGCCTGTAAACATGTTCCATACATACATCATCTGTTAGACTGTAGTACAAACACACATAACTCATCCCATGACGGTTCATTCTTATGATTGTAAGAATGGACCGTTGTAATTCACATAAGTGCAGAACATGAAGCTCCAGCTGCATATATTTGGGTCACTTAATGTCTATATTGCATCTATGTTTTATCATCTTAACAGTCAATATTGTATTTATTATTATTTACACTCTTAGTTGCTGTAAAACCATACATTCCCTCACTGCGGGACTAATAAAGGACGCCATGAATAGAGATATGCGGAGGTTTGCTTGCCGGTGAAGTTTCAGTGGGGGCGACGCTGCCACCGGCTGCCACTAGAGGCCTCAGTCTGGCTGAAAGTTGAACCACTTTGTTTTTCAAAGCACTGTTTTGCTGCTGCTTATGTTGTTTTGTTCTGTTTTCACATTTCTCTGCAGGGAAACATTTCACGCACACAGAGGGCAGCATATTTTATGTGTTTAGGTCTGAAAAGCAGAGACTTTACTTATATTTCTGAAGGTTATTCTATAAAACTTTGCTCTTAACAACAATAGCCCGTGCACTACTGTATACTGTATGCAGCGTGGAGTGCTTTGCTTACTGGAAAACACGCCTGAAGTCTTCACTGATAACGCAATTTTAAATTCTCTTTGAGAGATTTAAACTCTCTCACAACAAATCTGGGTGTTTATTTCTTTCTGGAATGTCGACTAATGACCGTGTTTTTGCAGGAGAACGCGCCTTTGTGCTAAATATGAACAAACACTGCATGATGAAACGGTTAGGTAATGCTCTCTGGTGGAGCGTATAACATTTAAATATGAACAAAAAACACAGACGCAGTGGACGGACAGACGGACGACACAGCAACATGATGCTATTAAAGTGAGACGACTGCAAACACAAGGAAGTGTCCTGTTGTCTCCACCCGCCCCTACACTGCTGCTGTATACACACAAATGCTCCCTCATAGTACTGACAGACCCCATTTTCAAAGGATGCAACATACAAATAATGTTCAATCGTTTCTGTTTACAAAGACCAAACAGGTAGAATATTAACATCATCAACAACAACAACAACTAAAAGCAACCGTTGCAGATTTAAAGGTACAGTGTGTCAAATTTAGCAGCATTTAGCGGAGAACCTATGAAGCCTTCAATGGACTATTATGCACAGACAAAATATAATCCAGCTCCTTAACTTCCAGTCAGTTGCGCTAAGGGCAAATGTGGACCTGAAATGACCTTACCTTACCTGAAATAGGTGGGCTGGGTTACTGAAAACCAGGAAGTGACATATAGTGCATATAGTTAATTAGCGTCAAAACTCAAAAGATGTTTGGGGCTATGATAAAAACACGGAGCTGACCCTAGTCCTGATAACTAAGGGTGCGTTCACACCAGCCCAATCATACCGAGTCTAGCGGAGACTATAAGGTATGAAAACAACCTATAATGCATACAGTAAGGAAATTGTATTTGAAAAAAGTATAGTAATTATCTTCCATTTTTAAAAGAATTTGATGCAAGTTTTACAAACTGGACCTTTAAGTATAAGGATGTCTAAAAAAACACACTGCCATGTAGACAGGAGCTCGCACCCATCACACGTTTCCTCTCTCCTCTCAGTCCTTTCACCACTCGCGAGGCAGACTGAACTTCTCCGTCTCAGATACTCGACATTATTGTCCATTATCACTCCGTGGTCCATGTGTAAGGTGACAGTGGTGCTCTGATGGAGAGGCGACAGGGGGAAACCTGGAACTGCAATAACATATTATTAGCTTTTTTCACAGCTCCACTGGGCTGGATTTACACTGGATATCCAGAGACCTCTGAGGGCAGCCCACTGCCACAGTGGTGTCCACCTGCACACACACACACACTGTCTGTATTCAGAGACAGGCCTTTTCCAATAAGGCTCAGTGCGTTGTTATTTTTCTCTGCTATTGTAGTGCGGCATGAACTCCTTTTGTTCTGAAAACTGTAAACACCCCCTCTGCCATTGTGATGGTGCATCAACAGACAGACAGACAGACAGACAGACAGTGGCATACACAGACATTTCAGGGGGCAGGGGTGCAAATGAAAAAAGGGCACCCCTTCTAATAATTAATTGAAAATATTACTACTATTACTACTACTAATGATAATAATAATAATAATGATGAAGTTGACCCATGGTGGTGCAATGGCTGGCATTGTTGCCACACAGCAAGAAGGTCACCAGTTCGGATCCCATGTGTGTGCGGGTTCTCTCCGGATACTCAGCCTCCACCCACAGTCCAAAAACATTCCGATTAGGTATATTGGACACTCTAAATCAGGGATGGGCAAACTACGGCCCGCGGGCCACATCCTGCCCGTTGGTCTTTCTAATGTGGCCCGCCAAAGACTGGTGCAGAACTGCCCAAATCAAATCATATCGTAGTTATGAACTGTAATGCCTGGCATTCAACTAGGTGGCGCATTAAGCGCAGTGATACAATGATACTCTGTTATTACTGTAACAGATTCTCTCCAATGTTCTCTCCAATCTCTGAAATTACGTCATGTTGTTGTGGTTGGCACACTTCCGCTGTTCTTGTTCTACACTGATAATAAACGTGTGAGTGGGTAGAGGTGGCTACCTGAAGCGGCTAACTCTACCTGAAGCGGCTAACTCTACCTGAAACGGCTAACTCTAAATGAAGTGGCTGACTCTACCTGAAGCAGCTAACTCTACCTGAAACGGCTAACTCTAAATGAAGTGGCTAACTCTACCTAAAACGGCTAACTCTACCTGAAGCGGCTAACTCTACCTGAAGCGGCTAACTCTACCTGAAGCAGCTAACTCTACCTGAAACGGCTAACTCTAAATGAAGTGGCTAACTCTACCTAAAACGGCTAACTCTACCTGAAGTGGCTGACTCTACCTGAAGCAGCTAACTCTACCTGAAACGGCTAACTCTAAATGAAGTGGCTAACTCTACCTAAAACGGCTAACTCTACCTGAAGCGGCTAACTCTACCTGAAAAGGCTAACTCTACCTGAAGCGGCTAACTCTACCTGAAGCGGCTAACTCTACCTGAAATGGCTAACTCTAAATGAAGTGGCTAACTCTACCTAAAACGGCTAACTCTACCTGAAGTGGCTGACTCTACCTGAAGCAGCTAACTCTACCTGAAACGGCTAACTCTAAATGAAGTGGCTACCTCTACCTAAAACGGCTAACTCTACCTGAAGCGGCTAACTCTACCTGAAGCGGCTAACTCTACCTGAAATGGCTAACTCTACCTGAAGCGGCTAACTCTACCTGAAACGGCTAACTCTACTTAAAACGGCTAACTCTACCTGAAGTGGCTGACTCTAGCAGAAGCAGCTAACTCTACCTGAAACGGTTAACTCTAAATGAAGTGGCTAACTCTACCTAAAACGGCTAACTTTACCTGAAGCATCAATAATCGGGTCTCGTCCCGTTTATTGATACTCTGTTATTCATTTTATAAACAGTTCAGACCCCCCCCCCCCGGGTGATCGGTTACATTACCAATGCCCGGCCCGTCTGTTAAATTTTAAAAGTCAATGTGGCCCCTGAACCGAAAGGTTTGCCCCCCCGCTCTAAATTGACCTTTGGTATGAGTGTTTATGTTGGCCCTACAATGGACTGGCAACCTGTCCAGGGTGTGACCCCCACCTTTCACCCCACCAGCTCCCCACGACCCTCACGTGGAGGATGAGGTGGTAGAAAATAGGTAGCTGGGTGCAGATTGCATTCAAATGTGAGACGGAGCGCTGAGGAATAATGCAGCACATCTGCCGCCGCTCCTCTTTAATACGTGATGCTCTTGTCCTTGGTAATGTTAACAGTCTCCCCTGTGACTGATGCCTCTTGTCCCAGACCTGTTTATAAAACAGTCAGAACTTCGTTAAGGGACAATAACATCAGCCAAGCTCAATTATGGTGACATTTTGCTGACGTGCAGATTGCCTCCCCTCAATCTTTTTTTTATGTAAAATACTGATGTGCCAGTCACATATGGATGGATGAACTTTGGGGGAATCAATGGTATTGACGAATCATAGATCATACAAGTCAACAAGACTGACAAGACGAGGGTGAATTCATGGCATGCGGGAAGTCAGTATTAAATTGTAATCATAATCAGACAAAGTGAGTTATGTATAATCAATAGCACAATTATGATAGTGTGTAGGACTTGTCTTAGCAATACAGACCATAAGTACATTTAAATAAGCTGCACTGTGGACTATAGCATAAGCTCGTGTACATGACATGTCTGTGTCGTGACAGTGGAACGGCTTTAATGGTGACAAACCCACAGCTTATTTAAATGTTGGACACAACGCTAATAAAGATGGCTTTGTTGTAAAATATGTTGGAAGGAGGAGAGAAGATCATCAATTCAGTGAGAAAATGCCATGTGATTGTCCTTTAGTATGGTTTCAAGTATCGGAAAGATTTGACAATGTTTCAATCTTTGTCTGATAATTATGGTCAAAAATAGTAAGATTTAAGTATAAAATGTTGTATTTTAAGTGCAAAATATATTATCAGATTATACTCTTTAATGTTTTATGTTCTGTGTGATGTCAAATATTAATTCCACTTCTGCTCAGTTTATTCTGATGACTTTTTATTTTTAATGACTTTTTTTTTTATGAATTCTTAAGAATTTAAGTGTTTAATTAGGTTTACAAGCCAACTCCAACTTTGCGCTTCCTCCATGTTCACAAAAACTTAAGTCAATTCAAATAAAAGCAAAAGTAGAAATAAAACGATGCCTTCAATGAACAGAATAACAGTGGATTGAATTGCAATATATGATAAATAAACAAAGCAAAAAAACTATAAGACTATAACGGCTTCAGACACATTACAGGCACATGTGTCCCGTCAGGTACGAGGATTTCACCGCCGCTGCAAACAAAAACCTAAGATCTGGAGAATGAAAACAAACAGATTAAACTTGCTTATTCAGACAGAGGGAATCCGTGCTCCGTGTTTGCTCTGTATGTCATAATAAATGAGTGTTGGAGGAATTATTGTTGAGCAGACACAGGCGCGGCGGAGCCAAGGATTGGAAAATGTGAGCTGACATGCTGTAGAGCAGCAAATCAAGAGAATATATCTGGGAGGAGGACAGGTATCTTCGCACACGCCTACATGTGTAATAACTTTCCTACATATGTATGACCTCCTATGGATGTGTTGGTGCAGATATTTATACATCCTGTATACATGCTGTAATCTGTCACATTATCTTTTCTCACATCCGCAGTGTTGTTTTAAGATTATTTTCCACATTGTCTCATTTTTGTCTCTCAAACTTCACACTCTGCAGCTTCTGCGGCGGATGTTTCAACCGTCCGTCCAATAAACTGGCCCAGTGGTTTTCGCGTGCACACCCTCATAAATGCCCGCTTAAATTTGTGTCCTTGATACATTTCAGACAAACTGGCTAAAAACATTAAAGGTGCCATTAAAGTATCGTTACAAAAATGCCTTTAAAAACTGGATTTAATTGAGTTATTAATTAAACTTCTACTGGGTCCCTTTGAACACTATAGCGTCTTAATATTAACATATTGTGTGGTAATTAAATCTGATTGAGGTTTAGGTTTTTATGGCCTTGTTTATGCCTGTGGTAGAATTTAGTTTTCCTGTGCTGTGTGCAAATATCAAAACACTACACATCAGGCGTCTGAATGTCATTTGAGCGTGAGCGATGTGCACACGCTGCATTTACACGTGAACAACTAACCTATAAAATACACAGTATCACCAAAAATCAAAGGAAAATCATGCACAGCACGGTTAAGTTGCATTTCCACTAACACAGTACCAGGTACCAGGTACTTTTTTTAGTACCTACTAGTTTAGCTTTAGTTTAAAAGTTACAAAACAGTCACATCAGTGTCGTATCAGATGCAGTATATGGTAAATGAATAACAAATCACTGAGCTACACTCGTGTTCATATGTGGTATAACCTGAGCTGTCGTGTGCAAAGACAATCCTGCAGGTGAGCAAGAGAGCAGACCGTTTCAACCTCGAGGTTCAACCACCTCAGGGTTCACCCCCTTGTTGTGCAACGTGGTGTTTGAACTGTTCACGATGCCATTTCAAACCAAACGAGAAGTTCCTTTGTTCGACAGCAAGAGCCCGGCAGCTACAGCGAAACCCGTGGCCAGATGGCACTCATTTCTCTCAGGAAGAAAACACAATGAAGTTGTAGGATGTGACACTTCTGCAGTATGACACGGCGCTATTGGCTGGCGTTTCACCGCAACTTCTGCTGCACATTTGCTTTTTAATTTCAGTTTTAGTGTTTAATCACCGTCTACATGTCACTAAGGTACATTCACGGCTTCATATGAACCAGGATAAGAGGATAAAAATATGGTAATTTATTCAGACGCTTTATTCAGCCTTGATTATTTTTTAACAGTTAATTATGGTCAATTTCTCTCTTATTCTATCTCTAACTCTGTGTACAAATGCACAAATAAATCACCATATAACGGTCACTAATGAAATAAACCTGGTTCAAGTCTTGGTTTGGCTTCAGCAGGACCAGAGAACCTTGGTTTACCCACGCCACACCACGATGACGGTCGACCAAAAACAACAACCGACCATGACTCTGCTTTAGTTTTGTACGCTGCACATGCAGCGCCCAAAAACACACGGAAAACACATGCAAGAAGCCAGAGGCGGTGTTTTTTTAAACGAGGAGCTTGCACGCTGCTGTTGCGTCCATCTTTGCTAGGCAACCGAAAACCTGACCTCAGCCTCACTGAATCAATTAACACGGTAAAAAAAAAGAACTTTCCATATTCCTAGTCTGATGCCAATACGGATCAATGCTGGATTTGGTCATACGGACACCAACAACAGCCCACGATGCAGCACACATGATGGACAGTTTGTCCCAAGCTTTATTAAACTATACTAAACGATAACCTTTAAGTTATATAAGACCTCTCTGCATCATGCTTGAGTTTCAGTGACAGACGTACGAGACGATGCACACGTGCACCCACCGTCGCAGACGAGGACGTGATCAAACACACAGACACCAAGACTTTCTGTAAGTCTGAAAAAAAAACAACACATTTTCAGTGAATGTAATCATCAAAACAAGCCCCTCCCCCTCCCCTCTGCCTTGCAAGAGCGACTGCAGCAGCAATAAAAAGCATTACACATGACTCACATGATGTAAGGCTCCTTTTTTTCTAATAAATCCCCCAAAGAGTGAGAGTGCCTGTGTCATCTTCATCAGATGATGGCAGTTTTTTTTTCATCTAAAAAAAAGAAAAGAAAAAAAGGGGTGGGCTTTGAATCACAAACTGTAATTGTTGACCAATGAAAACACACTGAGGCCTCATTTTCCAATGTGCAGATTGGATTACCTCCAGAAACCTGACAGGTGCACACGGATATTCACATATTTCCTTCATTATTTTCACTTAACCGCTGACAGCTGAGAGGCCACTGACTGCTCAGCAGATAACAGATTATTAAAGGAAAAGCCTGTGACCTCTACAACATAAAATGAACGTAATATCACTCAGATAAAGATGTGTAAGGTTGACGACCTGCACCTCAGCACCTCTCCATTAGACACTCTGTTGTCTTTCATTCACTGGCTTTTGTTGATGAACCATAATGAGGTGACTTCCGAGACCCCGGGCCCCGGCCCCGTGCCTTTTAGTGAGGGAGTGCAGATAAAAAAAAAACCCCGCATCCAGGCGGTCGCCATAGGGGGTCAGTACAAATCAGATGCTGGAGCGTTCTTGTGTCTGGCAGCCGACACTTTAAATGTTAATGGATGGGGCGAACAAAGTTGAAGTGGGTCTGAAAATGCTAATTGTCCCTAATTCATGTAAATAGCTTTCTTAATGGAGGAATTAAGCATTTTAAATATGCAATTGGAGGCAATCAGTCCTTTCATTTGGTGGGGTGGCACAGGTGTAGTGGATTGAAATTCATCTTTCACACAGGGCGGCTCATTTGTCATTTGGCTGTGCTCAGGCATGGATGACGGGGGACCGGGAGAGAGAGAGTGTACAGATATCGTGGAGCGAAAACGCGTCGCAGAAACCTATAATTGCGTTCTCGCCGTTGACCGTATCAAGATGGAGCGAAAAGCAATTAACGCAGACACCAATCAATACTGGTAAACACGGCCGGTGCAGAAATATAATTTATTCCCACAAATTAAAGGAGATATATACTTAAAAGTGCATTATGTTTTATATGAAGTGTAAATTGTTATCTACTCTCAACACAGGCCACGTGACAGCAGCAATACGTGGAGGTGGCTTCATGATTTTTGTGGAACACAACAAAGAGGCGAGAGTGGACAGCGCTGACTTATTATTCTGATCATCTCAAACGGACAATAAACCAGGAGGTCATGTATCAGCATGTAATAACACGGCGTAGCAGGAGCACCGGAGACAGAGGGGGAGCTCACACACACCATGTATGGGCTATGAATCAAATGGGCAATGCATTGTCTCAGAAAATGACTTATTAGTCAATATAAAGGGGGGGGGGGGGGGGTACTGTGTCTTTGAGGCGCAAAGAGCCGTGGCTTTTGTGCAGAAGCGGAGGCGGCCCCCGGTTAATGAAGGAGACAAGAAAAACCTTGTTTAAAAGGACAAATCAGATCACAAGATTTCAAAGCCATTAGCTGCTACTCACAGGGAATGATAACAATGATAAAGGATGGTGGGGCCTTTTGATTTTGAAGTAGCAAACGGTGTTGTCTTGGGAAAAAATCTTTTCCTGGAGGAGAATCAAAGAGCAGTTCATTTTCACACTGACCTTCAGGGCTCAAGGCGGCCAGACAAGGGCACAAACAGATTGAGAATTAATTGGTGCAATTAACATTTTGTGATTATAAGGACTTCAGATCAATACCCTATGCAAATAGCCGTATTGATGTGCAGCAGAAACCTTGTTAATTGTGTTTGGCGAACAAACAGGCTCCTGTGTGACTATTCCATAATGGAACAGGAGGCGCAGACAGGTTCAAACTGCTGACCACTTAAGATGCATGAGGACACCCAGCACTTTCACTCTCTTCCATCCCGCCAGTGCAACCCTTCGCCCTCCTCTCAGCTCAAGACTCTTCAGAAAAGTTGCAGAGTTTGATGATCTCGGTTTCTTTTAAGTCGGCTCTTGAGAGAGGCTCTTAAAGGCGGGACGAAGATTCCTCAGTGTCTCTGTGATTACCATGCTTAAGCCACAGCCGATTACAACAAATGGCCGCGGTTTTTAACAGTGAGGACATGTGAGAAATCGTAGAAACACTCTGCCGACAGCCACTGGAATGAAATAGTCTCAGCTTTATTGCCGTGGACGGGATCTTCCATTGCCGTTATTAAAGTGGGGTAAAAATGCACTTTCATTTCAGATAAGTACCAGTAATCCTGTTTGTGGAACGCAGCAGATGAGGTTAAATATAATTTAAGGTGGAACAATATAATCACCGCAAGTGAGATTGAAGTGATGCTATTCTTATCATTATTATTATTGTTATTTTCATTACCGGCGCTGTGGAAAGATGTTAAAGTAGTGGTTGCAGCAGCAGCAGCAAGCAGAAGGTGAGAAAAGATGGGGTGGTGGGGGCGGGTGATGGGGGGGGCAGTCATCCAATAACTATGAGAGCCAGTAAATCCCTGTGCAGCACTGCCTGTCTAACGCTTTCTTCCAGTGACAATTGGCTTGCAGATTGTCGCAGGTCTTACATCCTGTGGCCTTGAAGAAACACACAAAGCTGGCAACATTCAAAAAAACAACAACAACAACAACAACAACAACAACAACCCACGAATCCACTGTTAATTAGCTGAGTCGACTGAAGGAGCGGTTAGTGAAACGGCCGACTGTGGCTGTACTGTTGATGTACAGCGGGCGTACACCTGTGTTTTAGCAGTGCTGTGTCACACGGACCAAAGAATTCAACATAAAAGGTTAAAAAAACAACCGTTGTGCATCCTGCATTCATGACCTCACCAACACCCTCATTTCAACACAACATCTCAGGAGTTATATAATAAAAACTATAACAATTGCCATCCTATTAGCCATTTGTTAGTGCGCTAATTACAGTTAATTCTTTTCAATTTTGGGCTGCGCTCCTTTAGGCATTAGCCTTAAATCTCCCCGGTGATGAAGTTGGTGTATTAAATAGAAAGCACTAGAGGGAGGGAAAGTGGACACGGAATTAAACCATCATAGTTTAACTGTGTTAAACAAACACTGCCACTTATTGGGCTATTTAAAGATGACTTGAAAACTAATAACGTGTAAAATTTGTTTGCGTGAAATGAGAGCCTGTGCAAGGGTGTGTGTTGCGTTCAATAGGAAGTTGGGAGGCAAAATCACAAAATGGGCGAAATAACGCGGTCAGAAAACACATTAAAAAGGTCTTTGGCAAAAAAGGTACGAGGGATAATGACTATAACAGTATATACTGAACAAGACGCAGGCAATAATAATAATAATATTAATAATAATAATGATGCAGGAAACAAAACACTGAGTTAATGCCAAAATAAAAGAGGAAATGGATCATGAATGAACACTTTAAACTCAAAATAGATGTAAATAAAAGTAATAATTAACATAACTAAGTGCTAAGTGAACATGAGCACAAATGGAGGAACCTATAGATCGGATTATATTATAAAAAAAATTATGAAATTATATAAGATTGCCATGGAATACGTATCAATGCTGAATCAATGTGTGTAAATAATACCAAAATAATATGCACTTGCTGCCTTACTAACGTCCTCGTCATCAATATCCAGTGAAACTACAAATACATCAGGATGAAGATCAGTCCACATGTAAACATCAGTGAAACAGGACAGAGAAGCCGAAGCAGAAGCAGAAGAATGATGACGCAGGTGACTGCGGTCGTGACGACACCGATTCCATCTATTATTGCACATGATACCAAATGGATGGTTCCTGCTGCGGAGGAGAGAGAAAACAAGAGAGAAAGCGAACAATCAAAATAAAGGACACATAACGATGACAAGAGAACCGCTCCCCAAACACTGAGACAGAAAATAATGCCAACAGTGACTCATGAGCGTCAGTTTAAATGCTTATCTGTGGTCAGGCTGCTGAGAGCAGGTGAAAAGTATATAATAATATTGCATCTTTAGACGTGCTTCAAAAAAGACCTTGTCGAGATTGATGTCCGTCCTGAAGCGGTGGTGAATAGTGAGGGAACGCTCCTGAAATTAGAATCCACTTCTTTTTTAAACGCACCACCTGTGAAGTGAGGACAACCGAGTGCATGTCATTCCTATAGGTTTCCAAAGACACCGGGAAAGGGAGAGCAGCCAATCTGCGAGGTGTAATGGATATGTCAAGAATTGCTAAATCATAGGTATCTGAGGCCCAAACATAATGTCATTCTGGAGGCAGAAAGGGAAGCAAATGGGAAAGAAAATGGAAGAGACAACAAAGGGTTAAAGTAATGCATTTAAATTTAGCGACCCCAAAAATATTAACTGTTTATTTCTTGTGCACTGTTCTTTTTATGATTACCTACGTGGCATCTCTGTCTGGGTGCATTATGGAAATGAAGTAATGCTACTTTGCTTAACAATAACACACTGACTTTGAATCCTCTTACTTAAGGTTTGATTGCTTCTTGACGGTGGGTTTTTAAATGAATTGTGCTGAGGAGTGATAAAGAGCTTATTGCCAGGAATAAAAGCCCAGAGCAATGAAGAAAAGCTACACGTGGAGTGGCGAGGCGATACAGGCCATTACGGTGAGGGAATGGTGTCCTTGACTGCCAGGACGGCTTAGAATTTTATTTCATCTTGTTTTGCCGGCTGCTGACAATGATGCGTGACTCTGGCACTGCAGGAAGAGGGCAGAGCATGAGAGCCATTTTAGATCTCATTTACATACGGGGGTGTCTCTTGTTGTTTGTGGACGAGCTGAACGCGGGTCGCGGTGTGGTGAGAGTCCCTTCGACCACCTTAAAAGTTTGCTTCGGTCCAAAGTTATCATTCTCCTGGTGTCGCGACCTCTATCGCTCACGTGTGCTGAAAGCCCCCAAACCTCATGTAAATTTGGACAGCGGAAGACCGAGGGACTCTGGGAATTGTTGTTTATCAGCGCAGCGGAAAGAGCGGTGGAGCTCTAATGGCCCTCTGGTGGGTTTAGTATGCAAACTTCCCCCGTGCAGCAGCAGGTTTGAGGCCTCCCTGCAAACTTCCCCCCGTGCAGCAGCAGCAGTTTGAGGCCTCGGTTGTTTAGGGTGGGACCGGTTTGTGTGGAGGTTACCGCTGCTTTTGGTCAAGGTGAGTCGGCGCTCTGCTTGCATACTCAAATAAGGCAGCGAGATCTGCGAGGGAAAGTTCATCTCCTCCGAGTCCGCTCGACCTCCAAAGCTGTAACTTTAAAGTTTACAAGATTAAAGAAAGAAAGAATTGAAATATTGAAATGCCAGTTACTGGTCTTTTGGCAGGACAAAATCTGAATAAGCCATAATTAGACTATTTCATTTGGTGACATGTGCATACATCATACAGCTTCAAGCAGTAACCGTGAGTCCTTGCTGATTTCTCAGAGTTCCAAACCAACTCTTTATCTGGTTATCGAGCACGATGAAGCCCAGTCAGGACTTTTCTTCTCAAGGAGATGGAGCTCTTTTGACATGAGCAGAATATTTTACATGTGTTCGTCTATGCTGCGCTTTGCATGTGTTGAGAACAGAATCAAAAAATAACTCTGCGATTGGCACAAACCCAGACTCTGGAAAAGTGAAAACAATTCTGTTTGGTGAAGGCTGACTGACACAAAAGCTCTGTCAGGATGTTTTAGAAGTTTGTTTTGTCCCAGCTGCTCTTCCATTTGTTGTTGTGGAGCGTATTTTCTACGTATTGTCTTTAATTGGTCTTATTTATTCATCTGTCACAAGATTGTATTGTTCCTGTTGTGTATGTACTGTTGGGTGGCTTCAGTGACAACAATGGTACAGCGACTTTATTCACGATTTAAAATGTGGTTTTCAGTCATGAGGTTTGTATTTGTATTGAGGTGAAACTATGTGTGACGTCGCCAGACTGCCGGCCACCGATTGGTCAGAGTGCCGTCACAGGAAGAGGCGTGAGCAAGACGTCCGACAAGAAGAATCAAGCCGAACAATGCCGAACTGTAGATCAGTTAAAAAGACTTAACGATCCTGAAAACGTGGGTTAATCTGCAACAATTAGCAGGGAAATGTCTAAAATCTCAATATTTAACAGAGGAGTCTGGTGTATTTAGTGACAGCACTCCTGCCGCTGTATTTCAGTTCAGTGACTGTGTCAGATGGAGTCTGTGGAGGAAGTACAGAATAAATCTTTTTTAATTAACTAAGTCTAATGACTCACTGAAAACACATCACTAGTCACTAGTTTACGTATCAAACGACTCCACAGCAGTTTCATGCCATCGAGCTCCGCCCACGTTGATGTAATGGAAACTTTAGTGAAACGATACCAAACCGTGCCGAGTTGTGACATTATAGTCACTTTAAGTTTGTTTTTTCTTAAACTTTTCTTAAATCCTGCATCTGAGGTGCACAGTTTGATTGATGGGACTCTTAAGTGCTGACTATATGCTAATTATTTCCCATGATGCAACATAAAATATTATAAAACTCTTTAAACAATGAGCGAACGAATGCTTTCGTTTAGGCACTTTAAAGATGGATTTGTAGACATTTAACTTTCATCAGCACAGAAACGTGAGGAAAAATTGAAACCCCAAACAAAACTGCCATTTTAATCCAGATTACAGTTATTGTAGAGTAACTGCTGGTTAGAGGGAATAGAAGCTGATTTTTCTTGCTAAAACCGTACATAACCTCAGGGCTTGTGTGTAGAGCGGAGTGGAAAGTTGAGGCATTTCAGATTCCCTCGCACAAAGAAGTTTGGCCGGAGCTTCTCGTCCATTTAAACACAGAAACACTGCGGATCAATTTGTGGGATTAATGGAGACTGCTGAGATGAAGTCGGCGCTGAAGAGGCCCGCGCGACTCCTCCCCTGTTGTGCCCCGCTAAAGTCCTCTTTAGCTCCATTCCCGGCCACAGACTAAGCCCATCCAAACCCCAAATGCAATCACACCATTGGCTGAGTCGGGCCCCCCAGAATCATCATCATCTCCAGCGACACCGGCCTTTAACTGCCGCTCCGCCTCCAGTCTGCAGCCCTCACGGCCCCATCTCTCCCAGAACTTTATTTAATGAGTGAAGTTTTTTTGCGGTGGGTGTTCAGGGGTCTCACACCAAGCCTGGAGCATCAGAGGAGGAGCTTTCATAAACCACGGGGTGAACAAATGGGATTTAACACACAAGAGGCTCTGATGGCCTATTAATTCTGCTCTGGCTGGCGTCCAAAATGAGCCCAGCCTCTCTCCTAATTCATGGCTAATTTCTATCAGAGGTATCGGGAGACTTTTTTCCCCCTTTCTGTGCAGGATGCATCCACATAACTTTAATGGATTCATTCAAGGGCTACAGCACGCCGGCATTGATTAGATTGCCTCTGAGGCCCCGCTGCTGGTTGCTTGACATAGGCAGCAAATGAAATGTGACCTCTGGTAAAAGGCCTGAACCAGCCATCCCCAGTCTAATCCATTAGCTCGGAACCTTTTTCCCAATCCCATTTAATTAATGAAGTGATTTAAAACATTTACCAATCCCTGGAACAGGAGAGTAGTGGGCGTATAAAATCAAGAGAAACATCGAGAGCAACAAGAACGGCAACGGCACAAGAGTTGGGTTTCCGAGTAATTGTTTGCGATGAGATGGAAGATTAATCCAGCCCTGAGTTAAGACAATCCCGCAAAATGTTTCCACTTTTTTCTCACCCACATACGTTCATTTACGCCCCTGAGATGTGACGTGCACACGTTCACATTTTCCATACAAAGGAGCTGCAGCGCGGCCATTTCTCAATGTCACAACAAAGACAAGCGTGCCGATCTCGCCGCGCATATGTTACATTACTTATTTCCCCCCTAATTGAATTCATTTATTTATCTTCAATTAATAATGTATGATGCAACACACAGTGGTATGCAAATTAACAATTTAAATTTAATGAGTTTTTAATGACCAAACAAATAATTAGCCCGAGCCCCGGTGCATGCGGTGTGCCTGTAATTTTGAGAAGGAATGAATTTGAGAGCTTTGTTCAATGTTCAAGCACAGACGGGCTAATTTAGTTACAGGGCGGCTTATGCGGCGGAGGAAGTGTGTGGCACATACAAAGGGATTGGAAAGTCATTACCTCAAGGTCATTAGGACATTTCCAAAAGGCCAGTTGTGGACACATAATGGTAAAGAAATAATGTGAGCCATTATATTCCACACAATCATAGCAAATAGCAAAATAGAGGCACATGCTCGGAATATAAGTCACTCGCTGACAAAGGAGAAAAAGCCACTGTGGATATTCTAAATATTCTAACTATTCCCATTGGTGTGGGGGGGAAAGGCAGAGGGCTACATGCCACTGGAGCCAAATGGCATTTGATAATGGCTTTTTTTCCCCCAGCAAACCCAAAAGACATTGTTAAGATTTACATTTTCAAATATATGCTGACCTTTTTTCCCTCCCTCTGCCTTGTTCGCTTGTCATCAGCACTGTAATTGAATCAATATATTTCCTGATCAGCCCAGAGATTGAATAAGGTCACGGGAAGCCATGTGTGGACATTAAAAATCATTATTCTACTCAAATTGAGCAGAGATGGCATAGACCATTCAGGGTTCAGAATGAAATTATATTAGAGTCTATTACACTTTTTACAATTATAGAGACGTTCCAATATTACAACGGAAATGAAGTCATAATAAAAAGCCCAGGGGTGTATTACAAAGAAATGACCCAACTATTTTTTCCCTCCACTTTTACACTGTTATTGAATTGATGAAGGGAACTTGGTGACATTACATTGGCTGATAAGGAACCGTATTCATGAGAAAGTGAAAAAGACTCCTCGTCTCTTTCACTTTGCTCCATTTTTCTGACTCCAACTTCGCCGCGGAGCTGTTTCTCCCACCTGCGAGACCTCGAGTCAGTAACACCGTGTGCACATTTACATTTCCTCACCGTCACTTTCCGGCATAAGTGGTACTAATGCAGTTGCTTAAGCAGTCGCTGATTTAATTGCCTTTAAGCATACATTCTTTTTAATTATTCATTTATTTTCTGGGATAGGGGATTTTGCTTTATGCACACGTCTGAGCAGCAAAGACGGCTAATTAAATAGCCCAATAGAGTTGAGCAATTGGAAGACAAAGTTTCAATCCTTTTAATCCAATGCCCCAGAAAAAAAAGAAAAAAGAAGTGGAAAATTAAATTAAACCACACTATTAACGGAGTGTTTTCAGTCTAAACTCATGCAAATTATGTCTAACTATCAAATTAGATAAAACTCTCTTTTTAATTGGCTTACTCACTAAAAATGAATAACATTTATCAGCGATCAACTCGGAATTAAATAAAAATGAGAATGACAGTGCTCGGGGCTTTACAATGATTCTTGTCGTCCGCGTTCCAACAGTTTTTACGCGTTTAAAGCTCCGGCTCAGAATGATGTAAAGTGGCGACCTGTGATTTCATCCTGCAGAGGACACGTCTCTCAGCTCTTGTACCTCTGTTTCATTGAAGGTGCGGCGTCTCTGCTCAATTAGGCGTGATGGTCACAAAGTCTGAGGAGCTTTAACGGCCTTAAAAATCTGCCAAACGACAGCGAGCACGAGGGGGGGGAGGGAAAGCCAGTTGTCTGGAAACGACACCCGGCTTCCCACAGCCATCACCATCATCGCTGAATGTAAATAGCCCTTTTATCTGGGGTGGAACAGAGCTGTTTTATATCTACAGCGCCGTGTTTAAACGCCGCATACAAAGGGATGAGCGGTAATGAAGGGACTGTTTGCACCATCTTTTCCACCTCTCCAGGTTTTTTTTTTTTTTTTGGAATATAAAACCTCAGAGTGTAACGTTTATGAAACACATAATGGCAATTTAAATCAGTGGGCGGCTTCAATCTGCAAGGATTAGTGGGCTTGATGTAGTTGAGCACATGAAGGCATACTTGTCGCCTTATTACTGTAAAGGCTTCAGAAGTCCTCCCTGAAGTGACGGGTGAGGGAGGGGGAGCACTCAGCCCTGCCACAGATCTCTGCCGGCAAATTAGGGACCGTATTATCTGTTGAGTATGTTAAAAAGAAGAGAAAAAAAAAAGAGGACACTCGGCCTGTCATATTTTTCAGGTAAATAGGAAAATAACCATTTTTGGATTTCTACTTTAATAACAGTCAGGTGATTAGTGCCTCAGACACGGAGTGATAAGACTGTACACACTCAGTTCTTTTCATTAGAGGTCTGCTTCTTTGACATCTTCTTATCATTTGAAAACATGCAGCAAACTAAAAGCGTCACAAGATCAAAGTAATAAGCCAGGTCATGCAGAGTTGGGACGTTTTCTGTGAGGGTAAATAAAAAGACAGAGTAAGGCAGTCATGCAACACTGCAGAAAAACACCACTAATTATGAACCTAGATCCAGAAGAGATGGAAAGAAAAGAGAAAGTGGTAATGGATGATTTAATCCAGAAGAAGGCAGTAATGCAAGATTATGGATGACAACCAGGACCGGCCTCAGCATATATGGGGCCCTAAGATGAATTTTATATGGGGAGCCCCCTTTCATCACCTCAGAGTAGCCGGAGCTTGACTTTTATGTGTATATACCTATATATATATAGGTATATACACATATATGTATATATATATATGTATATCTATATATATAGATATACATATATATAAAAAAAGGGCATAGATTTGACTCTGCTGATATCTGCTCAATGTTGGCCACATATCGCACAATTACCGGAAACCAGTCCCATGTTCCTCCATATTGTTAAGTCATAGCCACACTATGACCTCACAACTGTTACCAGAGCCATGCAATATTAATTCAGTAATAATCAAAACAGCCTGCCTTAAAATATGGCTGATCATGAAAGACAGAGAACTTAAGTGTGCCACATGAATATCTCCATATATGAATAAATCACTAACCTATACATGGATGAAATAATAATAAAAAACATAATAATTATAATAAAAGTATACGAGGGGTACATCATCAGAGCTGTGGGAGATTTGTGTCATTTACTCGCGACTGACAGAGTTAATGACACCTGGAAATAAACGTGCGGACGACGAGACAGTCGTACATAAATATACATGGGAACTCAAGTTCACTTGAGGTGCTCGCTGTCGTGCTCTGCAGTCTGATCGTCTCCTCTCTCAGCCAAACTGGCTCGCTCGCTCGCTCTGTCACCCCGGTTTGTTGGAGGCCCGATGGTGATGAATGTCTTTTCCTTTTTGTGAAGTTCCCTGTACTGCTACAGCACACCAGGCAGAATGAAAAACAGATTAAAGAGGCAGGAAAGCGACACAGAGAGGATGTTTGGCTGTTGGCTATTGAGTTATCAGCCCTTTTCACACCTAATGAAACAACTTTCAGCACTGCAGCTTATTAAATATCCCCCAGTCACTGGGCAGAGCTGCAGAGTTGCCAGGCCCAAGAGTGCTACATTAGATTTTAATTAAAAACAAACAAATTACTCAGAGCTCCATGCATCCAGGAAATTTAACTCCATCCAAACAGGATCCAACTTTGAATCGTTCCTGTATGAATGGGGAGGGGAATTAACATTAAAAAGACTTCTTCTATAGGTCAAACAAACATGTAAAAAATCAACACATAAGAGCAGCTACAGTCATCAAAGGTCGATGTATTATTTGATAATCAATCTAATCTCTCTAACCTTCACTGTGGACAATTTTCCCTCACAGTGATTATAAAGATCAAACTGAAATGAGGTCAATAATTACTCCAGCACTCTTTGTTCTTGCAGGGTTTTGAGCAGAATTTAATTTAAAAGTTAAATATGCCCTATTTGGTGTCAATTCCTCCGCGAGATTGTCATCTTTGTGTCTCTCTTTGAAAACGAGAAGTGTCGAAGCATCATGTCGCGAGGATTCAGCTTATGAACAAGTGTATCCAACAGGATGTGGACAGAGGGGAGAGGACATCTGTCCCAGGCAACTAGACCAATGTGGACTAGTTTCTCTCCAGGCCTTTTCCTCCCAATGTCACTGCCTCACTCCCCCAGGATCCCCGCTGTCCTCTAGCTGTACACACAGCAAGCTTGTTCGTTTCATTTGGATCTGACCCCTATACTTACCTTGCTTCCGAGTGGGCTTCATTAAATGTCTTTCTTTGCTCTCTCGTGGCTTTCTCTCTCACTCACTAAGTGGGAGAATGGCAACAAAAGGAAATCCTCCAATGCACAATTCTCAGCGGAGAGGGCGACCCCAACTTTAGGGAGAAAAGGAACCCGAGGATAATAGCAAATGAATCCAAGGACTGTGTTAACGGGCAGACAAACAGCACACACACAGAGCTCTGAATGACCCACATGTATATTAATACTCAGCAGTTTTTTTAATCAAAGTGGGGGGGCGGGGGGGGGGGGTGGATATATGAATATTCATCCTCATTTATATTTCAAGGCACTTCCATTCCTGCGGGGGCTTTGGACGGTCCTGACCAGTTTCCATCCCCATTACGGAAATGACAGCTCTCACTCTCAGGGCGCCGACAGAGGTCTGCCCAATGCACAGGAGGTCCTGCGAGGAGGGAGCCTGTGCCTGTTCCCAGCTGTCCACAAACACTCATTAACAGAGGGAAATATCCAACGGAATCTCTGTGAGAATTTTTAATCACACAAAGGCCCTGCTAATTAGGCAGCTGATGGGGCATGGAGAGCACAAGGACGAATTCTTTAAACAAAGGACTAGAAACTTTAGGAGCCTTAATTACTCGGGCAAAGAGTTCATTCCAGAATGGCAGAGCACATCATTCCACTAATGAGACCAAGTGGCAGCACATATTAGTGAGAAATAATGTGGAAAGTTCAATTATATTGTGCTTTTGGAGCCTTTTTCCCCCTCTTTCTCTCCCTGCTACTCGTGTACACGTACGAGACAAAGCTGGGGCCAGTGCAGGAAAGAGTGCAGGGGCGGAGGATGTGTAATCACTGGCACCGGGACTGCGTTCTTCACGTGTATCTTGGCAGGCTTGATCATCTTAATTGCCCATTAGAATGTTCTCCTGTTTGAAAATGAATATCATTATGGCGCCCAGTTCTGGCCTCTGCTGGAGAAAGACTTGCTGCAATTTCACCATTCAATACCGCATGTGCCTTGAATTCCAAACACACAATTGGCGACCAATTTGCAGCCACCAAACCATTCTAAATGCTATGAATTAAAAGAGCAAGGGTGGAGATAATTACCAGGAGGTAAGATTAACTCTTTTTTTATTCTTGCTACATGGAAGAATATTCTTAGAAAACATGGTCTGTGTGGCCGCGTGGTCGTTGCCTCAGAGTCACCACATGAACCAAGTCTGCAGGGACAAAGGAAAAGAGAGGTATGCAAAGGAAAGGGAAGGAAAGAGGCAGTAATGCAACATTATGGTTATAATAATAATGTGCACTTATTGCACTGCTAATGCTGACATGTCAAAAACACAGTGAAACATGTTTTTTTTAGTGGATTTGATTCCATTCTTCACCATAAAAGCCAAAATCCTATTAAAACTTTTAAGCCTTCTTCCAAAGTGGAGTACGGATGAGGAAACAATGTCACGATGACTTCTATTTTAACTAATAACATTAGCCACAATCTTTTGACTTTGTACTACACGGTGCGAGGGTAAATAATTGTGAATGACAATCAAATAATGTGCATGTGAAAGGGTAATGTATGCACATTCTCACCTGTGTAAAAGATTGCATTAAAAAATCCTAATGCCCACATCAGGAGGTGCCTACATACCAATTACAGCAAGCAGGAAGTAAATTTCCCGTGAAATAAAACAGCTAATGGGAAAAGGAGGGAGGCAAGCAGCATTCCTTATTGCCCACTAAGCTGGAAAAAGGAGAGGAGGCGGGCAGAGCCGAGTGTCCACAACTGGCCTGGTTTCAACCGCAGTGGAGCCAAAATGCATATTTTAAAGCCAAATATCTTTTTCTTTTAGGGTGATGTCACTTCCCCACAAACCATGCTACTATGGCGCCTTCTTTTTCAATTTAAAATGACTTAGATTTAGATGCTGCACGTTACAGAAGAAATATCTAGTTTCTTCTTCATTGACATGATGTTAAAAAATGTTCCTTATGTACTATTGTGATGAAATGCAGGTGTGACTGCATGGAAACAATAACCCAGACGCCACAGCCTCAACAGTTGACCTGAAACATTCAGTCAAAACTGAAACTGTTTGTTGTCTAGGCCTATGATGTCATTTCTTATATGTTATTTATCTTATTTATCTCTGTTGTACAGCACTTTGTTTCAGCTGTTGTTGTTGTTTTTTTAAAAGTGCTTTATAAATAAAGTTGGATTGGATTGGAATCGTGCGCCAGACACATATTAGAATAGAATAGAATAGAATAGAATAGATCCACTCGTACAACAGAAGAACCGGACCACATGGCACTGTAATCCACAAGCCTTAGTTACATGGAGCATCACATCCAGTTACAGCTCACTATTTTGGTTTACTGGCCTTTTTTTAGTGTAGACTCAAAAATATGTTGGACTGAGCACAAAACAAACAAAGACGGCACATGAAATAAGCCTATTTTGAGGCGGGTTTTAAACTTACAATTACTGTAATACATCGTCAACCTTTGACCGTCCCTGAAAAACACTCAAACAAGTAACATTTCATCAACTTGACATTGACTCTGACATGTGACATTGGTGCAGTGGCTCTTTAAACAGCATCTCTTGAGACTGTTTTCTAACTACTTTTTTTTTTTGCAGAGCCAAATAACTGTATGTGTATTAAATGCACATGAGGAGCGCTCTCTGTAGAGCTCCATTATGAAAGACATTGAAAATCAAGAGGATGTTGACGGTGTGTTGACTCTCCTTACCGCCTGCAAACGAACCCACAGAGAATATCTGACCACAGAGGACCCACCAGTGAGGGAACCTATTGATTTTTTCCCCCCTCTCCATGTTTTCTCCGCTAGAGTTGTTTTGTTTCTCTTTGCCCATCGCCCCTGTTTTATTTACAGGCAGCGGGATCAATAGACACTTCCTCAACGGCTTGTTTCCACATTTATGAAAAATACATCTTCCAGCCTTTTAAGCACACGGGCACATCTACATCATCTCTCCAGTGGTTCAAATAATTTGAGCTCAAGTGATTGACAAGTGTAATTGTGCAAGAAGGTGACTGTATAACGAGATTAAACGCGGCAGCGTCTAACTTTTAATATGTATGTTTGTTGGAGCACTTTCCTGAGCTGTCATGAACTTGGAAAACACCTCGTGGAAATCGGCCTTTGCAGCTGTCAGAAACTAGTAAAATGTGCGGTGAAGAAACTGGGGAGTTTTTCAAAGGGTTTTTGTTAGATTGTCTGAACCAGTGTATGTGACAGATCAATATGTTGTTGTTTAGGAAAGTCTTGGCAGTTGTAATTGTAAAAGCAGAGAAACCGGGTTGAGGCCATTCGTCAGAATCTACTAACAGTTGGTGTTGGTTTTTCACGCCTCGCTACAATATTGTTGCTCGGCTATTAGCGGCAGAAGTCTTTCGTCTCCCATGTAAAGTAACAAGCTGTTTTAGCACATGCACAAAACGGCCATACAAATTCTGACCCGGAATTATTGGATATTAAAAGTCCAGTGTGTAAGAATGGTGATAACTGCAAAGTGCAACAAAGGATTCCTCAGAAAAACTATGGTGGTCTAAGGATCTTAAGACTCTCTCACTTCCCCTCATCTTCTCTGTTGGTCCATGCGTCGGCTTCATGTGAGCAGAGCTGTTCTTCCTTTGCTTGTGATGTTTTGTCCATTTGGGCCACTGTATAAACAAGGTGGCACACGACGGCATACTCTGTAACGTAAGGGCCTTGTTTTAAAGCTGCACTGTGTAACTTCAGAAGATTGTTGTTGTTGTTGTTGATGTTATTTCTCTGCCTCTGTTTGATATTTGTGAACATTATGTATTCTGCAAGTCCCCACGGCACGGCACGGCACGGCACGGCATGGCACAGCACGGCTATTTTGCTTTTCCATTAGCATTAGTACCTGGTAAAAAGACTTAAAAAGACTTAAAAATCCTGAAAACCTGCATTTATCTCCAACATTTAGCAAAGGAAATGTCTAAAATCTCAATATTCTGGTGTATTTAGCCTGCGATTGCGAGCGAGGAGCTGCATCACAACCTCTTTCAGTCCAGTGACTGTGTCATGGAGGAAGTACTGAACAAATCTCTTTTTAATGATCTGATTCTAAGTCTCAGATCATGGAAAATAACTGCTTTACAAGTCACTACTCATTCGTTTGTGTGTGTGTCGTGTGAAACAAAGTTGACCCCGCCCACCTTGAGGAGGGAGACACGAGGTGTGTATCACCTCAAACTGCTGAGCGGTCGCGTTTCTTGAGCAGCAGAAGTCACTTTACTCGCGCAATGTTGCTGTTGCCTCCGTCTGTCTCGACATAAAACAAACCCCTTCCTGTGTGCAGGGTGACAATGTCGCCAGGTGACATGGAATGTAAAGATTGTGTGTAGTAAAAACATGGCAATGCAAGATGGCTTTTTCCATAAAGCAAGACCCATTCTAAGACGACAAAAGGTATTTTATAGCAATTATAAACTTAAATGATTGAGTAATGTATGCTAATAATCTCCACACGGCAACAACACAGCAACCACAAGAGCAAGTTAGTTTTTCTGTGACCTAAAGGTCAACAGGAAATGGATTCAATATACACTAGCTAATAGAGAGATATAGCACCACCTCACACATACGCGGCCAAAAAATACATTTTGTGTACTCGGATTGCCTGTCTTAGTCGGACTACGGCCTTAGCTCGATTAAACCTGACAAATCCTCCATTGTAACAGCAAACCTGACTTATGGGAGATGGAACTCAGGTCTTACACCTGAAACACCCACCGTGATTAATGCGACTAAATGCAAGCCCTTCCTGAGCCAGTGACCCTCTTTAAAGTGGCAGTGCTGCACTTAGACTGTGAAAACAAGCCTCGGATCATCATATTTAACATCACTGTAGACAGACGTGGATACACTCCATGGTCATTTTTGACTCTATAAAATGGCCTTTATTGCATTAAGAGGTGGGTTGTTAGCAGAAAGAAGCTTGCATACTATCGACGCCACTTTTATTGTTTAATTTGAATTGCTGAGAGCATTATACTGCAAAGTGGGTACATTTATACAGACACATAAACTGGTGGACAGTGGATTTAGTGCACCATAGTGTAAATAAGTAGTGATAACAAGGGCGGCTATTGAATTAAATTCAGGCTTTTGTAGAATTTTATTTCAGGGAATAAATTGGTATTGATATTTTTATTTTACAGGGAAAAAAAAAAAACACACATTGAGATTAAAAATGTCTTTTTCAAGCGTGTTCTGCACAAGACAAGCAGCAGTACATGCCGACATGAAAACCCATATATTATATACGTAATTAAAGGTCCAGTTTGTAGGTATTTGTGACATCTAATGGTGAGATTTACCTGAGATAATATTGTTTTTTTGTTAATTCTGGTTTGTTTTGGGCTGTCGCTGAAACAAGATGGTGACCTCCAAAAACCAAGGCCCTTGTCAAAAGTACACATAAAAGGCTTACAAGGCTACACAACTAAAACTATTTTATTTTGAAAGGATTACACACATTCATTATATTATTCAATTTTAATTTCAAGTGTTATACACTGGATGTTTATATATAAAAAAAATCTCTTTATGTGTGTGTGTGGGGGGGGGGGGATGAATAGTATGAGCACACATGAAGGTTAGTTTATGAGGAATTGTTGTGAAAACTATTTATCTCTAAGTCTCAAAAGTCCTTGGAGAAAATGTGTTTGATTGTATGGACTGGCCCTCCTCGCCCTCCTCCTCCTCCTCCTCCTCCTCCTCCCTCAGCTCCTGTTGACTGGCAGGCGATCCCTGCCCCTTTGCACAATGCTTACACACTCATTTTGGTGCAGAGGGTGCTGCACATTGAATTAAAAGAGTTCTGATTGATAAGGTAGTTGAAGGCAAATCTGCTCCCACTAATTGTCTTTCAAACGCCCTCATTAATCAAAGCAAAGCCGGCCTCGGTGACGTGCGCTCCTGTCAGCTGCTCGGCTACAGGCTCTCCTCTGGCCACTCACCTCCCAGCGTGACGCCTGCTTCCCTTTTGTCAGCCGCTGCTGTCCGAGGGCCGCGGGAGCACAGGCCATCCGTCCGTCCGCGGCACACCTGCCTTCTGCCAGACAGGATCTGACCGCCCCCTGCCACTAGGACGGCCCCGGAGACCAATTTAGCAGCCACTTAATGATTCATGACTTCAAGTGGTGGAAATGAGGGCAGCATATGATAACAGGAATAAACACATTTAATTAGCTCCTCATATACATTATTTATTTATTTACCTGCACTCTGATTAATTTATATATTTTGTGTTTGTGTTGCAGGGACTTTTTTGGTATTCACAGCATCTGGCGGAGAGCCTTTGTTGTTCGGTTGAGAGAGCACCTTCTCCCTTTTTTTTGGGGAAGTGGGGAGGTGGGGGGGGCGTCTAGTGGTGCGCCTCCTCCTTTATCTGGGGACCTTTTGCTTGGGTGCAGTGGGGCAGGCGCCAGCAGGGATTTCACAAGCCCCCCCATATTGAAATGAAACGAAATGGTGGGGAGGATTAGACTTTAAAATATACAGTTCCCTGTAGTCTAAGTAGCCTTGTTTGTGAATTTCCTGACAGGTAGTTACTCCCCCAGTTTTCTTTGAGCACGGGGCATACATTTTCATGGAGACACTAATCAAAGCTACAGCACAGCCACAGTCGGCCCAATCAAAGCCTCGTACCTGGCTCTCTTCCATAAGGCCCCCGCGACTGCCGATGACAACTCTTACCCGAGCATCTGCCATCGCCTCCGTCACAGATCGACTTCCGTCACTCTCCCTCTCCACAGCTCTCTCCCTCTCGCAGACACCAGCGCAGACAGCTATGAGCTCTCACTCAAACTTCGCGTGTCTGGGAGTTGAGGGAACTCGTTCCTCTGCGACTTTTGCGATTCACCAAATCATGATGAAGAAATGTTGCGTAATTGTCATTTTTACGCTGATTAAAGGGAGGAGGAGGAGGAGGAGGAGGTACAGTACATAAAACATAAAAACCAAAGGCAGAAATGACTTTAGACACTCGTATTCTCTTAATTAGCTGTTTATAATTGTGAGCATGGCAGAAGATAGAAGAATAGAAACAGAATGTGGGAGCGACTGGTAGTTCTACCTCTTGCTCCGTGAGAGCAGTGGTAGTGGGATGAGGATGATGAGCTGAGGAGGTGAGACAGGTCTACATCCAGATACTCCCACTGCCCGCTCTCCTCTTGTACTCTTTCTCAACTCTACGCCCCCCCCCCCCCCCCATAATCCACCAGACCTCCAGACGGCCTCCTCTCACAATGACATGGCTATCAAACCCAATTGCTGTGGCTCAGACCCAAGGCAGTGCATTAAACCCCAAAGCGTAGGATTGCTCCTCGAGAGTCAAGTGGTTGTGTCCTCCCTGTCGTTCGCCTGGCCGCTGCATCGCTGTCGACATGAGAGCCCTCACACAGGCCGGGGTCGACCCACTCACACATTCACACTGACATCATACACACAACAAGGGAATCAGCCTTTCATTGGACTAACTCATGTAAGTACAGTAGTGTGTTTTTATTAATACTGGCAACGCCAAAAGGAAAGAAAATAAACTATTGTCTATAGAAAACTGACTTTTTATAACCAATACTGATATAATCGGATACATGTCCATCCATGTATAAAAACGCTCTAACTGCATAACAAACATTTTATTCCTATCAAGAAGAAATAAGCAGCTGACTCAGTTCAACGCTCAATTGCTGCTGTTTAATTAACATTTGTACAGTCTGTGGATATAGTGAAGCATTAATGTGATATTCGGGGATTTGGGCTCATATTTGGATTTTAAATTTACATTTTTCTAAAATATGATAATGACTGTTTCTATAGGACTGAGACAGAATCAGCACATACTGTAGCTACTTTTGATCTAATGTTTTGGACTCATTGCATAATATAAGTGAAATTACAGACTTGCAGACTTAAGGATTCTTACTTTTTACCAAAAAAAACATGTTAAAATGGGTTTTTATGAACTAGAGATTGATTATTACGTGTTCTGTTCGACATTTTTACTTGATTTGAGTGGTTTTCTTGAATCTTTTTAAGACTTTAGTCATAAAGAAAACTTTGACGGTGACAGACGATCAAGGGCTTCATGCAAAATGAGGAAACAAATAAAGTTGATCATGAAACATGCAGCAGAGACTGAAAATGACTGATTCAACTTACTGTCCTTTAGACGACAGATATTCAAATGTCTTTTGAAACAACACATTTTCACGGGTCCTTGTTGCGTACTGTGGACCCACAACTGTCACCAAACATTGCCGGGTAGTATCATCCCTGTTGCTTTCATACATGGTTGAGTGGAAGGGGAAAAATAATGGGAATGAAAGAGCAAATATCTGTTCCTATTTATCAGAGTGTGTGTGTGTGTTCCTGTGTCGACGTATACACATGTGCATGAGCATTGCATGAGTGTGCGCCTCAGTGGCGGTGTGCAAGATGGAGTGCAGTGTCGGAGTTTGGGCAGAAGGTGAATAACTACAGTGCTTACAGTGTAATCATGGTTCCTGTCAGCCTTGCTGCAGGAGAGGAGGGCGCGCCCAGCAGACTGAGCTCCTCGGTGATGAAGTACAGGCACCGAGGAGCGCTCTACACCTGGATATTTATTAACACAGGCCTGACAGTAATGAGGCCTGAACAGGTGGGCTGGGACACACACATCAGAGTGAGGAGCATCCAGCAGGAGGCGGCGGGGAAGACGGCGAAGACGAGCTGTGGAAGTTCACCCTGCAGAAATGCAGCTGAGGCTGCACACCCACTCACACCAACATACACATCTGACTCCAAACGGCAATAAAAAAAGAACTCCATTACTTATTAAAACATATTAAAGCACACAGATGAATTAAAAAACCAACAACTTTCTGCATTGCTCAGGTGCAGAGGAAGGTGACACTTGTCTGTAAGCAAACATGCTCCTGCAGCAGCACTGCATGTTGCCTGGCAGCTAGTTAGCAGGTGACAAGTGTTGTGTTTGCAATGCTCACGCGCACGTATCACAACAAGGACAAGTGACAGAAGTTAGCCTTTGGACCAGCGCGTCTTGTTTACGTCGCCGGCGTCAGTAATGGCATCTAGACAGAGATTCTCGAGAAAGTGGAGCCACTATATTATACGGCGTAGTCCAGTGTTGGCAAATTTTTTTTTTTTTTAAATGGAAAAACTAATGCGACCAAATCACAATTTATATTGTGACAAAAGCAAATTTTTTGATAAAGACTTAATTTCCAATATTCAACAATTCGGCCCTCGAGGGGAAAACGTTTGGGCTCCTCTGCTATTGACGATAGTTCGCTGCTAAAATATGACCTAATGTAAAAGAATAAAACTTAACAGGTTAACACCTGATCAACATGAAAGCAAAAAAAAGAACGAGGAAACATTGAAAATAGTGTGAAAGCGCTAATAACGAGCCTTGGACATGATCCAGAGGTTGACGTTAAGAGAAAGTTACACAAATGAAAAAAAGAAAAAGTCTCTCTCTCTCTCTCTCTCTCCCTCTCTCTCTCCATTCAGCGTGCACCGCAGTTAGACTTGCAGAAATGTCAAGACTGGGAAAGCTGGACAAATCACCAACGGTGAAGAACATTCTCCAGACCTCATTAGTGTTAAGGACAGGCTAGTTAGGTTAAGGGTAAGGGAGTTGGGTAAGCATAAAGGCCGGGGCATGAAGTGATTACAACTGTGTGATTTGGCGTGTTTGTGTGTCTGCATTCGCCTTGAGCTGCCTCTCTGTACTCCGGTTGTCTTATTAAGACCCTGAGTGAGGCTAATCAGTGCTGTCATCTGACGCTGAACAGATGCACTGAACAAAGGAGAGGAGGAGATCACTGCAGGCCCAAGGTGCATCTGCGGGGGAGGAGAGAGCTGTGCTGCCTGAGCTGATGCTAGCTGATGGCACTCCCTGTCAAGTACCCCCTCTCAGAGACTAATGGGTGGAGAAAAGGTAGAGGCTGACTACGTCCAACATTTCATGTCAAATCCGCCTTAATAATTCGTCATTGCCAGCTGTGACTGACACAAACTCGGGGTGAGACGGTTTCTCTTGCCCACCCAAAATGGCACACGGGGAAATTCACTTAACTAACGCAGTCGACTGTGGCTCCAGTCTGCAGAACTGTGCCTAATTTGAATTTTCAGTGTGTGTGTGAATAAAAAGCAAAAGCCGAGCTTTACACAGGGGACATGATTTTGAAAATGATTAGGCGAAAGGGACGGTTGATGGTGCCACATGAGCACACCCTTATTCTTGGCTGTTATGTCTCTCTTTCACGATCACTTCTGTCCTCCTGCTCCCGAGCCCCCTCAAACATCCTCCGTCTCTCTCTTTCCCTCTACGCGAACCATGGATAGAGAATAAGGGCCTCAAACAGGACTGCAGACAGACTTTCAAACCAGAGCAGTGACTATTAACTCAATAGTCGGTCTCCTCGGTCTCCTCGGTCTTCCTGCTGAGTCTGCTGGGAGCTGGCGCTGATTTCCTATGCAGACGCTCCTAACAGATGACCTTGGTCTTATCAGGACAGGTCCAGATTCCAGCAGAAGCAGCAAGACATAATATTACTATTAAATTTGTTGTTTATATGTCGGCGTGTTGGAAATTTAGCCTCCTTAAACCAGACGGTGGAGTCAGAGTAATAGGAAATCAGCGATCTCTGCCATCTAATCAGCCACAACAAGATGAGTTTCATTTCAAAACGTGTGATACAGAGCTGTGGGTTCATCTGCAAAGATGCATATCTACCGTGATGGACCATAAGCTACTCTTTTAAGTGTACGGTCTTAAAGAAAGTAACGCATGTGCACCCCGCGTGGATGTTAATGAATAATACTCCTCATGTCCCGCTTTAGGCATCACTTACAAAGGAGCACCGGGTTCCATTTTTAGTCATCCAATCACACCAGACACATAAGCGCACAGTAGTCCTGCATTAGCAGATCCCCCACATTGCTGTGCAGCGAGGAACGATCTCAAATCTGAAGAGAACAAGGCCGAACCCTTTAAAGATCCAGCGTCTGCAGCTAATCTGGTAAACGCCCATAAATGCCCCGCATGGAAGGAATTAGTAGCCACAGAAGAGTGCAGCGAGGCCTTAAGCCCGTGATATACCTCGGAGATTAATTAGCTTCCAACTTTAGATATAATACAATCGGAGGTTTTCTTCAGAAATGACCACGTCTTCAACTCCATTAGACAGTTTTGTGCTGTAAGAGAGAGAGAGAGAGAGAGGGAGAGAGAGAGAGAGAGAGGGAGAGAGAGAGAGAGAGAGAGGCACTGTCTTCCATAATGCATGTTGGCCTCATCCGTACTCTGACAGCACTTAAGAAACCTGCAGCCATTTGAGTGACAAAGATCTCATCTATTTTTCAGTCTTGACTCTCACTGTGTGCAGGTAGATCTTATGTGTGTGTGTGCACAGGTGTCTGTGTGTGTGTGTGTGTTTGTGTCGACGGGGACAATTAGAAATATGTTGTTGTACAGCAGCCTTGGATTCACTCACAATTATCTCAACCGGGCTCAAGCTGGAGTGTCTTTGTGAGTGAGTCACACTTTTAATGAGTTCTTTTCATGCAGTCCTCTGCAGCCTTGTTTGCTGGAGCTGGAGATTCACGATTCTTTTTTTCTCTCTCTCTTACGGATCTGAGCGTTCCATGAATATGTGCAGGTTAATGTCAGCGCTTGTAGAAAAGTGAGGGATACGCACCAACGTGGGCCGGTCAGACCTCCATCTCTCTCTGTGACAGAGAACCTGCAGATTCAGGTTCATTGTTCTTGCTGAAATATTTGTGTGTTTTTTGCATTTTCCTTTAAGCGTCGTTTGACGGTGCGAGATAATCATTAACGCAGGTTGAGACCAAACTTTTAAGCTTCTTCAGGTCGGTCATCTCCATTAATTGGCGACATCCGACGAAGGCTTTTAGACACAAGAGCGGAGCGACGATGCATTAGGAGGCAGATGTGCCCTCTCATGGTTACCACTTGTATTGATTTCTATGGCCTTTTAATTTAAGGCACTTTTACTAAATGCTCAGACAAGGCCGGGTGACTATTAAGCCATTAATTCTGCAATCATATTCAAATAAAAAAAAAAAGCACAAGGCCACAGTTCCTCAAATCAACTTCTATTCCCTCGTAATTAAAGAAAAAAGAAAGAAAGAAAAGAAATAATCGGATATAAAGTTAAATGGCTTCGAACTCATTTGCGAGCACTTTAAATAAAATCAGACAAATCTGAATGAAGGACAATTAATACCTCAGAGGCTCCGACTGGCAAAGCAGGTGCACGCAGCTTGTCGCCGAGCGCGTGACCTCGCCGAGCGGCCTTGAAAACGGCAGGTGACCATTTTTGCCGCTTGATAACTTGTGAAGCGGCTGTTTTCAGGTGTCAGGCTGCACGTCGGCGGCACGAGTGCAAGGTAACTCGGGCTGAAGGCACCTGGTGTCGAGCTCATTAACCTTGGGCGAGAGAAACGTCACTATGGGGCGGAGGATGCGCTCGACTCTGGGTCACATCCTGAAGTGGCGCTCCTTGTAAAAGCTGAACTCTCACTAACTGACCCAGCTTGGATGGCATTTCATGTATCAAAGGCCTCTTCCTGGAAGTGGGAATCATGTGTGGAGATTAAAATATTCAGGTTGCTATGAGCTATGAGCTCGCTATGTGGCTCCTGATTAAAGTGAGTGAATGTCATTATGCCATTACCCCGTCCTCTCAGCATATCTCCTTGTATTATGCTCCTCATACAGTCATCTACAATCCTGACCTGTTCAAATAAAGCCTTCGTCTCAGAGTGATGAGTAAACACATACACGACGTCTATCTTGCCTATTAATCTGGGCACCCAACTGTGAGGCGGGCTCTGCTACCGTATCTCCTCCGGTCCACGTCGTAGTCCGTGTTTGGATTTCATGGAGGACGGGGGGGGGGGGGGGGGGGGGGATCACTTCAGATCGGAACAGAGCGTCTCTGTGGATCATTTGAAGCTGAACTTTGGGACGACGTTTCCTCATGCAGATCAGGACTGTAACTTTGGCGCTCAACAAATAGTTATTCTCCGTACAGCGATATCGAGTCCTGCAGAGATGCAGCTCATCTCCACATGCATCACAAAACTGTATCACATCATATGTAGGAATATAAAACAACTGGAATAACTAAAAATACACAAAATGAAAGAATAGAAAGTGTGTACGTATTTTTTTCTTCTTAGTCTTCACTCCGATCCTTTAAAAACGTCTACTTTTATAATATTATACAGTGAAATATTCATTTATTTTTGTTGATAATCCCATAAAACAATATATAAATACTTTTTTTCAGGTATAAATGTATACAACATAATTATATTTAGTGCTAGTTTCCTCTTCCTGCGCGATCTACAACCAAAACTGTCAATTTGTTCTTTGCAAATGTTTAAATTACAGACCGATGGTATATAACAACACATTACAGCGTCATTTATGATATATATTATATATGCAAATTACTTTAAATTGCCTTAAAACTGGAGAAAAGAAAAATCTATATTAAAAATAGAGCCTATTCTGATTCATAATCCGAAACGATCCACGACCCGAAACATTGATTTCGGACTGAGATCAATGTCAGCAACATATTTCAGTATTACAGTTCATTACCATGTGCAATAACTCTCAATTTATAATTTATAAATAACAATTTATCTAGATTACATCATCTCTTTCGACACTTTATTTTATATTTCACTTGATGTTCTTGCATTCGATCTTAAATTGTTATTTTTGTACTTTTTTGCAATTTTGGAGCAACCTGCAACAAGAGTTTCCCTCGGGATTAATAAAGTTCTATTTTATTTAATCTTATTTTATACAGAACTGTGTAACAGAACCAACAGAACTGACAGAACTATAGAAGTATAGCTGTGACATGCTGTTAACCTATGACTCACTGGTGCTTCATGAATCATCATTTTAATGTGCCCTAATCTCAACTCCTCATCTGAACGAACCCATTTTAAAAGTGGGAAGTGATTAAGATTAGGAATGGAAATGTAACCTTTTGGTATCTCTAAAACTATCCCCATACAAAAAAAGAAGAAGAAGACACCTGATTGTGCTTCTTGGCACAAACATGTCGAAGTGAAAAGTGAATTCAATGGCCAGTATATTGTACATGGATGTTCTGTTGATATAATCTGACTCGCGTTACAAAAGACAAACAACAAAGAAACCCTTGAAAGACTGAGATCAGTAACTCTGCAGGTGAATATTCCATTGACGTTTCATCCGCAGTGGTATTAAGGTGCGCCGCGACACTGGCCATGCGAGTAGTGGACTGGTTGAGGCGTGAAATTCATTGTCAAATTCTTTCTTTCACTTTAGAGGGAAAATGCCAGTTGTGGGAGAAACTCTAATCACTGGCATGAATAATGCAAGATTATAACTTAATATTAAATGCCTCCAAATCTGACAAAGGATATTTCACCACTCGGTTATATTGAAATCCATCGTGTCATTTCGATCCATAGTAGTGTGTAGGTTTATTAATGGGACATCGCAGAAGTCCTATTACTCTTTTGAATCCCAGTGTGAAATGCTTAAATTGCAAATAGGCGGCGCACGGAACGTCCACGAGACCCGTTAATGAAGGGCTCTGATTAGCATTTGTTAAAACTCAGTGAAGTTCTTGCATGCGAAAGGTCAGACTGCTGTTCTGACACGGGGAGATGAAAACGTTCTACTTTTGGGGGTGGGGGGGGGAATGTCACGATTTGAATTAAGATTGTCAGATTGGCTGTAAGCTCGTATCACAGCGCAGCCGTCTTGTATGACCTTTTCAAGGAATTGTCATTTTCCACCCCTGTGATGCCACCGTGGCTCAGCGGGGGAGCGGGGGCCCTCTTCTCTCGCCATGTAATTTGTCCGGGGTGTTACCATTCACACTGCACGACTCCCAGCCTCTCGCTCAGATGCCTCGGAATCTACAGACCAGCAGGCTGCGACTGCAGAATAACAAGAATACGGCTGCTCAGGTTCTACTCCATGCTCTGTGTGAGGCAGGAAAGGCCTCGGCGGCGCGCGGCTGTCGGCCCGGGCGTCACACCGGCGCGCCGGCGCTGAAGCAACCACTGGTCTGAAGCAATTATGATTGCAGTTAACGATATTAACTACACTCGCTATGACAATTGCACTCAAGAGCGGCCAAGCGATAAAGCCAGCTGGTGGAAGTTGTTGTGCACTTTGCACTAAACTATTTTTGGACTCAAAGATGAGTTCGTAACAGACAAACAGTGGTGCAAAAAAGGGGTTGTTTTTCCCTCTAAAACCAAAATATGACACTTCATGTTAATCAAATTGGAATTACTTCACTCTTTAGTCTAGATGTCAGTTTTGGTTATTTTGATTAATTGCAAGTGAATATTTAACCATTAAAGTGCCATAGAGACGTAATGGGGTGTGGTATTATTAGATTGATTCCCTGTGTTATAGAGAGACCTTGGGTCAAAACTGAGTTTTGTATGTGTATGTGTGTGTGTGTGTGTGTCGACAGGGACAAAACAGACTTTGGTCCCTTCACAAAAGCCTCACTTCATAAAATTCAAGCCTGCTTAAGTCTTCGATACCTTAAACATGTGTTCGACACCTTTTCACACCATTAGACCCACTTTTCGTCCAAGTGGAAGGGGATTGAGCTTGTAACTGGAGGGTTGCCTGGTTCGAATTCTGGGACAGGTCAAGGGCTGAGGAGTCCCTGAGCAAGATACTCAACTCCCACTGCTCCTGCCCAGGGATGTGTGTTTGCTACTGGCGTGTAATAAGGATATGTATATATGTATATGTATATATATATATATATATATATATATATATATATATATATATATATATTCATCCAACGTCAAAGTTAACCTGAACTATTCCTTTAATAACGTTGTTTCCAATGTACTCACATGATGCGTATTCCTCAACAAGCTAACCCATATGCAAATGATCATCGTAAAGGGCCTGGCCTCACACACACATACACACATAACAGAGTAAGGTGGACAATTATGATACGATTCATTAATCTAGTCAAGTTTGAAATAATACACAAGGGAAACACGATACAGCACTTTGCCTTAAAACCTATAACTTGACTCGTGTATTAATAACGCCAAAAATCTTTACAGCGTCTAAACATTTAACTACTGCGACATGACTTTTGAAGTTTACACCGACAATGAAGATCATGCAGCAAAGCAGCACTATAACTGAGGTAGCGCCGTTGCCTTTTCACAGCTAATTGGTCACTCTGCACTCATCATCTGGCGATCAGCGGTGATTGGCTGATGGTAAGCTGCGACTGGTCATTGGAGTGTCACTCGCCTGTGTTCCTATAATTAAAATCTGTCATCCAGAACCACCTCTCCCGTTGCCAGTAAAGGCTTTTTGTCAGATGGCAGAGCTCAGATAAACTGTCCTGCAGCTATTTCTCTGATGAAAGAATAACACGTTTTCAGAGGAAAGTTTAGAGAAACAAACCCTGAGAAATGCCTGGAGTTGGACTTAAAGGTCCGCTGTGTATCATTTAGCAGGGTTTATTGGCAGACATTGAATTGAATAAGTATAAGTATTTGTATAATAATATATAACTTTAAAATAGCAATTGTTTTGTGTTCATAACCTCAGCAGGCCTTTTACATGAACTTTAGGCAAGGTTCTTGCTTTTTGGACGGCGATATTTTGTGTGGTTTTTGTTTTGAAAAGGAAGCTTACTGACAAGAGAATGGCCGGCCTACATAAACCTAACAAACTGAAGAAGCAGGAGGAAGCAGCACAGTACGGAAGAGGATTAGGGCCATACAGGAAAAACATATCTAAGTTCTGAATTTAAACTCAGAATTCTGACTTTATTCTTAGAATTCTGAGTTAAACTCAGAATTCTGACTTTATTCTCAGAATTCTGACTTTATTCTTAGAATTCTGACTTTAAACTCAGAATTCTGACTTTATTCTTAGAATTCTGACTTTATTCTTAGAATTCGGATTTAAACTCAGAATTCTGACTTTATTCTTAAAATTCTGACTTTATTCTTAGAATTCTGACTTCAAACTCAGAATTCTGACTTTATTCTCAGAATTCTGACTTTATTCTTAGAATTCTGACTTTATTCTTAGAATTCTGACTTTAAACACAGAATTTCTGACTTTATTCTCAGAATTCTGACTTTAAACTCAGAATTCTGACTTTAAACTCATAATTTTGACTTTAAACTCAGAATTTCTGACTTTATTCTCAGAATTCTGACTTTAAACTCATAATTCAGACTTTATTCTCAGAATCCTGACTTTAAACTCAGAATTTCTGACTTTATTCTCAGAATTCTGACTTTATTCTTAGAATGTTTTACTTTATTCTAAGAATTTCTAACTGTAAACTCAGAAATCTCATTTTAAACTCAGAATTTCAGACTTTATTCTCAGAATTCTGACTTTAAACTCATAATTTTGACTTTAAACTCAGAATTTCTGACTTTATTCTCAGAATTTCTGACTTTATTCTCAGAATTCTGACTTTAAACTCAGAATGTTTTACTTTATTCTCAGAATTTCTAACTGTAAACTCAGAATTCTAATTTTAAACTCGGAATTTCTGACTTTATTCTTAGAATTCTGACTTTATTCTTAGAATTCTGACTTTAAACACAGAATTTCTGACTTTATTCTCAGAATTCTGACTTTAAACTCAGAATTCTGACTTTAAACTCAGAATTTTGACTTTAAACTCAGAATTTCTGACTTTATTCTCAGAATTCTGACTTTAAACTCATAATTCAGACTTTATTCTCAGAATCCTGACTTTAAACTCAGAATTTCTGACTTTATTCTCAGAATTCTGACTTTATTCTTAGAATGTTTTACTTTATTCTAAGAATTTCTAACTGTAAACTCAGAAATCTCATTTTAAACTCAGAATTTCAGACTTTATTCTCAGAATTCTGACTTTAAACTCATAATTTTGACTTTAAACTCAGAATTTCTGACTTTATTCTCAGAATTTCTGACTTTATTCTCAGAATTCTGACTTTAAACTCAGAATGTTTTACTTTATTCTCAGAATTTCTAACTGTAAACTCAGAATTCTAATTTTAAACTCGGAATTTCTGACTTTATTCTCAGAATTCTGACTTTAAACTAGAATAAAGTCAGAACTCATATATTTTTTTCCTGTGTGGCCCTAATCGTCTTCCGTAGCAGAGTGCAGGATTAAAGAGTGTTGTGAAAGAGCGTTTACATCCTTTCTGGAAGGGCCGAGCAGAGGAGTGCTCTCTTTGTTGCAATCTGCACTCTCGCCATTAGATGTCAATAATACTTACACATTGGACGTTTAATATATGGAGTACATAAACACAGTGCGTATTAATAAACAAATATAGCAGCTTAAGTGCAACAGCGACTGAAAGCCAAAACCAGAACGACTGTAGATAATGTCCACAGAGGGAAGAGGAGACAAGGGATACTTGATATTTTTAATGATGTACATTTGTTCAGGGCTTTAACTACTGGAGGGCACTCTACTGTTGAGTTTCTACCAGGCTGGCCTTCAGGAACATGGATGACAGAAATCTCTGGAAATTAATTAGAGACAAATCCCTTCTCGCTGCTGAAGTGTGGCATTTAAGGCATTGTCCTTGGTGCTCGTATAACACCACCTTTCAGTGTCGACCCTCTCCTTCCACCAACGGGATAATGCAGCCTAATCCACATTAGCAATCACTCCAGTCCCTGTTGTGTAGTGGCAGTCCTTCCTAATTGCTTAGCATTATTAGGTACTTTACTTGTAAATTTGAAGGGAGGAACATCATTCTACTGCATCCAAGCAGCAAATGATCCAATTTGCTTAATTTCCGAGGAAGAGCACCACCAGTGTGCTTTCCCTTAGTGCTGCCCCCATTGTTTGCAGAGAGGAATGGCAGAGAAATGCTATGAATCAGGAGAGCATGAGATAGTAGTTTTGTGCAAGGATTGAATCTGAGGAATGAGCAACAAACAGCTAGACTTTCATCAAACGCACAAGTCAATGTACAGAATGGACAAATTGATGATTTGTTGGTGAAGATTCTCACCCTAACCCACATTTTTCCTCTTTTCTCCTTCGTCTGCAAACACCGAGACGCAGCACGGCCTTCGCTTTCTCTCAACCCCCGTGAAGCTCTTTCTAAAAGTTTCACAGTCTCCGTCTTGGCGTCGCTCACTTTTAAAGAGATTTGCTTATGAGTTGTTGACTGCTCGTCTCCTCCTGCATTAGGGGGCATATGCAGCACAACACTCTCTCTCTCTCTGCCTGTCAGTCAGCCACCTGGATGGCCATCATCCCTGGACTGCATGTGCAAGGAGGGAGGGAAAGGGACATGGCCCAAGGCACGCTACTACACACCAAGGAGGGAATTGGGCAGAAGTGACAGCCTTTCTTTTATGTATCATATCATATTTACCAATCATCTGCATTTCATTTATGTGAGACAGAGTGTCAGGTCTTGTGGCCTAGTTAGGTTGAGGGTGAGGGGATGAAACCGTCCAGACCAAAGAGGAGAGGTGTTCCATAAAGCAAATGAGGAAACAAATGCAACTTGATATCCCAGCATGCCCTTTTGTTGTTGTTATTACTGCGGTTGCTCTTGTCAATAATGGCGATGGCGATTGTTTCAGTGCTCTCTTTTGTTGTCTCTTTGTCGTCGAGCGCAAACAAGGCTTGTTGGCAGACGAGCTGCTGCAGCAGGGGAGGAGACACGTTTCTCACACTGAGGCTTTTACGTTACGTTATTTTCACCCCCATTTGCTGTTAATTTCAAACTTACAATGAAATCTCCAGATTAACAGTTCGCCTGCTTTCAACAATGCAGTAAACGGCGCTAATCCAGAGTTTGTTTCTGCCTTTAAGACTTGTAAGGTCTTGTAATCTTGAGCATCAGGTGTGTTTAAAGGTAGAGTAAGCAGCATATTAAAAAAAAAACAAAGTAATCCTTCACAATAAGTGTGTGGTGGTGTTTTCGGTCTTTGGGTTCCAGATATTTTTTGTTGATATTTTAGACATTTCTTTGCTAAATGTTGGAGATTAACGCATGTTTTCAGGATTTTGAAGTATTTTTGTTTGGTCAGTGTCCGACAGTCTGTTGACATCACATTTTAGGATCATCTCAGCTCAGCTCGGCTCAGCTTGGAACCTCGTCAGAGCAGGTACTAAAAAAACGCCAGGTTCTATCCCTAATGGAAAAGCAACAAAAACTAGTATAGTCAATTCAAGCCGTGCTAGAACTGTATAATGGAAAAGCGCCAAAACTGACCTTGGAGGTCTATAGTGCTGAGTTGACTTTTGAATCATATCTGGCGCCGGCTAAAACCGCGTCTGGGTCTGAGTCCGCGTGAGCGACCTAATCTGCCTAACATGCAGTTCCAGAGATAGTTCCACAGTGTGCACACACACAGTCAGTGTGTGCCAGGTGTTAGTAACTTTATTATCTGAGGTTATTCTGTGGTTGTGGTAGTGAGCGACGGGAGGAGGGGCCAACTTTGTGTTTACAAACATCGGGCCCACAAGCCCTGCATGCTCAGCCTTTAAATTCTATCAAACACGAGACATCGGCAGCGACGGCGCCGTTGACTTTGCATTATTTATGCGTTTTCTAAACTCTTTCATGACATTTTGCAGAGTATTTACCACACAAGCCCCGCCTCCATTGATCACATCGGTAAGTGAACGACGTTGTGCAGTCCACCCCGGATTCTGAGAACTTTTCCAGGGAGAAAATCCTTCTGGACTGAGAATAATTTATGTTCTCTGATATTTCCCCATCAACACGCACAAGAAACAGTTTTCCCTGCTTAGATATTGCATAGTTAATGCGAATAGTTTTACACGTTGACACAAACGCACCTCGTCCTGTGTATTTCGGCGCGTTAGAAGTGCACAGATTAGCAATTAGGCCCCCTTTTCAGTCTTTGTTGGCACCACTGTCAGTTTTCCATAGAGACAGAAGCACTTGGAGACAAACATTTAAAAGCCCTTCATGTAAAAACAGTAGGAGTGGTCTGTCTGAAGAAAGTCTAAATACAGAGATGAATAAATAAATACAATAAAAATGTGGGCACTGTTCTCAATTTGCAGCTTGGATACAGCCTTGTCAAATGGCACTTAAAAGCGAGGGAGCTGGTCTTGGGGGAGGTTGAGATGTTTATTCTAATGGATGCCATAATGAATGCTTACGGACTGAGGCCTTGGCTTCGATAGGGGGCTCTGTGCCAGCACGGTTTTAAAGCAGAGCAGTCGCAGCAGCCCTGGGCACTTGGCACGCCGAGTTCCCCACAATCTCCCGGGCGCACACGAATGGCAGCAAGGACCTGGAGATAACCACCCGTGAAATCTCTCATCACAGGCCTTTGATTACTTGTCCACTATTTACTGTTTTTTAAACCCTGAACTTCAAACACAATTCCAGTGACATCTCCGTCCTCAAAGGGCCGTGTTTATTGAAGACGCCTGTCCACAAATTGTCCCCACGTTGTGTTGTTTCTCACTTGAAAGTATTTGGAAGCAGAAACTTGTCATAGAGCATCACCAACTATGTTCATTTTTACATAGCTTCGTAGAGATATTCAAATATTTACCTAAGCTTTGAATGGGAGCAGCTTTTTGTAGATTTTATTATAAATGTGTGTCTGTTTTTCCAGATTAAACAGAGTCTATGGCGTGTACAATGTGGGTTTCTGTGTGTGTGTGTGTGTGTGTGTGCCTGCTGGGGGTGAAAACTGAAGCGCTTTATTAAAATGATGAGAGCAAGTTCAATTTGAATCACGCAGTGCCTGTCAGTAGCTTCTCGAATTGCAGGGCTGATGAAATTGCTCTTGCGGTTATTTAAAAGCAGTTGTAATCCATCTGAAAATGCTGCGATATAATCCATTTAATTTCTTATTCCTTGCAGCAATAACACTGAGTAACAAAAATCTATCAAAGCAATGTAGCCCGGTGATTTAGTAATTATCTTTATTCTACATTACTGCAATTCAGCCAGGATTAATTGGAGTCTTATCTGAACAGAGCGGCAGGTCACTTACCTCAATAACACCACAATGTGTTTTTATCTTAATTATCTACCTCCACAAACTCAATTGTGACCCACCGCTGCAGGAATTGATTATTTTCCGATGCATAAAATCGGCCGCTTACACCGACAAGCACATTGGCAGCACAAAGGAGCATAGAAATGGCAAAACAATAACAAAGGCTCCAGTGCTGACTGCTGCAGTTACTGCATCACCACCGCATCAGATAAAGATAAAAGCAAGAGGATGTGTCATGGCGGTTACTGTCATGTCGTGATTCCTGTTTGGGAAGATCGCACCAAACATCCAGTATTGATCGGCTGCATAAGTTGGGTTAATGTATGAGCAATGCTCCGTGTTTTCCCTAATGGGAAACCTGTCTGTGGGCGGTGCACTGGCAATAAGACCTGACAGTCACATAACTCAGCCTGTCTTCTAAGACCACTCTCTTTTTCCTCCACCTGGGCCATCTGACATCTGATATTAATGAAATCACCGGCACTTTGGGAAGAGGAAGCTGAGAGAGAGAGGGAGGGAGAATGAAGGAGAGAACCAGAGAATGCTATAAAAGCTATAGCGGGTGAGGGAGAGGTAATTAGAGCTTTATTCACCATGAAGGCACCTAAGTGGTTTTGTTTCTGTCATTGTCTACATGTGTAGAGTACAGATTATTATATTAAAGTGGGCTTTTTTTTTAATGTTTTGTCTTATTTCAGTTGCTTACATTACTGTTAACTGTTTGCTTGATTCACACAACACAACATTCCACCCAACAATCCACTCTCTGACAAGTCACGGCTAATCATACCTGATAATCTGCAGTTAAAGATTTAAAGACACAGCGTCCCAATGCATCGTGGACCCTCAGCTGAAGCCGCCGAGTACAACGTTGGTTCATCACGGAGGAGACAAAAAGAGAACGTGTTAAAAAAACCAGATCACAGACCGCAGTGCTGTAATAAAAAGCTCAGCAGTCTACATGGAGACATAAAAAGGAGCTCATTTAAACCTGCATGGCTTCACCCAGTTATTCCCCGCCTCACTTCTCATAGGTTTTTAGTCAAAGTTACATCAGATAATGTGTGTCCACAATTTTTCTACCAGGCATTTGTGGCCTAAAAATGGCCATAAACGTGTTTTTGGGGTCACAGTAGCCTTGTCGTTTTTGGGTCATCCATTTATTTGGTTTATCCTTGATTTGAAATTCTCTTAGATGGGACACATGACGATAGACCGTCTGAAACAACAGCACATAAATGTACAGTACAGTGTGTGTGTGTGTGTGTGTGTGTGTGTGTACAGACAAAAGCACTGGTCTGTTTGTTGCTTCCCTGCTGGTAAAGGAAACACATAGACTGTCCTTGCTAAGATTAATTGATTCCTTCACACGTGGATTCAGTTCGGAGAACCATAGAAATTGGTTGTTTTGACAGTGGCGTGACACACACACACACACGCACACACACAAAGGTTTGCCCAGCTATCCTTCTGAGGACACTGCATTGACTTCCATTCATCTGGACAGCCTAAACTACCCTTAACCTTAAGCCTAACCACAATTCACCAAATCACTACCTGAGCACCAAAAACAAGGTTCCGTTCCCTTATTAGGGACTTGATACCGATACCACAACCTTACAGATACTGATAATAGTTCAATATCGTCGTTTTTACCACCATAAAGCAACAATAAGATAACACTGATGCTGCTTTTTAGTTTACATTTTTCCAGTTCAACATATGTGATATTGATTATGTGATATTTAGGGTTTTTGGATCATATTGGATTTTATATTTTTGTTTTTCTCATATCTGATCCAGTTATCCGACTTAAGTTCACTCACTCACTCACTCACTCACTCACTCACTCACTCACTCACTCATTAGCCGTATTATTGCTGCAAATTCATCGGGGGCCATAAAAACCACATCTTGTAAAAACAACTTAAGCCATTACCCGGGCTCTTTAAGTCACACCTCAGTAATGGCTGCGGAGTCTTCGCAGAGAACATTTTTTTTCTTCCTACAGCGAGAAATAAATACATCAGAGGCACGCAGGTAGAGAGAAAAATCATTATTTCTGATTTGAATTTACCTTGCCTGTAGATATGAGCGAATTGATGCTGCAGTAGCAGAACACGCACAACAGGCCAAAATAGAAACATGTAAACCCTCGGCTGTGGTGGGACTTCATGATGGTATTCTCATGTATTTTGATCATACCCTCTGCACCCCTGGAAAGCCTCTCACATGTTCCGCAGCATAAGTGCTCGTGTCTAATACCCTCAGAGGACGTTTTGGTCCGTCTCTATGAGTCTAATTTACGGATATCTGCATGAATTGGGAGGGCCTCAGGCCAACCATCACATGTCTTTTTAAGGGGAGGGTGTAGTGTTAGTAGGCCCTTTCGGGACAGGAGCAGCATTTCAGATAAGATCGGCGGTGGGATGTGGTGAGCCGGGCCGTTTGTTCTCGTTGGCCATCTCTCATGTTGCACCACTGATTGGGAGGAAAGCTAAAATTGCTTTCACCGGGGCTCACTCCAGCAGTAGGCGATGATAACTAACAATGCCCCCGGGACCTAGTTAAAGCTGCATCACACGCGCTGGGAAACCACTTTAATGTGGCAGCATTAGGAAGCTGTCAGTCGGGTTTGGTGGAGAAAACAGATTCCGAGTCGTCGGCGAATTTGGAAAACACCGGTTATCGTCGACTTCAAAAAATGCACATCATCAAGCGGACATTTTTAATTTCGCCTCGCCCGGCTTATACCTTAAAGAAGGAAAAGGCGCGGATAATTACCACGTTTCCTCTCTCCTCCCAAACTCTCGGCTGCCTCACTCAGTCGTGGGGATGGTGGATCTCTTGTCATGCAGAATATTCTTTTTTTTATCTCGAGTTATTATTTAAGGTACTGTTCGGCGCATGTTTTTTTCACCACTTACATTATTGACCCATATGTGCAATTTCTCTAAGTGCTACTTAAAATTAGAGCTCCTTATAGCTGCTACTAATTACACTAAAGCTTTCCTTGTCAACTTCAAAGCAGAAAAACAATATAAATCGCCTTCATTCTGAAGCTTGATATGATGAAGCCGTTTCCAAAACACCACTTTCATTAAACGGAATGTTACAGATATTTGGAGATGTATACAGTACAGTATATACGTCCAGGATGGCTCCAGCATTGACACGAGGTTCATGGTTCACATGTCATGTGGACATTGAATGTTCTCCCTTTGTCTCAGTGGGTTTCTGCAGTTAATCCTCCGACTGTACCGACCATTAAAAGACACCGGGATTGTGGTTTGGTTAATTAGAAACTATAAATTGTTCGCCGAGATTGGCTCCACTTCCCTCCCTTATACCACTAATACTTTTGTGAAGTGTGAAAAGGCCGAAGTGTCGGACCAGCGAAACTTATTTCACAGCTGATTAAATGCAGCAAAGACAGAAAATTGAGAAAATTAAAGAAAACCAAGGACCTACTTTGACCAATGTTGCCATTAACGGCGTAGATTTATCCTGACCTTCATATGCATTCTCTTAATTTGTCGTGATATTGCTTCCTATTTTTTCAACGTGTGGTTTGAACTCATTTTCTTTCGTTTATTTAAAAAAAAAGCTAATTCCAATGAACAATGAATTATACAATAACCAGTTATCCATCATCTTTGTTTCTATTACTGAATATTTAACATCAGCCTTAATATCATTAGTCTATCTTAGTATCTCTGAGGTTTGTTTTTACAGTACACCAGTCTGTCTCCATGTAAAGTGGTGAAAAACCTGTTTTTTTTGTTTTTTTTGGCCTGTCGCAGTAAATCAGTCATTATAAATCTTTGTAATCATCTGAAATGAAATAAAAACAATTCATAATAGGAAAGAGGAAAACTATAATTCTGACTAAAAGTGTTTGTGTCTCATAATTGCACAGCAATTTTGAAAAATAAGGTATAACACGTGTCCACTCCAAATTCCCTTAAGTCATAAATCATTGAACAAAAGGCACCCTGTATTTGCATGACGTCCTCTCCTCCATTTGGCAACGCGGTGTTGTTGTGAGTGACCAAGAGATGGTCTTGTCCATTTTATACATCCTGTCAAATATAGATTTGAATCAATAGCACTCTGAAGAGGCTCGTTAAACTTAAATCAGCTTGGAAGTGGTGCATGCCTGCCTCACAGCTGCTGTCATTAACCAGCGCCGTGCAGATTATTGGAGAAACGTCTTTGTGGGAGCGGATTCGCCGGTTTACCTGAGGACTGGCCGGTTGGAACCAACAGCAGCGAGGTACACAACAGCACATGCGAAACTTCACTAAAGATCTATATTTTGAGTGTCAAACATGAGACCATTTAGACTTTTAAACTTTTCTGTTTTTCTCCTTTAGTGAGCCAGTGAGTTGTTTTTAATTGTTCATAAAAAAGCGTTTTTTCCAACTCTTCCTGTTGCTGTGGTTTACAGATCGTCTCTCTCTGGCCCAATACTCTAATACCTACCTAATTTTGCAGGTTTGTGTCGACCGTTATCCGATCCAAGCGAAATCATGAAAGAAGAAAGAGAAATCCCTCAAACGCAAGAGTGAATATTACAGCACTTTCTGCTCTTTGCATGGAAAGTACTTGCGTGAAAGACAGTGAGTTTCAATTGAACGCAAAATAAATTTAGCTTAGATGAGTGAGCCACTATGGTGTATGATTTGCATACAAACAAGGTGCAACATTTGGCGTATAGATAAAAGCTAAGTTCAAGTGTGTGCGATGGAAATAGCTTTAGCAAATCATGTTTTTGTCATATTTTGCTTTTAGAAAATCACGTGACCTCAACGTCACACCAGCTTGTGTACTTCACTGTACTGCAAAAAGTGCGAAAAAGGACAATTACAGCATGTTTCCACCAGCTGTACTCTCATCGCCTCGGCACGGCACGGCACGGTTAAGTTGCATTTCCACCAGCATAGTACCTGGTACCAGTGCCTGATCGCTGAGTGTGTGACGTCGCCAGACTGCCGGCCACTGATTGGTCAGAGTGCCGTCACAGGAAGAGACGTCCGACACAGAAATCAAGCCGAACTGTAGATCTGTTAAAAAGACTTAAGTCATTCGTCACTCATTTGCGTGTAACGCGTTTAAAACGAAGTCACCGCCCGTTTCACGTAGCCGTGCAGTGATGACTCCGCCCACGTTGAGTTGGTACTTTTTTTGCAGGGTGGAGACGCAACCTAAACCGTGCCGTGCCGAGGCGGAAAAGGGCCAGTACACGGTCTTATCCTTCCTGCGGGGCGACCCCAGACTTTAAATTTTGCACACCCAAATCTGACTAAAACAATTCACTGTCAAATTACCGCCTGCTAAAAATGATACATGGACTTCAAAAAGTTTGCAATGACTGGCAGAAAACAAATAAGTTTGGAGTTAATAAGCTAACACACATAGTATAAAAGGAACATAATAGAATTAGCCTTTAAAGCAGCTTGGTTTACAATTACAGTTTGGTGTCTCCAGTTTCCGACCGAGTGAATAAATCAAAAACGCTGAGAGGAAGTGACTGCTGCACTTTTACTGTCGAGTCGGCTGCACGGCCGTGCCGTGCATTGTGGGAAAGGAAGGGTTAACTGCGGCGGCAACAATAATGAGAGTGCAGTGAGACGTGTGAACTAATTAGTCAGTCTGCTCTCTAATATTTACCCAGTTAATTATTTGTGAGCATTACTCTTGTCTTCCCCTCAGATGGCTGCCTGTGTTGTTTTTTTCCACATCATTTGTCACTGTCCACCTCTTGTGTGTTCTCATCCCTGCTTTCTGTCGCCCACCCCCCTCGTCCTCCACTCCCCCCCCCCCCCGCCCGTCTTTACCTCTGTTTGCTGTGGCAGGAGAGTGGCATTTTGGTGAACTCATGCCAGTGTATGTGTTACACCCCTGTCCTCGTGGTTGTGTGAGGTCAGCCATGATTGCTTATTCATCTGTCTGTTTGTCTAATGTTCGTAGGAAGGAAGACGTGAAAATGGCTGCTAACTTTCCAGGGGGGGGGGCACACCATGGAAAGGTCAGGGTGGGGACAGACAGGTCCAAAACCAGCTGTGAGCAACACAACCCTGAAGTCATGGGATGAAGACGAGTGATGTCATTCCTGACCAAAGTAAATCATCCGTAGATTCTTCTCGGGAATTAGAGAAATTGAGAAAAACACCACGGATAATGGCAAGACTTTAGGAACAGTACACTTCTTACATTTTGCAAGAAATGTATTGTATTGTGTCATAAAATGATCATTATTGTGTGATCAGTAATTAAGGAAACTAAGATTGAAACAGCCGCACAGAGATGGTACAGCCAGTTTCAATTTAAATTTCCATTCAGGGGGCCAAGCTGTTTATATATTGGTTTGGTGTTTTCTCCTGTTGCACCCCCCCGTCCCCCCCACCTCCTCTCTCCCCACCCACCCAGTAACACAGCTCATAGCACATCAACATCCAGCCTGCAAGCAGAGTGAGTCAAACGCAAGCAAGCTGTCTCCTCTCATCATGTGATAATTCTCTGCCGCTGTTTTCTCGGCGGACACACACACACACACACACACACACACAAAATTCACCAAATACGTTTGATGTTTGTGAAAATAAAACAGACGATGTGACAGTCGGGGTGTGTGTCGATGCAGCGGCGTAACACCAGGGGTTCCGGTGTTTTGACATGGAAGTGCAGTACCGGTTTTAAACTCTAAACCGGCATATTTAGCATACACAGCCCGTGTAAATTGATCAGAGTGCTCGTCCTCTTTCTAACTCAGTGTCTTTACATGAAAACTCAAATGCTGATGCACCTGTGAAAGTGAATGGCGTCTGTCATCTGCAGTCGTGGGGGACAGTGACACCGGAAATCTGCAAAAGGGAGAATTCCTTTACCCCCGACAGCCCTGAGTTTGTACTTAGGCACAGAAAACTAAACTGAAAGAGAGAGAAATGTACAGATATGAATGTACTACAGTACAAAAATGTGGTTCAGTTGACTCGAGGACTCGCCGTAAGATTGCCAGACAAGCAGCGGTCACCGCAGGTGGGCAGATGTTATTAACTCTGGACAAAGCCAGACCGGCTGCTTCCTCCGCTTCCAGTCTTCCAGCGACTGGCTGCTCGCTGCAGCTTTAAATGTAAGATGTCGACGCGAGAGGGCTATCAATCTTCTCATCGGACTCTCCGCAACAAAGCGAATCAAGCTGATATTTCTCAAAAGAAAGTTGGACTATTTCTCTGTGACGACAGCGGATGCAGGAAAAGGAAAAAGAACGAATCTTTTTGTGTAGTGCAGTATGTGAAGGAGGATTGGAAGCAAGCGAGTGGGGGGTGGTCTTGGTTTGTTGAAAGCAAGTCAAAACAGTAATTATTTCATTACGGTGTGACAGCAGTAATATTACAATAGTGCAGTTTGCAGTGTGCTTATCTGTGGAACAAATGAGCTCTCCCCCAGGAGCGTCGACTGCAACACTAAGCCCCAGGTAGGGTTTGCATTGCTCCCTCTCTTTCTTTCCCTCCAACACACACACACACACACACACACACTTTCCTTTGCCCTTCTCAGCTCCCTTTTTAATAGTCTCATTCATAGCACATGCAATTATTTTAAAAATAAATTTAGCACAGATAAGAAAAAAATTGGGCCTCTTGGGTGACGCAAATGACTTCCTTGTTTTTATTAGAAGACAAGGTGTTTATTAGGGGCCTTGTTGGCTTATTGCAGGAGGTTTCTGAGTTTGAGTAATTGTCCAATTAGGTGTAATTTCAGGATTGGTGCTAACCCAGGCGATTGTGCTGTAAGAGGAAGACTACCATCGGGACACACATTAATGAATCCCACTGAGACCTGTCTACCTTTAAGAAAGAGAGACTGTGTCTGCTTCTGTTTCGCCTTCCCAAATCTTTTTAACGAGGCATTATAACTGGGATTTACAATTGAGTCACAGCGCTGCTTCTCCCTCCCCCCACTTCATTGTTCCTTATTCTTTACCGTCTGTGCACCGGGTTATAAAAATAATTTATCATTCATGTTATTTCACTTCTTTGAGCAATCGCCTCTTATTCAAACAGAAAGGTTACCTTAATTGTTATGTAGCTCAGCTATTTATGCCCTGGCATAAAAATGCATGTTTGCCGCATCATGGAAAGGTCACTCATTACAACCCAAATAACTTTTTTCTCTCTGTCGATGTGGGATCCTCAAAGTGTTTGCGGGCTACTTCACAACGGGAGATGGAGCCAGATTTTTCAAAAAAGGGCTCCAGAGGTTCCGGGCAGTTTCATGCACTTAAAGGAAATACAGGATAAAACAGTCATTTTAAATATAAAGCTACTGCAGGGACTGAAAACATGGGGGGAAATGTTCTGGGTCTTAAAAAAAACACGGACATGTTTTTACTTCATATTGGACGGAGCCGAGCTACTTGTGTTTCCTGTGTTAATGCGAAACTAAGCCAACCAGCTGCTTCATCTCTCGTTGCAAAGTCAGCGCATACGGCAGCGACTTCCTCACTTAACTCAAGACGCAGAGAAAATCGAGCACATATGTGTGCTTCTCAAACAACGACTCTCCAACCCACTCCGCCCTATAATCCACGAGGTTTAATCTCCCCTTCAAAGACAGTTTTGTAGAAAGAGAGAAACAAATACAGAAAGATGCGTAACAAGAGAGAAGACAGAGGGGGGGAAAGGGAAGACATATTATTGAAATATTAATAACAGTGAGAGCTGTGATGTTTAAACTCTCGGACAACATCGTCCAGCATGTGTTTACAGGCCTGTAAACACAAGCACACGTGGCTCATGAGAGGTACGGTATGCGATACATGGCCCACGATACCAATAATATCGCGATACGACGATTCTGTGATAATCAATATATTGCACGACAATCGTACAGCGATACGTCGCGATATCTGTCTGACTGGAGAAAACACAAACGTCCGTACGTGGATGGAGTAACTTCTGCAAGGAGGCATCAAGTCGCGACGCCCAGCGAGTGAAACCGGCAGGAAGTTTAGAGCTCCTTCATTTGCTAATTAAAATAACGATATTTGCGTATAGATTATTATATTGCACGAGGAAGGCTGATGATATATCACCAAATCGATATTTTGACCCACCCCTACTCTCTACTCCTTTGCGGTATCCATAGACATAGGCTGTACCAACATTTTCTGACCACATGCTCCACATGGCTTTCACTTTCCACACTTGCCAGGCCAGTTGGTGGCGCACTCCTGTTTTGGTCGCCGTAGAAGACGACAACGAAGAAGAGGACGAGCTTTTGAAGAACGCCAAATGAAGTCAGTGGACTTGGAAGAGAGTGTAAGATCGAGTATGCGTGCGTGGTGCTCCAAACTGACACGGGCCGTAGGGGTGGGCGGTTCGATCCAAATATCGAAGTGAAAGTTATTTCCGGCATTAATTAATGTTGTTTTTCAAGTGTAATTGATGATGATGATGTTACAGAGATGAAATTTAGCAGAGAGATTAAACTATTATCATATATTCAGTCAGTTGAAATAAATCTTAATTGTTTTACTGGAACTCAAAAATATACACTTAAGATTTCCAGCCTCTCTCAAATCCGTTTGTGTATCTGTTGAAGGAAGATTAGTATTCCTATTTAGGCTACAGACAGGTTATAGATTTAATTATGTTAATTCTTTTTGTAAAAACCTAGGCAAAAGTACAAAATCATTCAATGATCAGGCATTTTCAAGTAAAAAGTATCGGTATCGGCAACGGCAATACTGGCCCTGTAATTACTTGGTATCGGATTGATACCAACATTTGCAGTATCGCCTACCCCTAACTAGCATTTAAGTATAAATGGAACCTCAGCCGAACGCAAGAGGCTTTAAGAAGTGGCCTAAAGCTCCATTAGGACACAGTGGGTGGGGATAATAGAAGAGTCCTCAGTAGCATCAGATGTTACCTCACATCACGCAGGTACACTGGAGATAAAGCACGAAGTTGCTCATATGAATGCTAGCAGCATTAGCAGAAATGTAATTGGAGGTTCACATGTGGTTTGGGTTCATGTCAAGGTTGCTTTACACCCAGCTGCCCACTGCCGCCGTCTCCGCCGTGTCTCCGCTTCATCCCTTCTCACATTAGAGTCTCTCACACTCTCCGACGCAACCACCGACACCACCGACATCAAATCCTCACAGCGGCGGCCCACTGCTCATCTTCACACTAAACCTTGTCCGTCTTTCAGGTTTATGTCTCAACACTCCCTCAGAAATAAGCCATTTCAGAGAGATTCCCGAGCAGCCAGCGCCACGGCGTATAACCGCAGCCGTCACCGGCTTCCTCCCTGATGCGGCCTGACATCTCAAAAGGCTGCGGGATTCAAAACAAAATCAGGTTTCCTGATCCAGCGAGAAACTGAGCTATTGGGAAGGTGCTTTTGCTAAGACTCTTTGTGACATGATGATTGGAAGTCAGGCTAAAAACTCCCTATGAATATGGATGTCACTGTTTATGCCTCAAGGAGAGGAAAAAAAAAAAAACCCAAAACAAGCACATACTTGACTGGTAAATATTTGTGAAAAATCTTGGGAATGCTTTTGGCAAGGTAAGCTATATATCTGTTTTGTTAGTGATAGATTATTTCTTTCCAGTGTGTGGGCTTGGACTGTCAGTTCAGACTATCTTAAAAAGGATTATCTGATGCACCTAGGTCTGATTTCAATTTGAATAGGTGGGAATTTATTTTGCGGTGCTCAATATCACAAACAAATAAGTCCCCTATAATCCAATTCCACCCCCACCAGAAAAAAAAAGAATCTCATTATACTGTCCTGCTTTATGCCGGCGTGTTCCCCTCACTAACAATCCGCCGAATTCAACATCACAGTCTTTACACACACACACACACACACACACACACACACACACACACACACACACACACACACACAGAGCGCTTAAATGGATAGAAATGTAAGTGAATGACAGGTGATATTTTTCTAATTTCATAAGACTCCGGTAAAGAAATTCATCTGCAGACATTAATTCATTTTGAAATACCTGCACTCCATGTCTTATTTACTGCCCCTGCAATACTGAATTCACAGTGATTGAATGTGGTGGTATGAAATTAGATTGCATTGTGTGTCTCTGGCTAATAATTCCTGATGGAATAGTTCCTCACTCGGCTTGACAAGATGCACCCGCAGAGAAATATGGAGGCAGAGAGGGAAAGCTAAGGTTGCTTAGGTTCATTCAGAAGCCTGAGAAGCACAATGAATCAAGCTTTACTAAACCAAGGGAGTGGTGAGGATCTGTGTAATTCGCTGTGAGAAGTGTTCTCCGAGGAGACATGTGGTGCTTCTGGCCCCAGGAAGATGCCGTGCCCTCTTCTGTGAGTGCAATGTGATGTGATGATAAGATGAGGTGTCCTGTTTAAGAGCTTGATTAATGACAGAGGATGAGATGGCCTCTCAGCACAGCAGCGACTGTTGGGCTTTACTGAAGCACACTCGTGTGCAGGCAGGGGAGAGTGCTCGCGGCGCTCCACTTCATCGCAGCCCAAACCTTAAATTACCAACACCACACTCGCCACAGCTCATCTTTACTTAAGGCATAATGGCAAAGATCCCGATCAATTTTCACAAGTCCATCGGAGCAGGCTCCTTCATTATGTCTGAAAACCATTCACACTGATTGATCCACGATGAGTGCACGGTATTGATAAATAATTAAAAAGCTCTCAGTTTAATTTGGGGGTAAGTAGAGGATGAACAGTGTGGGGCGGGGGGGGGGGGGTCTGGGGCAGGCCAGTGGGCTCTTAGCTTGTGTAATGAAGCCTGGCCCCCTGCTGTGGCACGCCCCGCCTCAGCTCCCTGTCTGCCTCCCCACTTTGTCCCAGTGGACGCACAACCAGCTGGATTCGTCTGCCATATTTGCAGCAATCAATGCAATCCGGCTTGAAAGAAAATCAATAAATGGTGTCCACTTATGCCTCAGAGTGCGAGAGAAGATCCTCTGCTCGAGCAAAGTAGCAAAACAGACACTTCGAATTTCACGAAAATGTTCTGAGAAGTGGCCTTGTGGTGTCGGGGGGCGTTCCGCGTTCTTATTTCTTCATATTCCTCACGCTTTCAGAATGCAACAACATAGTTTCTCTATAAATATTGTTTCACGGGACAACAGAGCAGGAACACAGCTGACAACTATTACTGGAGAGCAGGACGAACGATTTGTGGAAAATATCAAATTGCAATTTTTCTGACGGACACTGAAGTTGTGAATTTGTTCTGCGATAAGTTCAATATTCACTGTTTAATGGATTTAAATGTGATGGAGCATTACCATGTGTCACCATAAAAACAGTCATTAGTCCATATGCTATTGCGAGGATGACGGACCTGTCAGAAGGAGAAGAATGAAATTGCACACTTTGCAATTTGTTAATTGCATTGTTTTTAAACTGAAATTCATTGTTCAGCGCCATTGTCAGTGATTAAAAAACACTTTTTGAATGGATACAATCTGCATTCACTACCGCATCAAATTACTGTGTAATAGATGTGTGGGGGGGGGGTTCAACTTCTGGTGACTTAGGTCTACTAGTAACAACACTACTGCTCTTCATTGGCTCCCAGTTCATTTTTAAAATTGATAATAAGCTTCTAAATATAACTTTCAAAGCCCTTTGTGGTTCTGCCTCTAAATATATCCCTGACATCTCCTAACCATATGAGCCTGGTCATCACTTGGACCTCCTCTCTCTGGAATAACCTGCCTGGGAAGATTAGCAAACTCCCCCATCTTCTTTTTAATCACTTTTGGCCATTTTTGGAGAAGCAGCACTGCAAGGCTATGTTAGGTGCATGGAGTGTCGACTGTGTTGACAAGAAACAGGTTGGTAAAACACCAGAGGAACATGTGGACACTGTTATGTTTGGAGCGAGAGAGAGAGTGAGAGCTTGGCTACAAGAAGGTGTTGTCCTACACTCTGGGGTTCATCAGCTCACGGGGGTTTTTAATGTTCAGCCCACGGAATCATCCACCTCCAGCTATTGCCACCTGGCTAAACCAGTTAACACCGCAGGCTGGAGGTCACGGCTCAGTGACCCTGGTGCAAGACAGCAGCTCCTAGAGGTGTGATATGAAGCCTCTGGCGGTGTCGGTCCCAAAACCTCACCCACCACGGAATATCACTACATGCCAATCATGGACATCGCACCTCAGCTGAGGAGCACGGTGACTGTAAAAGTGCAACAAAGCAAGGTCAGCTGTGAGGCAGACAGGTGGACACACACACGGGCAGAAAACACAGAGCAACAGGCGGAACAGAACTAAACCAGAGCATTGAGTACGTGTCCATGCATCTGCAACACGCCCCTGTTTCAGCTTCTTATTATTAGGCTTAATATTAGGATTAGCTGGTGGTTTTTCGGCAGCTATTCCAAATATTATGGCTATAAACGAACTTTAAAATATTAAATTCTCTGAGCTCTTGATTTAGTGCAATTTTAGTTCATGTTTACATGTGTTTTAAAGGTGACATTGAATGCTTGTATCGCACATATATGTTAGTTATGGAGGTCTACTTACATATATTAACTTGTTTTCATGGTTAAAAACCTCCTAGTCGCTGCAAACGAGCTGATCAAAATATCTCCTCGCTGACGCTCTGGTCAGCCGCGTTGTTTCAGACCAAAACCACACCCCCAGAACGTGGACTGTGTTGTGATTGGCCAGCCAACGAGAGCTTTCCCACTGTCCTGTGATTGGCCAGGTACCTGGAAGTGACGTAATAGATAGGCCAGCTCTCAGATACACAGCTCCCCCTCTGGCACGGTGGATGCTCTGCATCTCAGCAGCTACAACGAGAGTAGTTTTTCCTCTTCTGCGGTTGAATGTACGCAACCGGATGTGCCCGGACTAGTGCCGGCACCAGGAGGCGCTACGGTGGCGAGAGGAGTGGTGAGGTATACTGATGACATCATCAGCATACGGAAGTGCCGATCCGCTTCGCAGAGCCCAGGAAAACCATAAAACCTTATTTTCTCAGCAGTGGCTGAACTGTTTGTTCTGAAACTTTAGGGTTTCATAAACGAGGTAATGACACAGATACACACACAAACGCAGCGTTAATCCGGTCTATGTCGCCTTTAAAAGACCAGTTTTAGTCCTAGTTGTCATTCACTGCCTCTCCGTAACCAAAAACGGTGGAGAAGAGCAAACGATGCTGCGTCACACTTTTTAGTGCTGATATCCGTCTAATTGATGACTTTGTGCCACATCAATCCATTATGCATAATTTAACATGGATCAAGTCCCACATTAACATAATCACCCATTGGATATTCTGCATAGTGTGACACGCCAGTGAGAAGCAGAACCCCAGCCTGAGAAGGAGTGACAGGGGAGATGCACCCTGAATGAGTTGGCAAACGCACCCATACTTTCCTTCAAACACACACACAAACACACACAAAGCCAGAGAAGGCTGGGACGGGGCTGATGTTAAGATGTCAGATCTTTATTTGCTCGAAGCCAATAGTGGGAGTCCGGTCTGAACATTTTGTGTTTGAATAAACACACGTTTGTCACACGCACACAAACACAATACACACGCCGCGAACAGCTTGGAGAGTGAGGGGTGCAGAGCCGCCTGCTTAGACGCCGCCGTTCGCAGTCACTAAGCAGCTTTAGTGTCTCCTACCACTGTCCTGATTTAAAATTCATAAATGCTAATCCTTCATAATTTACAGTTTAAAAAGCAGCCCTGCTCACAGGCCCTGTGGCCACAGCACTGTCAGAGTAATTATACCAAGGAGCTAGGAATGGACGACTACCAGAGACTTCCAACAGTCAAGAAATCTCCCTCACTGGCACCAAACCCAATTACTCCAAATACCTAATCGTCAGATTATCGAGTCATTCTCCAGTTCAATCTGGACAAAGGTGCCAATTGGGTGTTATGCTTTAGACAGGTGAGTAAATAGCAGAAAAGCTGCGACATGCCTGTTTCTTAATGAGCGGCCCATGCCAAGTCATTTTATTAGCCATTTCATTTCATTTGTGGCCCCAGCAATTTGCCTTTTACAAGGTGACCGGGTCTTTTCTCTTCCTCTGGTGTTGCAGGGGTGATTTGCTGCCCTCACTGATTGTGTAAATGTGTGTGCCTATGCTTGTGTGTGTGGGTATACATGTGTTTTTGTTATTTCAGGTACAAACAGTGACCTCGTAAAGGCCCTGGTTTACTGCGCTGCGAAGTGCCGGCACATATCGCAGACCCTGGTATAGCGTCCTGTAGTATCTGACTTCACCATCAGGTGGCGGTGCAAGTCTGGACGCATTTCCACCAAAGAAGAAGAGAATGATTGCCAGAGGGTTGCCAGGTTGAGGCTCGAATGACTATCCTTAGCAGGACTACTTCTTCTATCGCACCCAATGCCCTCTTTGCACACTTCCAAAATCTGGTGGTCATGCGCACGGTGTGCAGTGGGTCTGTGTGCGCTGTGCGCGGACCCATGGCCTTAAGGACCAGTAGTCTTCATGGGGGCCAAAGCCTAGTCCGTAGAGCACCCAACGCCCTCTTTGCCTGCATTTCCAAAATCTGGGCTGCATGTGTAACCTGTGCATTGTATGTTGATGACACAATTCGATGTATACCAGGGCCTTAAGGACTGGTAGTCTTCATGGGGACCAAAGCCTAGTTCTTATTAGATAGATGTAAGATTTGAGGTTAAGGACTTTAAGGGCAACAAGTATACACAGTGTCTAAACAAGAATAGCTGTGCAAACCTGTGTGTGCACTTGTATTCTTCACCACTTGAGGATCCTTTCTGTTATAAACACTGACCTTGTCAGAGGCAGTAGCCCTCATGGAGACCAAAACTGCTCCTAATGAGGTGAAAGGAGGAGAAACTGGTTCAGTTCGGACCAAACATTTGAATTGTGGTCAGGTTAGAGTTAGAGTTAGACCATTCGATGTTTATGGTTACGGTTCGGGTTAATCCTTTGTCTAGGATGTACAAATGAATGGAAGTCAATGCAGAGCCCAGCTGCACAAACCTGTGTGTGCGTGTGTGTGTGTGTGCGTGTGTGTGTGTGTGTGCGTCATTGATAAATGGATGCCTCTAACTGGGAAGGTGCCAGTTTCTAAACCAAATTATTTGTCCTTGCAGGGAAAACACATTAGTTTAGAGGCAGATTATATGTTATTCTTTCATCTAAGGTCACTAATAGAAAGCCATTATCAAAATGGTCTGATTTCGCTGTAATGGTGCACAATAACACCACTAAACCAATGAAGGTCCAGTGAAAGGCCCCTGCTTTACAAGTAGAAGCTCTCAGTGCTAAATGGCTCGCCATCCTTTTAAATGCATAATTTAGTAGCTATCTCAAATATTGATTCATCTCTTGTCCTGATGCACTATGTGGTCGTGAAAAGAAGTATAGACACATGTAAGAGAACGGGATGTTTAGTCACTTGTGATTATTTAACAGCCAAGTGGATGACATTGTTTTCGTCGGTGTCGGCGCGATCCAGCCTTTTGTCTTTACAAGATAGATACGGATGGCGGCTCGAATAAAAACTGTTTAGTTTATTAAGGCATCAACGCAAGAAGAGAAAGAGGATTCTCAGCGTTTCAATTCAGATGTGTGTTGATGGCTTTTTTTGTGGTTCAACTTCGGATCAGACATTAAAAAAAAGGAAAGAACACATACTTTAAAAGCTAATATTTCTCTGGCTTAGACGGCCCACAAGCCCAGATGACGCCTGAGCGCTATATCACAGCAACACTCATCTTTAAGTGAAAGATATCAAGGTTCTATTAGATTCCATTAGGACGACTGCACTGGACATCGTGTCACAAATCCCGAGCCTTAAAGTTCCTCTGTCTTGTCTCTGTAACCATAAGCCACGAGGGATGACTCGCTCATCACTCAGATGTCGCTTTCATTTCTTTATGTGCCGTATATCTGCAGAGGACCACTGATATACTGACGCCTGCGTGTGTGACTTAAAGCCTTGTTTTAGTCACAAACGCATAAAAGTCAAAGTTCAACGCAAGTGCGATTGAAAATGATGTAAAAAGGATTTGACAGCGTTGCTGTGCTCTTTCTTTTTACGTTAGAATAAATTATTGCCATTTGTCACCAACCATTAGCAACTTGTGGCAACTTCACATACAAACAGACAAATAAGCCCATGTTGGGGTGAATATTGGTCAACAAAACACAGGGTGTTGACAGTGGAGGATGTTGTTTGGTTCCCGACTGAAACCCATTGTTTCATGAGACCATGAATTTTTCATAAACACGTTTTCTTGGAAGCACGGCACGTCCTCTGTCTTTAACAAGTGACTTATTTTGTACCAAAAAAACGAGTTAGAGCTAGATTTGCTACTTAAATTCAAGCCAAACTATAATTATGCTGTTCCATAAGCATGAGAATGGCTTCATTATTGCAGCCATGATGATTACAGGCCTTGGTCTGGTACTTTCAACCAACAGCAGCACAGCAGAATATCCTTTAGGCAAATATACAATAATAAACAAGCATCTAAGATAAATTAAGCAAAGGCTATGGGAAGCCTTGATATCTATTTTGTTTTTCCTATTCATTTATACAAAACCTTCCTTTGTATTAATTCTAAAATTAACACAAAAAATGTATTCTAAAATTAATTACATTTAAAATTGCCATTAATTAGTCAAATCTTTCAATGTAAATGAAGTGATGTTTTACATTTTTATCCAGAAAATGCATTTTATGGTTAAAAATTATCTGTATACATGAATGCACATCTTTTTTTGTGTTGTAAATATAATGTAAAAATATATATAGAAAAATATAGAGCATTCTATAACAGAGGAAGGCCTATCATCATGAACAATTAAAAACAAACAAGCCCCAGTAAGTCCCTAAACTACTAAGCCCATGGCCAAGAGGAAAGAAATTGGGCTTGTAACCGGAAGGTCGTTGGGCGGGCCCATGAGCAAGGCACCCAATCCCCCATTGCTCCCCGGGTGCAGGTAAGTGCTGCCCACTGCTCCTGCACCCGGCTTGTGTTCAATACTGGTGTGTAGTAAAGATGGGTTTAATGCAGAGGACACTTATTGGTGTGTGTGCAAATACCACCAATCCAATAGGGTTTAGTTGACCAAAGCATTTTATATGAGCATTTTATATAGTTTTAGATTGGTGCATATCAACAAACAAACACAGATCCATGTCACATGTCACTTTAAGGCTCATATCAGCAAATATTGACACCTAACTAACACAGTGTATCCACTGGGCTTTAGATCTGTTGCATGCACTTGGTTTGGAGACAGAATATTTGACACAGACCAGAAACACCGTTGTTATTATGCGCGCAGACACACAATAGGCTCAAACAGCACTAACGCTTTTTACCACCTACACAAGAATAATATCAAACAGTACAGTTGAGTGCTCAAAACAAAGCCCAGACTCAGACTTTACAAGAGGCTTCCGCCTGTCGTGCACTCGCGCGGCGAAGAATTATGAAGATAGAAGCCGCTGTTGCAAACTGAAAGGCCCCCAGTTTGCTCGTTTATGAGAACAGGATGTGAGATTTTTGGTCACAGCTGCAAGTCTGGATTCACAGCGACAAACTATTACTCGGGCCAGAGTGAGTGTGGACATCCTTAGTTACATTAGTGGAGTTGAAGTGTTGTCTTGTCACTGTGCTGGATGAACTATATAGCAAGTAAGTAGCCGGGTTACTCACTGTATATATGGTACATACACAGTGGTGTGCGCAAATGAACTGTAGGGTCACAAATGAGCAGCAGCCAGCAGGTTGAATCCATGTCAGTGAGCATCAGCCTCACATGAAGTGTGTCCCTGTACACAGGCTGCCTATAGTCTCTCAGTATCAGGTGTTTTGTGCAGAGTGACCAGTGTCAGGTAACAATCTAATGATGTTGGGCCTCTTCTGTTTCCATTGTGCTTTGCTGTGTCTGCTGCTCTTTACGACACTCCTCAGCCAGCTGATGCAAAGGAATCTTGTCCTGCGTCTCTAACTCTGTTAGCTTTGGTCTCAAGTGGTAATCATGAGTGACATCACCCTTAAGAATATAAACTCCTGTTTTGGAGCCTCCAAAATCGTGACGTATAGCCAACACCATGTTGACGTTTTGTAACTGTATGTTTGTCAAGTATTTTGCTAACATTTTACTTAAGTACAAGTAAAAGTACTGCTCTAAAAATGTTCCAAAATTAAAAAAGTAACTTGTTTAAAATGTACTCTGAGTAAAAGTTACTTTGTTACTTTTTAACAAGGGTTTTTCTCATGTCACGCAAAAAGGACAAGGGACACAAATGTAACATGAATTGTTTTTCCTGTCCTCGTCACTCACCTGTCCCAGTGGTTCACCTGTCCTCGTCACTCATCTGTCCTCTTCACTCACCTGTCTTCGTCACTCATCTGTCCTTGTCACTCATCTGTCCCACGTCATTCACCTGTCCTCGTCACTCATGTGTCCTCTTTACTCACCTGTGCTCGTCACTCACTTGTTCTCGACAGTCACCTGTCCTCGTCACTCATCTGTCCTCTTCACTCACCTGTCCTCATTGTTCACGTGTCCTTGTCATTCACCTGTCCTCGTCATTCACCTGTCCTCGCCACTCATCTGTCCTCGTCATTCACCTGTCCTCGTCACTCATCTGTCCTCGTCATTCACCTGTCCTCAACACTCACCTGTCCTCGTCGTTCACCTGTCCTCGTCATTCACCTGTCCTCATCATTCACCTGTCCTCATCGTTCACCTGTCCTCATCATTCCAGTGTGTGATTTATTATTATTTATTTATCTTACTCAAAAACGGATGTGATTTCAAACATAGTGAAGTACAGTAAAAAAAACATATTTAAGTAAAAGTAAAATTACACATTTTAAAAATTACTTTAAAAAGTAAAAATACACAACAAATCTACTCAATTACAGTAACGCGAGTAAATGTAATTCATTAGCCTACTTTCCACCTCTGGTCATCTGCATCACCTGCAACCGGGCTCATACTGGATTAAACCGATTACGTGATATTTATGGTTATGGATCACGTTGCATTTAAGTCGCTGTCACTTTGACCCATATCAAACCTATACTTATACTTAATAACGTACGACTCATCCGCAGTTTGTTTGGTTGAGAAAGGCAGCACTGATCCAGTTTGCCATCATTGCAGTTACACTTTAGCTTACAATGATGAGCTCACTTCATGAAACGGACCTGAGGTCTATTACTATCACTGTGTAAATAAGCAGCATCGAAATGACAGCACCCTCGTACATCTCCTCCAGAACACATCATGGCTTCTAATGTGTCAGATTTGTGGCGCCGCAATTTCACGACCAAATAGCTTGTAGGAGTGATAAGAGTTTCATTATTGCACAAACAAATCAAAGACACTGAGGAGCATCATTCATACAAAAAAAATTCAATATTTCACATGTTTTAATTTAGGTGTTCAACAAAGCGACGGAGAGACGGAAGACAGAGCGAGAAATAATGGAAAAGGTGGGAATAAGTGCACAAAGGAGGTGGCTTTTCAAAGGATATTGCTTTTAGTCATTTTAGTTGTGTGTGCAATTTTGAAAACTAAAATTTAATCTAAACAAACGACGCAAGGAGAAAAGACCTGCCCAAGGCTCTGTCCCACACTTCAGCTGAATGTGGTGTATTAGTCGTTTTTAGCTTTGCCTCGTTTCCATCAAGTTTCAGAAGGTTAACGTTTTGTTTGCAATCTGTCGATTCTGGTCAATTTAACAGACGCATATTTTATCGATGGAAAAACACTTATTGTACATTACACACCTTTGTTGCCGTTACGGTGACTGGCCCCTATGTATGACATCCACAACATTTCCACAGCTGCTGTGTCATTCAGTGAACGATGCCAAGGCCAAAACATCTAAATCTCTTTATTTTCTCTCTGCTTTTTTTCAAACTCATCATTCAGCCTTGTGCACACAGAGGGAACAAAGCGTCAAGACTCACCAAAGAGTAAGCAAGTTCAACCGAGAGTGAGGAAGGTTGCATCTGTATGATGATTCGAATCATATCAGAGTGTCAGAGGTAAAACAGAGGGTAAATAGATTTTGAATAAATATCTAATTGTGATTATTTTCAGGAAATGGTCATTTTTACATCATCGTTATTCTAATTTTCATTCAAAAAAATTTATTTAAAATACTCATTGTGTGATATTTGTGCAGCTCTGTGAGAAACAAAGATGTTCCCTTCAGTCTGATGTGTATGAGGCGAGACAATAATTCATCTAAAATTATATTCTGACACATTTTGGCACAATAACACATATTGCGCCTCCTGCGATTTGAAAATTGCAGTAGGTCATATTGCGATTTCGGTTAAATTTCGATTAATTGTTGCACCTGTACTTTACTACACCTGGGTTTCCATCATGGTACAGTTGGGTTTGGAACAGCAAAGTCCTTGGTCAGGCTTGCGTTTCGACTGAGAAGCGTGTAATGGTTCGGGCTGGATATTTTTGGTACTATTCCACATGAAAATGCAGAAAAATACTATGGAAACCTTTTACTGGTCTCTTAAGCAGAGATTGTGACCATAGTTTAGAACAGGGGTCTCAAACTCAAATGACCTGTGGGCCACTGAGTGTCTCTTCTCAACTTTTTTTGGGAAAAGCAACAGTCATGGTGGACTATATGAGCACAAAATGATATATCAATATGAAGTATTGATTCCTTTTTTATATGTACTCCATTGCCTTGTGTGAGCTTTTCTGTCTTTTACTTATTCTGTCTTTAATCCATTATTCTGTACATCACTTTGGTCCACTGTAAATGGACCAAATAAAGTTGGATTGGATCATTTCAAAATAAAAGCGCTTGCTTTAATATGAAACAACATTTTACAATTAAAAAAAAAAACATATTTATGATGCAAATTTAATCAACTAATTAAAAACAAAACATACATAAATTACTTTTTACAACTTGATATTGTTTGGAGGGCCACATGAAATCAATTGGAGGGCCACATGTGGCCCCCGGGCCGCCACTTTGAGACCACTGGTTTGGAACATAAATAAAGTGGTATTTCAATATTTAATAGTTTTCTCTTTTCAGTATGTTTTTAGGCATATTCAGACTCAAAGAGAGATGGTGTATTCTCATGTATTCTCGTTCCAATTTATAATTACTTCTTATTATTTAAAGGTTTTTATACTGGAATAATTACACCATTAACCGAGGCAGTAACGGCAACACTGCGAGTCTGCATGTTCACTGCTTAAGACACAGTGCACATGCAGCAGTATATTATACAGTTCCTTCCTTTGATCTAGTTAGTCTCCTAGGCATTGGTAATAGACCCATCACAATTGGGGGAGAAAAAATGGGAAATTGCAACACATTTCAATAAAAGTAATTGGTCCTCACGCGACAAAAACAGCCGCACATTTGCTGTCACCATGTATACGGATACGAATGTAATTACCTTCTCTGTGAAGCCCGTCTCCCTCTCTCCCTCCTGTGCTCTTGTATGATTATGTTTTCCTGTCTGTGTTATCTGTGCGAGGAGGGTGCTGCTGCGCTGATTAACAAATAACTGTGTGATGAGGCCAACAAAGTCCAGTTTGTGGCAAACTAGACTCTGTGTATTTGGACGGGAAGCCGAGGCCTTCTGGGAATAGAAAAACCGCTTATCAAGTAATGTCATTTTTTTTTTTTACAGCCAGAGGGCCTGATTTTGCTGTTATATTATACATTTAAGCCACATTTCCACTGCAATATGGTTTAACTCTACACCTCCACTCTCACATCATTTCAACATTAGGATTAACCACCGCGGGTGGATGTGTAGCAGGCTATTCAGAACGGCACAGTTTGACTCTTATAACGTAATTAGTCCATCTCTAGGAGGGTCTCTCTATCTTTACCTGCAGAATGTGCCGGGGTAAAGTGCAGTCACTTTGATGATAAAAGGGATAAAAAGGCAGCAATAAGGTGGAATGTTGAGCGGTGCGAGGCTGATGTGAGCCAGCCAGCAGAGGTCTAATTGGATGAAGGAACCCTGTTGCATGAGGCGTTCTTCCCTGAGAGTGCACAGACATTATGAAAACCTCCCACGCTGCTTTCAGTTGATTCAATTAATTTATTTTAGTGTTAAACTGATTGAAATATTGCCTCGTTTCCAATAAAGTGAAGACATGGCTTCAGGTCTCCGGCGCGAGGGAGTCAATCACTGACGCAGTTTTGCTCGCGTCCTCGTCCTGATCCCAAACAGAGAGTGCAGAAAACACCGTATGCGTGCGTCTCCATGGCGGCCGAGCCCAGGCTCAGCTGCGAGTGATCCCGCTCGGCGTTACCCTTCATCTCTTCCATGTTTGGTGCGCTGCCTTTTTGTTTTGACCGAGCCCTTTAACTGATCGCCATGCCTCGCCGTGGCCGAGGAGAAAACACTGGCTCACACAACAGGCAGAGGATCAGAGGAGGTGGGAGAGTGAATAATGTGTCAGGTGCTCCGGATGAATTAAAGTGCAGAGCAGGGCTGTGGAAATACCTCTGTGTGAGGCCCTAATCAGCTGCAAACAAGGGAGGGATGGGGGGGGGGGAGGCAAAGCTTTCGTTCCTGTAACTAATCATTTGCGGTTTCCCAATGCAGTCAGCCAACGCCAAAGGCAGAGACTAATAAACTGGGAGGCTGTGTAGATTTATAAATGATTAATTAAGGGGCCTCCCACGGGTACTACAGCAGCTATAAGCAAAAATATTAATTAGTTGAGATGAGACTTAAACTAACAGGAACGCATTCCAGCCATGTTGGAAAGCACAGGGTGGGGGAGTCACGGCTGACAAAGAGGGCCCTCTGCAAGGTGAGAGTTGAAGGGGCCGTGTTGGATTTGGCCGGTGGATAATGAAGAGTTACGCAGAGTGTCAAACACACGAGTCCTTAGTACTGAGTCGTAAGGAGAGATGACTGAGTGACTTAGAGGGTGAGGATTGGGTCTGAAATGAGTTCTTGACTGCCTCAAGTATCTCTGAACACCCCCCACACAGACACACACAGACACGCAGCTACATTACCAGCTCTGGTTGCCTCTCTCTCTTCATGCCTGCCCATCTGGGAGGTCTCTAAAGCCTCCCTCCTCTGCTACTTTTCATGAATGTCAAGATGCCGAGTTTAAATTCCTGTATATTAAACGGGAAGCGTTGAGTTTATTGTGAATCGAGTGAAAGAAGTGGGAAATTTCATGGCTCTCAGTGTCACAACGGGGTCCCCGCTCCTTCCTACAATCCACTGGGGAAGTGGCAGCTGATTTCCCCCCGAATCGTCACCCAGGAACATGTTGTGAGACATGACCCGTCCAACAGAGCCACTCCTCTGAGTTTGGTTTCCTGGTCCTGAAGCTGCGTCTGTTCTGATGTTTGAGCTCTTTTAGCCTCTCATCATCGCAACCGGCGAGAGAAAAATGATCCCCACTTCCTGCTTCGACAACAAAAAGATGTAACTGACAAATTAGTGGCAAGGGGGGGGGGAAATCCAATACATATTTATTTCCTGATTTCCACAAACCCAACATTAGTTTCTGTCAGAAATCCAATATCGTACTATTTGAAATCACATATCAAGTCAGTGACATATGGCCCCCTCCAGTCTGCAATCTGAAGAATAATGTGGCTTGCCCGTGCTTACTTACACATAGTACTCACCATAGGAGAAACTAATGAAAAACAGCATGGGACGGTAATACCTCCACAAATGACACTTTTCCACCCCCCCACCCCCCATTCTTTCAGAAATTGTGAAAATAAAAACACTGCAATAAAAATGAAACCAATACAGTACGAGACAGCCAGGGTGGAATACAATTACAGAAATATGAATTCATTTGTAAAGGTCATGAGTCCCTTTCATAGGCCTCGGTGATGAGAGCAAAAACCACTGCAAGCACAAGCTGTGCCAACTCATATATTATCACAGTTAGTAAAAAAAAAAAAAATGGATCAGACCTGTAAGACAAATAATCAAAGCTACACTTTATAATCAGGACTTTACAGGATGAGCTTCTACAGCTTCTGGATGAGATTAACAATCACCTGGATCCACCGTGGATGAATGAAAATATAATCCATCCAAAGAAAGGTGGAGGCAGGACTACTTCAGCACCCCCCCCAACATGTCAATCTTTACTCCAGTTTCAGGTTAAGGAGAACGAGCCTCAACTGTTTCCATGTTTTCAGCCCAGAATCTCATGAAAAGACTCGGAAAAGGAAAAATTAGGGCCAAGTAGACACTTGAAGAAAGGGGCAGACGTTCCTGTAAGCCGTCATAAATGACTCGCTGGAGGGCCGAGCGCTGGCGGCGGCGGCGGCGCGGTGCTTCAGAAGTCAATGTTCCCAGTATCTACAGTCAAGGGTGAATACATGTTTTTAGATTTCATAAATAAATATTTCATTTAACTGTCAATGGCAGAGATTCCCTTTCATGTCACTCTGGTTTCTGGACGGCTCAGTGTTACATGTGCAGGGAAATCGAGGCGACTACAGGCTACCAGCAGGAGTGTAGACAGAAAAGGCTTCGAAAACGAATGAAAGGCATGAAGCAGAAAATACTGATGTGATTGCAGAGGCTGTCCGGGCTGAAGTGGAGTGACATTTGACAACAATTAGTGTGGTGCTTTGAGCTGTGACAGGCAGGACTATAGACAACACAAAGCAAACTCTGGCCCTCGACTTCACACGAGGCCGCCGCCGCCGCTGCATCACAGAACCAGAGCAGACAGGAATGATAGTGTGAGGCAACGGCGAGCGTGAGCGTCGACAACATTCACACGCGTGACACTTAAGAGTTCTAAACTTTCATGACAGAACGACACGCTGAACAAAGCTGTAACGAAACAACATCGTTGGCTCATGCCGTTTGGAAATGTGACCAAAGAAGGTTAAATAAAGGATTTGTATTCGGCACAGTGGTTTATAATTAGTCATTACAACGGTAAAAAATGTGTGAATATGTAAATACATGAAGGTCAGGTGATGCTTTTTTAAAAAAAACATCATCATCCATCTGTGAAATCCAAATTTTCAAAATGAGAGTCAAGATAATGACACACTGGAACAAGTGTCTCCTGTAAAACTGTTCTATTATCACAAGGTTGTGTTGTCTATAATGTAACCATATGCTACAGCATCCAAGATATTATTTTAGATATTATTTAAGATCTATATTTTGTTGAGTAGTGAACTAACGTGAGACAAAACTTTTCCAACACTCTTATCTTGAGGCTCACTGGGGCCAATCCCAGCTGATGAACTAGAGTGAGATGCGGGGTAAACCCTGGACAGGTCAGCAGTCCATTTCAGGGGCCACATAGAGACAATTTAGTGTGTCCAATTTGCCTAATCCCCAAATCTGCATTCAAAAAATGAACGCAGTTATTTGTTTACTCCCGGTGGCGACTGACTTTTAACCTTTGGTCACGTGTGCAGGTAAACCGAGACATCCTGGTTACAGGGCAGGACGGTATTTAGGCGTAAAGTTTCATTTTTAAAAAGTTACCCGATGGCTCGTTTTGGACGTGACGTCTAATTTTATTGATTTATTCAACCTGCACTTGGTTCTGTTATTATTTCTATTTCCAGAATATAAGAAAGATGCCTTTTTTTGGCGCCAAATGTGTGAGAAACTGTTTTTCTCTGAATTTAAATATAATGTTTGTGTTGATTCTGCATTCTACACATGATTTATATAAATAAATATCTGTTATAAGCGTTTATTTTCGCAATTAATCGCGATTACTTACAGAAAATCATGCAATTAGTTAGTTGTTGACAGCAAATATATAGATAATAAATAATAAACATGAATTACCAAAAGAAAGTACAATAAGACTATAAAAAAAGTTAAAAAATAGAATGTATAATGTACATTATAGACAGTTTCCAAAATATATAAGGTATAATGTAATTATAAACAACATGGGAAATGATATTGGTATATACTTATGTAAATTTGCAGTATAATATGTATAATATATATTAAAAAAGGTTACTGTTTTGACTAGTTTGTTACACTGTCTTAGGATGTAATTAGGAGGAAATGAAATATCACTATACGAGTTCTGGGACGAGTGTTATTTGTGAGTTATAAGCTATAAGGGATGCTGCGACTCCTTCTGCATTCAGAAATACACACTGCAATGTAACTGCTTGTGTCACGAGTAAACTGCAGGTAGAGGCAATGACTCCGGGTGCTAAAAACTAATTTAGGCAATAATTGAAATGTAGCATTCAATTGCCCTTGCAAATAACCACCAGCCATTACGTGAACACATTCTCTCCCCTTTCACTAACAACTGAGGAACCAAACCTCAGACACACAAACACAGCATGGACACACACACAGACACACACAGATGTAAGGTGGGAGAGACCTTTGAAGGTCTTACAATAGCACATTTATCCACAAAATTAAAAATGGTGATTGATCCGTGGAATATTAACGGTCAACAGTGTTTTTCATTAAGTTGGGAAGGGGAGCGAGGGGAGGCATTCTGGCAGGAGAAAGAGAGCAAAAGCTTTATTTAATGCAAATCCTCGACTGTAAAATGGCCCAAGAGAAATGTAAATACAAGACTCCAATAACGCGACAGCACACTAATCATATTTACAAACTATATTAAATCTGCTCATTGTGTTTGCCTTGCCGAGGATTGGCTACCATGTAATTGTCATTGTAACCAGTGTTGGCTTATGGGAAAATTTAACTGCAGTGATATAAGGTGACTAGTAGGATTATTATTACTTTATTATGACCCGGTATATGTTTATTAAAACAATTTGTCATGCAGAGCAGGAGTGGGGAATGGAAACATTAAATCCTGCTCCACTTGGGCCGCAGAAATGAGTTACAATAAAATTAATGGCGGCGAGGCCCGAGCTGACACCGGAGTGCTACGTAATAACCCGCTGCTTCGTTTCATTTGCCGATCATTTCCTGTTGAGCCCTCGCCATTAAACATACATGCTGGGGATTAGTGAAATAGCCCTGTGACAGCCGTTGTAGTGCAGAGTGTGTGAGTCTCTCTCTCTGTGTGAGTGTGTTTGGCTGGAAATGTTGCCTTTATGCAGCCGAGTATTTGATCTTGAAAACATTGGTGTCATGGCAATATGCCACAGTGTGTTTATATTCCTGCTTGTGCTGTTATGAGAGAAGAGATATTAGGGCAGAGAGTGAGCAAGGCTGACGTCTGAGGAGGAGGAGGCGTTATTTCTCTGAGTACCGCAGGACGGGCGAGATTAGCCTGTCACTTCTGTCTACAATGACTCCGAGGCTGTAGCTGCGGCATAAGTTTAGCTCGAGAAGTAAATGCATTAACGCCGAACAATGCCCTTCGTTCCCCTTGCAGCTGGTTGTGTGTCTGTGTGTGTTTTCTAAAGTGTGCACTGATTATTTACCTTGAATGGCACATTTCCACCCACCCTAATTGCCATAAGAGAAACAGATTTACATTTTAAACGCTGTTTACTGTCATCCCCATCGCCGCTATCAACATCACGCGCAATTACGGGGCTACGCCATCTAATTTCCCATCAACTTTAAACATCATTTCCAGATAATTAACCAAATAAATGAACGTGTTTACATCCACCTCTCGTATGCAAAGCACTTCATGGAGGATTCCCGTCGTCTTATCGGTCCACACAGATCTGATGTTTTTGACGTTTACACCTCGTCGACCCTCACGTGAAGCAGAAGCTTTGTCTGTTTCTGTTGCACTTGTTGTATTTTGTATTTTGGGAGAATAAAAGCGATCTATTTCCTGGTGATTGTACTTTTTTTTGCAAATGAAAACAAGTGAATGGAAATGCACTCACACCCATAAGAGGAATATTGTTGTCGAGGATAATTAAGCTAAATGTAACACACTAAACTAAATATGCTGATGAACTATCAGTGGATAAAAGCTCATTGGTGACTGGTGTGTGTCGCTGCTGTGCAAACACAGAGGTCTGCACAGCATGAAATCATCTATGTTTGTAATCTTATCCCAAACATGGGGACTGGAAAACAATCTCACCTGATATTGGGCATTTTAGATTCCTTATTTAATCCAACTTTCATCAAACCTTTGAACCCTCTTTACGCGATGTAACTACTAACAGAAAGTTGGCTTAACACGATCATTTTTACTAATAAAGGAAGATTCAGCATTGGTCAACTATTGGTCATCCACTACATGTTAAGATATTGAAGGCCTGACAACAGGTACTAAAAAAAAACAGGTACTATCACTAATGGAAAAGCAACAAGAGAAATTTTTACAGTGCAGAACAGTATAAGTAGATTTCAAACTTGATGATACATCAACCTAAATAATTTAGCACCAGGGCTCACTGAAAACCAGAACCCTAACCACCCAAAAATGTGTTTATTGTTTGTTTCTTTTGCACATCCTGTACAGTGAAAAAAAATAACACATCCACAGATTGAATTAAGTGTAATTATGTGTGTGTTTATGTCTTTCACTAATATCCTCGCAAGGTTTATTATTAGTCGCGTAACTCTCTCACTCTTTCTAACTTCAATACTCTTTTTTCTCTCTGGAATTTGCAAGTTATGTGATTAAATGAATAAGTCACAGGAAAAACAAAAGACACTATTCAAAATAACCTGATTGAATCTCTGCTCTGTGAATCCCAGAGTATTGTGTTGTGTTTTTGAATTTACTGGACACCAGTTATGCCAACAAAGCCCAGGCTTTTCCATCCAAATGTTTCCTTATTACACAGGACACACAAATAAACCAGCCTCTAATTCCTCAGTAATTAAAAAAATAAGCCTGCACTCGCCATTACATGACTCAGTGTGCTGTGATGGGCGCAAGAAAATGAAACCGTGTGAGTTTGCTGTGTTAATCCTTTCATAAAGTGTTTGAGGGAACATTGCGATCACACGCAGTTGACATTTTACATAAAATCATTCACCAAGTTGTACTTTCTCTCTTTCATTATCATCAGTTGCAAAAGAACGGCGTTATTGCCATGATATAGATTCACACTTTATTTCAAACTTGTAAAATAACCACTGTAGCTCCCTGTGTTTAAAGGTCCAATGTGTTAGAAATAGTGACATCTAATGGTGGCAGACTGTAACAAACAAAGGGCTAATCTGCACTTCAGCCTCAAAATGATAAATGCAAAGAAAATGGCTGTAACCAAAGTATATATTGTGCTATATAGAGCACAATATTTATTTCAAAGTGATTTTACACCTATAAAAACAAACTTTTAAGTAGTATATAGTAGTATATTCAGTTACTGCCAGTAAACCCTACTAAGCCGAACAATGCCGAACTGTAGGTCAGTTAAAAAGACTTAGCAATCCCAAAAACATGGGTTTATCTCCAACAATTACCAGGGAAATGTCTAAAATCTCAATATTTAACAGCACTGACTCCGCCCACGTTGAGTAGGTACTTTTTTGTAGTGGAGATGCAACCTAAACCGCGTTGTGCCATGCCGTGCCGTGCCGTGGCGAGCCAGGACCATAGTGGAAAAGGGCCACACTGGACATTTAAGGCTATAAATTAAGATTCCAAAAACACACCAACAACAAAGAGTTGTTAGCAGTCTTCAACTACCACCAGCCTTGTTGTAAATTTGTTTTTTATAGGCTTTTTCTTTTAGTCTTCAATCGTATCCATTTTAATTTGCCTGTCTGCCATTTTACTCCACGTAAAGTACACAATAGCAGAGATGAATGACTATTTCATAGTCACCATTACGGGTGTCTCTCAGCCTCAGGACCACATACAGGATACATGTGTATTAATGTTTGACTTCTGCATTCTGCATCTCTAACAGTGATTCACATGAACAAGGAGTACAATAATCTGAAATCCGAAATAGCACGCTGTGAAAGTGATTGTGCCATTTTTGCAAAATTACTGTCCAAAAAGTGGTGGTAATCTAATGGACAATTAGTTTTTAAGTGAGGTCGCATGGCTCAGTCCTCGTTTCCTAATGTCTGCTGCCCACCCCTCATCAGTTCACTGCGCCCCACATACAAAGCCTCTTATGACCACATTAATGCAACTAATTACCATGTCAATCACAAGTAATGCTTATTAATTGCCCCTCAGAAAGGGGCTATTTCAAACAGCGAGTAGTGCCTTTAAAAGCCCATTGAAAGCCTGACTGTAGGGTAAGTTATGAGAGAAAGAGTGCCATGTTTCAGCCCTACTGCTGGCATTAGTCAATCTGCTGTCCAGATGTCTTCCACAGGTGACAGCTGCAATAGCTTAACAAGCAAATTAATCATGGAGCTTTTGTGGCGCTTCATTTTAGGGAAACTCATTTCGTTTCATAAAATGCTTCATCTCGTGTGAAAAATGACAAATTGCAGCCGTGGAGTGATGTTGAGGACCAAGCAGCCGGCTTTCATTTCTATAGCATGCCTGCGAGGTGCTGAAGAAAAGAGAGGCACAGAGATAGAGTGTATGGAGAACTGGGCCAGAACCAGCGACTCGGTAATGAAGCCCAGCTCTGCCCCTGTGGGCTCAAGTTCTGACGAGCCTCACAGGTGGCTCAGTCAGATTAAAACGCAGCATGCTTATGAGGACTCGGCTTTGAATGAGGGGATACACTCTGCGCTCTGTCACTCATTGTCCTGAAATTGCAGCATGAAACACTGGTCAAACACGCGTCTACTTTTGATTAACACCAGGATGGCCTGCTGTATATTAATGTCCTTTTTTTGTTTTGTGCGTGATATTTTACCTTGCCGTTTTGTGGTGGTTGTTATATATACTGTATATGTACATTTTTACTTTAAAGCAGGAGGCCAGAACTGCTTTGAGTTGGCAAGGGACAGTCATTCCATGAATAACCACAAGATCTGTCATTTCACTGCTCAAAAAGGAACGTTTTACTTTGATGCACACAGTTTGCCTCCACATTCTAACCACCACTCAAATTCTTTGAACCGTGACCTCAACTGTGCCATGACTGTAAGTTGTTATTGTGCCCGACATCAAACCATAGCCAGAACAGTATCAGATCTAAAAAAAAAAAAAAAAAAAGTTTGGTAAGCCTCTGACAAATCATCATATCCTCTGATCATAGGGCCAACAGTTTGGAAAACATGTCAGTGTGTGTTTCTGAAGAACCACTGCGAAATGCACTCACTATCAGCCACAATATTAGGTACATTTATACAAGATTAACTGAGAAATGCAAGGTAAGCTGCAGATAAACGGAGGATTCATCTGCCTACCTCTCCCTTTCCAAAACATGGCACTGAACTGCAGTGGCCTCTGCGTATCAGAAAGGATGTAAACATTTGTTCAAAGCCACTCACCATTGTTTGAGTAGTATGCTTCCACTTCAAAATGCAAACTGCAGTTCTGTTCCAGCTGCTGCCGAATCATGAACATCTTAATCTAAAGCTATGAACAACAAATCATTTATTTTGGAAAGCGATTATACACTCACTTACAGATCACAGTGGATCTGCAAAGGAAGAAAAAAACATTTAGTCACGTATCTGCAACTGAAAAATATAGCATTATATTTTTATCTATATAAGATTAGAATCTAACCATAATATCACATTTTTACAAATTCATCCTGCGGGCCGGATTTGACCCTCTGGTGGGCCGATTCCATACGTTTGACACCCCTGGTATACATGCAGGAGTAATCGGACTATGAATGCATTGTCCAGGTATGTAAAACTAGCTTGATTTTAGTCAGACTAATGTGTTGATATGACAATATTATTGTCTTAGTCTGACTAATGTGTTGATATGACAATATTATTGTCTTAGTCCAACTAATGTGTTGATATGACAATATTATTGTCTTAGTCTGACTAATGTGTTGATATGACATTATTGTCTTAGTCCGACTAATCTGTTGATATGACAATATTATTGTCTTAGTCCGACTAATGTGTTGATATGACAATATTATTGTCTTAGTCGGACTAATGTGTTGATATGACAATATTATTGTCTTAGTCTGACTAATGTGTTGATATGACAATATTGTTGTCTTAGTCAGACTAATGTGTTGATATAACAATATTATTGTCTTAGTCTGAGTAATGTGTTGATATAACAATATTATTGTCTTAGTCTGAGTAATGTGTTGATATGACAATATTATAGTCTTAGTCCGACTAATTGTTGATATGACAATATTGTTGTTTTAGTCAGACTAATGTGTTGACATGACATTAAGAAAGCTATGTTATTGTCTTAGTCTGACTAAAATCTGACTTTTAACATGCTTGTCACTGCACTGATTGAACATGGCATGTTTGTTGGTGCCAAATGAGCTCCTCTACGATAGAAAGGCAACAATAACCAGCGCATGTACAGTAGAAGAGCATCTCTGAACGTACCACACCTTGGACCTTGAAGCAGATGACTTACAGCAGCAGAAGACCAAACCAGGCGCCACTTCTGACACTTTATTAACAGTCTCCTGCACCCAATTAAGTGGCTAGTGGGTGTATTTTGAAAGCTGTGTTGAGTGTGAGTGTGTTAAAAATTGTACCCACTTAGTCTGAACAAACAGACTGACCCTGGGGTAAAGTTTAATTGTACTCTGTGGATGGATCAAAAAATTTGACTCCTCCGTCTTTATTTTTGGAGTAATGTGGAAATGTTTTTATGACAGCACATCAAGCAGAATGTCACATGACAACTCAAAAGTATTTCAATCAAAAGTAAGGGAAATTGAAAACTCACAATAGCCATACAGAAGCAGTGAATTAAACTTTTTGGATTTAAAAGCTTCAGAAACCCATTAATACAAAAAGGAGATAAATCCTTGAAAGCCGTCCAACAAAAACTGTAATTATCATTGTCAGTAGAAAAGAAAAGAGCATGGGGAGGCAAGAGGATTACACTCCGTCACAAGTGAGGAATGTTCTGTGTTTATTTCTCTTCATTTGTTGAAAGAAAGTCTGGGGTGACAGATGTCAGCAACACTTTATAATTTAGCATAATTATAATGTTCATTCTATTCAACCGCTGCATATTGTGTTCCACCTTCCATTCTTCAGACTCTCACTTCAACTTACTCTCATGGCATAGACGTTCATAGTCTCCCCTCTTGATTGTTTGACCATGGCACATACAGGCAGTCTTTTGCTTAATGGATTAACAAAAGCAGATTCCTTGACAATGCAAAGAATGCCTCGCAGTATGAATGAAAAGTTCATATTTTGTTTATCTTTGGTGGAGTCAAACTTTCTCCATCACTTTTTACTTTGCTATTCATACACTTTTGACATTACTTCTTCAGTCTATGTTGTGCGTGCGCACAACAGCTGTTACCCTTTTATTAAAAGGACCTTATGAGCGGATTTTTATGACTTTTCAATATACGAGGCAAGTTTTAATTTGAGGACTGTGAACATTAGAAATGAGAAGGCTGCAGTCGAGTTAAACAAATCCACACTGTTACCTATTATTGAAGCCGTCTACACAGACCTGACACTTTAACTTGTGTTACAGAAGTTTGATTTGGTTTTTGAGTCTTAAAAATCGAGCCTGTGAGTCATAACACTAAGTACAAGACATATTCATCCATTTTCAATGTGTCGCTGTTCTATTTTACATGTAAGTGAACTTACCCAACTATCACAAATGCTTCCATGACATCTCTTTCACTCTAAAAGTAGTGGGTTTACTTAGGACTGCTGTGAAGCCACTAAAAAAGAGAGTGGTTCCTGTGGTGTTTTTCACCCCTGTGTCACCGGTGTGTGAATTGCAATGTTATAGAAAAACAAAACAAAACATATTTGGTCCCTTTTAAATCAATCACCATCCAACTGAATTTTTAAAAAGTAAGTATCGCAGCAAATATTAATTCTGGCCGATATGCTAATGGAGAAAAACAGAGGACCTTGGAGTCGATGCTGTGGGAATAAACATTCCCACTGATGAAAAACCTGTTAAAAACTGGTATTAAACAGGTTTTTTGATGGGGAATGGGGTTATAATACATAATGCTGACAATTATCTGCATAACAGTGGAATGAAATGCCATGCCACCTAAATATAGAGCCACGTGGGAGCAGATAAGAGAAGACTAAAGGGCCTAAAATGGAGCCCTGAGGAACCCCACACGAGAGAGGAGCAGTGGAGGATACAGAGTCACCAAGGCCGACACAGAAAGTACGATCTGCAAAGCAGGACCTGAACCTGCTCCAGACAAGAGATCAAAATGTCATGGTCCACTGTGTCAAAAGCTGCAGTTAGATCTAAAAGCACAAGAATGACAGAGTATCATTAAAAACTCCTAAAACAGCTGATTCTGTACTGTGCAGAGTTTTAAAACTGGATTGGGAACACTTGAGAATATTGTGCTCTTCCAGAACAGCTAATAATTGTCTGTAAAATACCTTCTCAAGGATTTTAAAAATAAAAGGTAGTTTGGAGATAGGCCTATAATTTACATTCATACTTCCGTCTTATTCCGTTCAGATAACAACTGAATTATTAGTGTTTGGCTTCTTCTTCCGTGATGTTTAAAAACAGCAGCAGTCGCCCACAAAGTGATGAAAGCCCGATCTTGTCTTGCAGAATGTGCTTTGCCACCGGGACTCCGGGTCCTGACATACAGATGTAACGCCTGCCCACAAACTGAGATACAGGCAACCTCTGACTCTTCAATGTGGTCCCACTGGCAGATATGCTCTTATCAGGACAGGCTGTAGTATATGTCCTCCATCCGCCACACACAGATATAGAAAATGGGCCCTAAATAATGTGATTGGTGAAACAGGTGACTGTTGTATGATCTGGAGAAAAGCAGTCAAGATAAGGTCAGATGTGGATTTATCACTTCATATCAGCTATTAGCATTAAGTGAGTGATGAAAGCTTTTTGTGGCTAATTGCAACAAAGTGCCCTTCAGTTTTATTTAAGGATATCATTTAAGCTTTTATCCTTAATTTTAAAAATAATTTAATCACCTGCCACTTTATGAAAGCAATTATTTAAATAAAGCAAAAACAAAGCTAGTAATACAAAATGTACACTGACAAAAAATGGCAGCTAGGGAGGACTGGGAAATATTCTATGCTCGTTCTTGTTGCACTGATTTCTGTCTTTCACAAACGCCGGCATTATCACTGTCCAGGGTCACGAGGTGTCCTTCACGTGGACACCTTTGGACTCCTTTTCAAATGGCGCTGGACCGCTGTTGTGTCTGTCTTTGCAGATTATTGCTCATTGCAAAGATTTCAAGGTGATTTTTCTCAATTTAACTGAAGTAACGCACACATCGTTTCACTAACATTAAATTTTTTTGTCCCCCCATTCAAACGTGTGGAGGACGGAGGACACGGAGAGGACACATTTATTCATGTGTGAATATAACTGCAAATGTCAGTCATTGGATGCCTGTGGATACATTTGAATATACCACATATTTATTGATCTAACAAACACAAGAGTATTATTCAACTCGTGATTCAAATCTTGGAGCGTGAATAACCTCAACACTAGCAATGAAGTCAGATTTTCTCCTATAGTCTTAAGTTGAATTATCATTTCTTTGCATTCAGTCTGTTTAATTTTAGCTTGTTTAGTGCGTCTGCTGTTGCTTTAGGGTTAAAAAACAACAACATGGGAATGATTTGAAAAATGTGTGCATGTGTGAGTGAGGGGGTGAAGCCAGAAAACACAGGAAGTGGACTGGTGTCAACTTGATGATATGGCAATATACAGAAACACACACACACACACACACACACTCGGACACTCAACACCTCCCTCCCCTGAGGGCCTAGAAGCTAATTAGCTCCTAAAGCATTTATTTATCACAGATAAACTGTCAAACAATCTCCCTGGCACATCCCCAGTGGAAATAAGAACTACTCATTAGTTTGTTCAATTAAGCTTTCTTTCCCCCCTCTTTAGACCTGCCCTCCCCACATCACCACTGCAACCAAGAATACACTTTTTTGGCAGCGCAGAAGTTGCTCAGCTTAAGTAAACTTGTCGTGTACGTGCACAGTGCAGCACACGTGCCTCTTTTAATGCGACACAGAATAAAATTGACCGTGTGTAGGAAGTCGTTTTGAGTGAATTCATATTTTAAATTGTGCTGCATTTCATATATGAAGCATAGTAGAAAAGTATTGGACACGTTTATGGCAAGTACAAGAGCTTGTAAAGATGTCATGTTCCTCTGTTTTGAAAAACCATTGAAGGGTTATTTAGACCCTAAATTTCACTCTGCCCATCTAGGTCAAACTTTGTAGGGTCACAGGGCAAGGTGGTGAAAAGGCACTGAGCATAGCCACTTCATTCTCTGTGCTGACATATAAAGTGCTTTAAATCTGTACAGTACACAGTAGTCTTGTATAAAGTACTTGGAAAAAAAGCTCAAGTATCTTACCAGAAAATGACTTTGGTAGACGTTGACGTCACCTTTTAGAATATTGTGACACTTACTGTACTTTTTGTACGTGAGTATCAAAAGTAATTTTCTGATATAAAATGTACCCAAGTATTAGAAGTAAAAGTATTTAAACAAAGTGAGCAATTACAATTTTGAATATGACATTTATTGTGGCTTCTTTACAATATAATATTATTATATATATAATAATATTAATATTATTGAATTCAACTTGGAGACGAAATCTGCGGTACAACACAAACCCGGAGACAGGAGACCAGAAACCCGGAGACCAGAGCCTCGGTGTCGGACACAGTAAACAACGACCCGCTGGTGTGTTTTAAGTCCACTTGGAGCCAAAATCTGCGGCTAACAGCTGGTGCCGCTAAAAACAACTAGCGACAACAAACAGGCATTACGTTACCAACTCAACTTTGACCTTTTTTGCAGTAACGAGTAACCAACGAGTAAAAGTACATATTTTATTAAGTACAGTAACTATTTGTACCATTACAACACTGACAGTACATATATATAAAAACAAATGTGGGTTGGATATAACAAAGGAAGACACCACAACAGTTTTTAAGCAGTTAATCTCTTGACTTCCATCATTAAGACTTTACCTTTATTCTACTGTATATTAGAGTCATCATAACGAAGAACAAAATGTGAACAATTTCATTCCGGCCGTACCTTTTCTTGTTCTGACTCATTTCATTACATCATTAAGGACCATTATCAAGCAAATTAGATGTTAAGCATCACTTGCCTTTGAATGTCAGCGGCGCCACAGTTTGCCGAAATAGCGGCGAGCTCGCCGGAGTCCTTTTCTTAGGGGTCAAATCCTCATCGCACGAAAAGGTTACAGATACAGTCTCCTCCATTCTGGCGTTTTCTTGTGCACCAAAAGACTGGGTAGCACAAAAAGTCATCAACATTGCATGGAGGCAAACTGCTCCAGCCTGCTGATGAATGCACTGAACTTAGTGAGGGGTTTTACATTCCTCTGGCCTGACTATCTATCCCCCTGAGACTGTATTTCCGAGACACCACGAAGGCAATATTTGGCCCATTCCATCACTCTAATTCACTCCCTGCACATCCATATTTCATTTGGCCTTGACTTTAATGAAAGCCGTGGCAACTTCACCACCACTGGAGTCTCTAAGCGCACACATTGAAAAGAGGGGAAGGAAAAAAAAAAATCATAAATAAGGACACTGGCCTTCCTACAAAACAATATGAGAGGGAACGAGGCCCCAAAGTTGGTTAGAGAGGGAGGGAGGGTGTACTCAGCGGTGTTGCAGTTGGGGAGGACATCTGCCTGAAAGAGCCTGGCTATCTCCTCTCCCCAGTCCCCACTTTTCCTCTATCCAACATCCCCCCCCCCTCCTTCCACTGCATAGACAAGTGTCTGTTTATCCAATGCCCTTCAGAAGACATTAGCGGAGGTCTCATGTGCAATCCTGTTATCTTGCACTTGCCTAAATATGCTCAGATTTTTTAGTAGGCTTTGCTGTGTCGAGTTGGGCATCTATATCCCCAGAAGGCAAACATGACATCCCGACTCAAAGGCTGCTGGGACGCAGATGTGCGCAGTGCAGCCGTTACCTTCACATGTATCACGAATACACCGTGCTCTTCGATTTACGATGTCGAAACTGCGCTTTTGGAGGCTGCGTACCTGAGAATACCTTTGTCATTTAGTTTTGAACTTAATAAACAATATAAAAGAAATAGAGAAAGCACTCCAAGACTGTAAATCTCTACCAAGGCCACTCAGTTTCCCACAGTGCCAATACACTCCCCTATTTCACAAGGTTAAAATGTGTTTTCTTGAATCTGGATCCATATCCCTAAAGATCGCGACCAAAATGTAATAATGCCTCCACGCCGCCGTAACCTCCGTGCTGAGAACATTTCGAATTCTGCTGCTCACACCCCGACACACAACCTCCTTTGCAAAGGTACAAAGAAAACATGACCTTTCACTATAAGTAATTTTAAACCATACTTGCAATTGTAAGAGGGTGAGAAACCTTTAAGTTTCTGGCTTGTTCTGTACTGTATATAGCACCCGCGACAATGTGCCCTTTTGTAGAGCGGCCATTTTGACAGGAGGGAAAATCACGGGTTTAAATAATCAAATAAAATCACACAGTCTTAACTTTTATAAACTGAACAGAGCCATCGCTAATGAGATCAGCCAACATTAAAATGAACAATCTCAAGGGTGATTACAGCACAAGTTAAAACCTTCAAAACCATTTGAGTTCAAAATGTACAGTATGGAAGCGCATCAGACAATATTTATTTGTATAATTTCAAAGGTAGAGATTAGAAACGGCATTAGAAATAAACGGCGTGGTTGCTAACGGCGTAAAATGTGGCGCGTTACTTCAATTATTAGCCCATTGGAGCTGTTTTCAAGTTTTTTGGGTTATTTTATTCTTCTTCCTCGTGAGGGGACACGAAACAACCGCATTAATGATGATGATTGACTGAGATGGAGGCAAATTTCATTGTAAGCCAATCAGAGGCAGAGTTGGGCGAGTCGCACACACACACACACACATCGACCCAAGTGAGTACGTTAAATGCACATTATTCCCGGGACAAAACTGTTTCTGTAAGTAGTTTATTGTATCAAGTGTCACTATAATATTCTGATTTATCACAAATAATTGAACATGCAAATTCATTTTAAGTTCTGTTAAAGAGGGGGTGGAGGTGGGGTCCAAATTCTTTGAGCACTTAAAATGTAACTAGTTACTTTTATAATTTGTAACTTACTAACTAAATCAGTACTTTTTTGGGAGAAGTAACAAGTAACTGTATTCTGTTCCTTCAAGCGTTTTTTTTGTATGGGTTCACAGAAGCTGAAACCTCAATAAGAAAGTGAATTTGTCAAGGAGGGTTTTTTTTGTTGCTTCACAAAGTAAAACAGCTCCAGTCAGACTGTCCTGAATGAACACATTACTGGTGTAAGGGACACCATGATACATTTGTAGTGTTTGTCTCTCTTGCGTGTCGTGAACCAGCAGAGAAATGACACGAAACATTTAAAAGGCGTGAGATCATTACTACACACACACACACACAAGAGAAAAAAGAAAAGAACAAAAGACGAACGTCACTGCCTTTTTCGAGCCATGTACACGACCAAGTAAGGACTGGTTTGAGCAATAGCTATCTGGCTAAAACCAGCTGAGCGGCGTCATAATCACTGCCATCTGACATCAGATGCTTTGCCAAAGACAATTACAGCCATTGCAGGCTCCAGTAAACATGAAGTCCGTTGACAGACAGAAACAGCGAATGTGGCACGGATCTCTTCTCTCCTTGAATTGTTTGATTGTTTACAGCTTTTGAAAAGTTAATGTTTTAACTTGTGAGCTTTGGATGTGCCGCTGGACATATTAGATCACTAATTCATTGATTTGTTGACTGTCGAGTATCAGCTTTCTCATCCGTACCAAAAAAGACTCCTTCACAAGCCGAGCAGAGAACACGTATACAAACTTAATCAACTTAAACTCATACTTTAAAGTTACATTTTTACTTTCTTTTTACAGGAATAGCTCATGTGAAGTGGAAAATATTCTTCTCTACTCTTAGTCACTGAACATGCACCGTCCCAACAGTGGAGCTTAACTGATTAACGCAGCCAGTCACCAGATTAATGAAAGCTGCAAATTACGCCATCATTACTCCATTCATTATTTCTAAATAATTGAACATAACGCACAGGACGAGATGGATGCAGCTGCTGCATTTGAGTCCGTTATTTTAGTTTGATTTAATTGAGAGCAGCAGATGGACGGACAGCCGCACGACAGAGACACACACGGACCGTTTATTTAAACAGATTAGCTCTCGGTTTGAACTTGTACTTTTACCAACTGTAGCTCGTATACGTGAGCATACAGAGCGTAGCCTGTGCTGTATATGGTGCTTTAAATAAGCAGCTGTTTAGTGGTCGCCTGGTTCTGCTGGGAAAACAGCCACTGCAGACAAATGGTGAATGTCATTTGAAACTAAACCTGACCACAGACACACAGACACACACAGACACTGAACAGACGTCCACACAAACACTGGCTGTGCTACCGTCAGTGTGTATTTAGAGTGGAATACACACTTGTGTATGATTTTAAGACATTTGTTGAACTTGTTTTCCATTTGTAGAGCATGCAATACACACTTTTTACACAATTTCTCTCCTTACATCTAAATGCTCTTGATACGAACAACAAAAACAAACAAATTTTCCATGAAGTGAGGTAAAATATGTCAAATACAATAATAACTGGATTATTGTAGTAAAAATGTTGATTTGTGCTCCAAATTGGAACAAAACAACCCGTTGGTCTGCATATAGAAAATCTTAAATTTCTACTTGTTTTGGGAGCAAAATCAAAAGTGTTGTGTTTACATGAAACTGAACGCTATAACCTTCAAAAAAAGGTGGGATTTATAAATAGTTGTGCAGATCCAAATATACAGAATCATTCACTAAATAAAATATATACGTGTTTTTTGGAATTAGCATTAAACGCCCTTTACCTGCATTTTCTGAACTACAGTAAATGTATCAACAAGGTTTTCAAGTCAATGGTCCAAAAGCAAATTCAGATGAGCCTATTATCCTATTACAGCCACTCAGAACAGTATGACGCAGGGAGGGATAAAGAACAGACTGAGCCCATCAGAGGACATTAAATGGGGCCAGCTCTCACTCGCCCCTCTCTGCTTTCAGGGGAAAGCGGCACAGTGGAGGAGGTGGAGCAGCAGCGACAGTGTACAGGCCGGGATCACGCGAGGCCTGCAAAAATTACACAAATAAATTGCACCCAAACTCATGCGCTGCTGTATACGTAATATACTGTAACCGTGCTGAAATGAAGCATAAACAAAGTCTGAGCGGGGACGAATTATTTTCTGGATTTAAAACAAAAACAGTTGACACATGAACAAAAAAAACTTGACATTTTTCATATCATGGGTGTTTCCATTGGCACCCATTGTTTTGAAGCAAACACATATGTAGAGAGCCCCATTTCCTGCAGGTACAGACTGTAATGATGTAAAGTAAAGTGCTTTCATTTGAAGTGTGGGTGTAAAAGGGATAGGCACAAATGAAAATGAGGGGGGGGGGACGACGACGGGGACGACACAGAAGCACATTGCAAATATCGCCTGAAGCAGCTTCTGTAGAGAAGCAGGCTCAGCATAAGGTATTCACTTTGCAGATAAAGGCATTCTTTCCACTCATAATCAACACATACAGTACTGTAATGCATCATTTTTCTACCAGATAGCAAAAGAAGAATTAAGAATTAGCAGAATTATTTTAAGTTTCTGTTAATTACTTTTGCAGCCTGAAGCTGTTCACTGCAGCGGCGGCGGCGGCGGCGGCTCACGCCTCAGAACTGCTGGAAAGTTTACAGTCGCTCAGTCACATTAGCTGACTTCAAGCACTTATCACCCAACTCTGAAGCAGTGCTTTATGGAGCGTCCCGGTCTTTATCTGTATGTACACCTCCAATGTGATCGCATTGCTAAATGATATTTCCTGCTAACACTCATCCCTTAAATTAAAAAAACCAGTGGGCGTGCATTTCTGTGGGAATAATCTAATACTCTTGATCTCAATGGGGCATTTATGGAGGGTTTTATAACTCTAATTATCTAAGACCATTACAGTATATCAACTTTTAGTGGTTCATTGTATTTCCAATCTGCATCAACTGGACAGATGCCTCTCTTGCACATAATATGTATCTGAAATTAAAAGGCACGGGCCTAAACTTTGGCTGGAAGCAGTGTTTTATGCCTTTATAATTGTGAATATTGTACACAGATTTTAGGTAGAACAGCACAGATCATGGTGTCATGCAATGTAAAATCGGTATATAAATACTTTCACACTAAAGGGTTCTTAACACTAAATGGAGTCACAACTGTATCTCAGAGTTGTTACTCTCACCTGTACGAGAATAACCAGATAATATCACATATTTCATCTTGTAAGAAATAGTGAAATCTAACGGTGAGACTGCAGATTGTAAACATAGGACTTCGTCTTCACACCCAGTCGTTCTTCGTCATTTGTGTAGTGAGTTTCTACTTCAAAATAGAAAACACATGCTCTGACTAGTTTTTGCTGCTGAAGAAACCAGTTATTTATACATAAATTCTTACATAAATTCTGCAAACGAACAACTACAACAAGGAAATGCGATAATTATGTAAAACTGAAATAGTGTTTTTATTTACAGTGTATATGTACGAATGAAAATGGTCTATATCGCCAGTTATTTGTCTTCAGACTCCGCTGTCGTGTTTGCAATACCGTCAATCAAAAATTGTCTCCGCCTTTCAGACTGTTCCTCCAATCATCATGCAGAAGCCCAATGTCTGCGCCCGCCCACTGCTCCGTTGAACCCCCAGAGAAGCCGAGCTTCCCTGGAAGTTGTGTTTTTGCCGCATTTGTCCAATCGCCATCGAGCTTACTGCAAAATGAACAGTTCTGTGCCGTCCCATAGAGACAGAGAGAAAACCGGTCCGTCATCCATGATCAACAGCTGATTCTGAAGAAACTAGTGACACCTTCTGATTATTGAAATGTAAATACAACACAGTACATATTTGACAAGGAAGCTGGACTTCTCTTGCTTTCATAGAGCGATCGTCAACTCAAGATGACAGCCTCCTTAAAATAAGGCCATCACTGTTAACTATTTCACACTAAACTCATGTATTTGCAGTTAATTGTGGCATAAGAAGGGATCAAATGTAGCATTACTGGGTGTATATTAAGGATGTATGTAGGATGAGAACTGACCTGAAAGGCTGTTTAAAGTTGGTACAGTTTTCTGTTTCTTATCCCCTGAAACATGGGCCCCCACACCTCAGCTGCCCATAGCTCAGCCCCTGACAGAGCTGTTAATGTTTTGCAAAGAATGTGCAAATTGCAGAAACAAGTCCAAGTGTGGGCAGAAAACACTTCTGGTACTTAGAACCAGTGATGGAACAAATTTGGTCAAATTGGTAAAGTGCCCAAAGGGAGGAGGGAGATGTTCCACGGAAAACCAATTCCAAGCTTGGGTGAGCTCAGGATTGTTTGGAAACTCTCCAATCTGCGGGCCTGCATTGAATTGCATGTCAGGCAGAGACTGTTAAATAAGATTAGAATAAGAACCAAGAGAGCAGCACAGGTACCTCACAGGATGGCTGTGTAATGTCGAACCACAGTTACTCTTTAACAGCCCTACATCAGCCGCAGCCGTGTTGGAAAAATGGTCCATGTGATGCCATAAACTCACTGGACAGACGCTTCAAACATGAGAAGTTTTTAGTGCGTTTTTGGAACAAGTCCTGTTTTCTGCTTTGATTTATTCCTCATAGCACCAATTAGGCCTGGCCTTCTCCTGGAGGAGTTGAGAAGCTGATGATGGATATGTCATGGGATGGTATGATCAAAGCCGAGAGAGAAACAGTGAGAGAAAGGAATCTCATTAAGTTTCATATTTATCAGGCCTTCAAGAAACTTGTAGTACAGCTTGTAAATGCAACCACGTCCAAAAAAGGCAGCCGGAATCATGAAAATGTAAAAACCAACGGCCTTAGATTGAAATGAATGGACACATTAACATCCTTTGATGAGCACTCCGGTGAGCTCATGTGACAGAGAAATCTTGACGGATGCAAACCTGGACTGATCTTTGGCTCCTTTCCTTTTAGTTCACATCAGCATGGGCAGTGAATCATTATGTGAGGAACATTTTTAAAAAGGAAAAAGCTTATTATGTTTCCTTATAGGTTCATTTGGCCAGTGTAACGACTGGCATAAAGGCAGCGTGCGGAGACTTTGGATCTACAGATCCACACATTCCCTGTGCACCTGCATGCGTGCATTTAAATGTTACAATGTGTCCTTTATGATGTGAAACTTCCGCTTAGAGGCAACACAATTATCCGCCCATGCTGTGTTTAAAAAACAGCATTGTCTCATTAGTTAATAATGTCAACTCACTCAATGAAAAACCAATTCTAAGTGTTTAAAGGCAAAGGCATGACTACATGTTTGCTATTATTTGTTACTCACGAACCATATAATTACTCATTTTGCACAGTATTTTGGATCATTTTTCTCACACTAATCCTCAATTAGCACAGCAAGTTGGATTATATTTTGTGCAGAAACATTTGGACCTATTTTTACACCTTTAAGCTCTGCTTTTGGTCTCCACCGACGGTCACTGCAATTGCTGATTTATGCAAATATCTAAACTGCCAGTCACATGGTATCCACTCTGTGCATCAAGGCTTGTAGACGTGGTTAAGAAGAGCTGCTGAAGTTTCAAATTGATCATCAGAATGGTTATGAGTTGTGATTTAAATGACTTTGAACGTGGCACAGTTGTTAGTGCCAGATGGGCTCGTTTGAGTACTTCAGAACCTGCTGATCTCCTCGATTTTCATGCAGAACCGTCTGTAGGGTTTTACGGAGAATGGTCCGAAAAATAGAAATGATCCACCGAGGAGCAGTTCTCGGGATGAAGATGCTTTGCGGATGCCAGAGGTCAGAGGAAAATGACGAGGCTGAGGCAGATGAGCTACAGCAGCAAAAGACCACAGGGGTGCCACTCCTAAAGCTTTATGACGATGTCCTGTGCGTCTAATAATGTGCCTGTGAGTGAATGTTCAGCGTTTTGCTGCCTATATACGCGTATAACAAACACCACTGTGTAATTAGGGTTACTGCATATATATGGGTAGATAATCCTTGTTTACACACCAATTGAGGAACACAGGAATTGCGAGCGACTGAGAAGAGGAAGAGAAAAAGTGGTTTTGGTTCATATGACGAGACTTCATTGTGAAATAAAAAGCTGCGGAATTAACAGGGCGCCTTCCCTGCTTTCACCCTCAACTTGGTGCTGTTTGACTGAGACAGATGGGGAAGGTAAATCAAGGCAGCTGAGTGGAGAGCACTGCTGACAGCACATTAGAGCCTCTCTCAATGAACTGTCACAAGTGCACTGTGAAAGTAAAATTTGATCATACGTGGCTGCTGTCCTGTCAGACATCCTTAAAAGCAAATGGGGCCTAAGTGCTGCGGAGGTCTGAATGAGCCCGAGATGACAGTTGGAGCCGGAGCAAAGAGAGGGCATCAGCACTCCGTCCTCCATCCTGCGAAAGGACAATGAGGTGAGGAGGGACCTGGCAGCGTTTCCTGCCCGCCACCCTCGCCCTCGTGGTTTAAAGCATCTGACAAATTGTCAGTCTTCCACATCATCGTTTGCATCATTAACGGCTGTGACTAACTTTTTCTGCTGCTCGTGCAAAAATGTCACAAGTCTGTGCAAAGCTCCACATCCCCACTAAGTATGCACTTTCCCTCGCCTGAAATTAATAGTTTTATGAAAATGCACTTCTACCATCATTACCGAGTGTGTTTTTGTGGAGTCACTCCTGTTCTCTGGTCTACACTGGGAGCACACTTTGACATTCACGGAGACATTCTACTGATAATGACATTTTGAGCTGCACAAACACACACAGCATGACGTAGAGTAAAACACTGAGTAATTGCTTTCAGTAATTACTTCACAGGTACACATCTGGTGAAAATGTAATTACACATTCCATATTAATTGTAGTCAAAATCTAAAATGTGTGTTATGCATTCAAGAAAAGAAAGTTCAGGGTGACTTTCAGAAAGCAATGACCAAAAAGAAACGTGTCTTTCCTGACAACTACGGTGGCCTTCACATATCAAAAAGGATGTTGTTCTTTGTTTGTCTGTTTGGGCAGCGTCCACAGAATAAGACCCTTGCCTAAAGCACATGAAAGAGGCTCAGTCTAAGGCTAAGAAATACAAATACTTTTTATTTTAAAGCATTTTTTCACTTATAAAAGTTATGGGTATTTTCTGTCAATAAACTCTTCTAAATATTCCATATTGGACCTTGTGATTCCATTCATCACCACTTTATTAATTCCGCTTATGCTTTGGGGAGATGGAAGCAATCAAAGTCAACACTCGTTACTTGTTAAAAGTCAGATCTTAGTCGGACTAAGACAATAATTTGGTTTTCTTCATGTCAAGTAAACAAGTTAGTCCAACTAAAATCGAGCTAGTCTTAGTCGGACTAACACCCCTGCATGTATTTGCTTAGTCGGACTGAAGTCGGACTGGAGTCGGACTGAAGTCGGACTGGAGTCGGACTGGAGTCGGACTGAAGTCGGACTGAAGTCGGACTGGAGTCGGACTGGATGCATTTAGGACTTTTCTCCTCGGAAGAAAAAGGCAACGATGTATAAACTCCAGTAATGTTTCCAGAAAATAACAACACAATGGTGTTGGCTAGAGCTAAAAAGCCTCAAAATTGTGTACCATGGATCCTTTAATGCAGACACATACTGCATATACATTCAGGTAATCGTGTCAGATGGCCTCTGTCCAACAATGCAGAGCAATTATGCCACTAAACACAGTGTGTGCCACATCAATTAATTGACTGCGATGACAGGAAAATCACTGCAGCATATTTGTCATAATCAGAGCAAAAATATGAGGCTTAACTAACATCTGTCAATGCCTCGCACAGAATCAACTTGCATTAAACTACTTTTGCCCAAAAAGCACACGCATACCGCACAAAACAGCTCCCTATCAAAACATTCTTGCGAATGTTGTTTTTCACTTATCATTCCACAAAGGATTTGCAAAGTGTAGATAAATTGCAGATTAAGCTGATTAGATAAAGCTTGATTGCAGCTTTTGAAAAACCTAATCTGTAATAACCAGGGCTTAATTTGTTTGATTGGAAAGCAGAGCAACTTAAATTAAAGAAAACACAATGGGGCCGTTACTGTGGGAATATGAGAGGGCCTGTGCTGATATATCTTTCATGAATAACTTACAGGCCCTTGAACCGGCAGTGAGTTGAGCCTTGTTTACCTCAGCCTAAACCTGCACTCTAACACCGTATCCTACTTCACTCCTCCATTAGTGTGTGTGTTGAGGCCTGTGCCTACTGTTTAGCCTGGCACAGAGGCACTTTTAGCAGCAAGAATTTGGTCCCCCACATATTTTAAAACCCACTTTCACTCGCTTCCCAGTTGGCCGGCATACCTCACCCCGGACGCAAAAGGAGCGCTTTCATGAGCGCCCTGCTGGTGAGGGGGAAATACACAAACAAGCAAATATTCACACACAGATTGAACCTTGTTGTTCTGGAGCAATTTGTCTGGTGGGTGGTAGAGTGGGAAAACGGGTTGTTTTTCCACACGTTTAAAACATTTACAAGACGGGCGAGTAAAACATGTACATTGACTGTGGGATCATCATTATGGCATTAAAAATGTAGACATTTCTGGAGGCCTTTCTGAGTCCTGGTGTGAGCCCATTCCTTCTACGCTGATGCTTTCAATGCTGACCATCGAGCACTGAAGTCATAACTGTGCTCGGGGGAGTTTATCTCTAACAAAGAGGATAACCTACTTTGGAAACGAACAGAGGACAAAGAGGGAGCAGAAGTGGTACATAAGTCCGTGTCGTTGTGGCTCAATGCTTTTAACATCAACGCTCCTTAGACAGGCATCACCTCGCGACTAAAAGTGGGTCTGAACCAAGAGAAACAGCCATTAAGAGCAATTCAGCTGCATGAAAGTAGCGTCTGACAGGTCCTCTCTCGGTGACAGCTGCCATTATAACCTGTAAAATGTGATACTGGCACTTTAAGGTTGTGTCATTTTACCCTTCAGCACTGACAGCCCATCTGCTCAATTTTTGGGGGCAAGCTTTTTTGTTTTAGGTCACACGGACGATGTGTTCGACGTCCGTTACTTCACCGAGTTATACAGCGCACGTCTAAAACCACACTCTTTACAATATCATTTAAAGCTGCAGTGCATCATTTTGTAGATTTTTGTTGTTGTTGTTCTGATTCTGTTTGGTCTTCAGGGACCCAAACAATGCAATATTAACTGCTGAAGGAGTCTGAAGGCGTTTGTGTGTATACAGCAGCAGAGCAGGGGCGGGCGGGGGCAAGAAGAAGCAAAAAGAACCATTTTTGAGAAGCGGAATTCACTTTAGTGGGCGCTTCTTTTGCAGCCGTCTTGCTTTACTAGCGCAATGTTGCTGTGGTCTCCATAAAACTGGGAACGTTGGAATTAAACGTCACAGAGAGTCGTGCACATGCTGACAGGCTCCATCGTCACCGTGTGATGTCGTCTGACAATGGTTTGAATGTAACAAACAGGTCACACACATCCCCCATCGAACAGTGACAAAGAAAAACTCTGTCACCTCAAGCAGAACCAAACATCTGCCTCGGCCGGTTGGGCTGAGATAATGAGAGAGGAAATGAGAGAGGTGAAGGGGGGAGGAAACAAATGAGTTATTTGTCTAATTTTAAAGCCACGTCGAGGTGAGATATAGGAATATTTTTCGACTGTGACTCTGTTTTATATCCACAGTAACATTATAATCCTCTCACCACAAACTCAAATGCACTATACATAATTCTTTTTTTCCCGACAGCACTTTCTAAAGCCTCCATTCAAGATTCCATTTCTTGAATGGCAACAGGGCGGTAAGCTATGAAGAAGAAAAAGAAAAAAAGCTACTCAAATTTTCACCGTCGCCACAGTTCAGATGACAATTATGACAGCCCAGGTTTAATCATAGAATCGGGTAGTTCATTTTCTCAATGTCAACATGAAACCTTGTCAAAAAATGAATTCTGTCTTTCTCTCGGGAGATAAGCAGGCTCCAGTGCACCAGGCTCATTCAGAGGAAAAAAACTTGCAGGTCACAAGGCAGCGACTTGCATGTTTTCTTATTTTTTTCCACCCTTTCGCTCTATCCTCCCCCTCTCCTTTTTTTTCTGAAAACCACCCAAGAAGAGATTAATCATGAAGGGAAAACTCAACTTCACCCTCTAGCTGCAGGTCACAGTTCTTATTTCGTGTGGAATTGGCTTTCGGAAAGCAGAAGGCCTGCCCGGGGGGCAGGGACCTGATATGAGAGGAATTTGAGAATGAAGCAGAGGGGATTGATTAGCCCACTTCATATCCCACACTCGGTAAGCACAGTCCAGCTGCAATCTAACACACCGCTGAGCTGAATAGACAAGAGAAATTGGATTCCTTCCTAATATTTAACCTTCAAGTCAGCTCTAACAGCTGTTGATGGGTTGCTCTCCCAGGTAGTTACAAGAGGACTTTTTACATGTTACACAGAGAGGGAATAGCAAAGTGGGAATGTGATGACTTTTCTGTAGGTTATTCAATTACAATGGTGCAAAGAGCAGCTAGGCCATTGAAGCACATCATCTGCATGCAACTGCACTGAGGGATTTCATTTTACACCTCTACAGGCTGTGTGAGTGTCTGTGGGGCCACACACACACACACAGACAAATTGTGTGCACGTGCAGAGACAAGCGCACACACGTGTACGTACACATCAAGAGCAATTAATGCCACAAAAGTTGAGTGTGCGGCTAATGGACGGATCATATACTGCCGTAATGATACCCCTTTGATGTCGGCAGTCGGTAGCAGACCTATTTAGACTCGGGAGTGAAAGGTGCTTGAAAATATCCCGTAATGCTTCCATTATTTTATCTCTTTTCACGGGCAGATGTTAGAACAAAGAGCAGTGGCGACACTTCCTTACTCTTAGATATCAAGAGTGACGACTAGCCCAGATTTCCGCTCTCCTCGGTCTGCACTCCAACCCGGATCGGTGTATGAAAATGTGAAGAGATGGCTGATAAATGGTGTCTCTCAGTGAGTCTGTGACCACATTAGACATCAATGAATATTTAGCGGCTTCATTTATAGGCCGGTCTGATCGTATCCAACTGCCATCTCGCGTGCCAGTCTTTGGGAAGTGTTGATAAGAGAGCAGGATGTCATCAGGCTCTTTTCTCAAGTCATTAAGCCATACAGTTTATTCCAAGCAAAGTGTTGCCCATTTGAATGAGCACATTAACGTCTTATGATAATTAAGTGCTTGAGTTGCAGAATTGCGGCATCGGATTCATTAGTAGAGTCACACATTTTTTTATTAGCACCTTATTCTGTTCCAGCACTGTAGCAACGAGCAGCTCTCTCTCTCTCTCTGCTCCACAATAAAGATATAAACTTTAAATACTGAACCTCTATGATTACATGGGCGCATATAGCAAAACTTAACCACCAAGGATTTCAAAAGAAAGGAAATGAAAGTAGATTTTTGTGTCCCCGTATACAAATTTAGGTCAGTTTGCTGCAGCATATTTCAGGCACGGGAAAGTAAATCCAATAAAGTAGTCTGGTACAAATCTATAGATAAATGGTGCTTCACATTCAATTACAGTGAGGATTTTATCTTTACTTTTCAATGATTTTGTCAATTAGTCAACACAGTGTTTCTAAATTCATCAAGGACGCTGGCCGAGTATGAGTCAGTGTGGAAGAATTCATTTGATTAGCAAAGGCAGGGGATGAGGAAGAGAAACCCGATAAAGGACATGGATGTTTTCTCTAAAAAGAAAATCACTCGTAAATGAACGATCCGCATCCTACTGGAGACGCTTTTCTCTTATTTGAGAAATATCTCCGCCTCTTGATAGCAAACAAGAAAAAAAAAAAGCTGGTAAACAATCTCGTTTTGACATATTGGCTATGGAGCAAATGCACTGCACACCAAACCAATCCCCCTGGGAGCCCATGCAGCGACCATGAAACCACACTCACAACACAAATTAATTGGAGAAAAAAAAACAACTAATTCTGACATTCCCTGAAGAGGGTCTTTTATCTTATAAACAGTGGCTGCAAATTTGAGTATTTTGCTTAAGCAACACAACACTGCAGATGATAGGATTCGTTTGGCTCAACCCCAGGGGCGCAGCGTGACAAGGAACACTTGTTAAGCAACGGCGTACCCGGGTCCCAACATGGGCCCGCGCTTGTGCCCAGCCTCATCTGGAAACCTGCTCCATTTGCATTCCGCCCTCTCCAGACACCGGGCGACATAGTCTAAGGGGATACAAGTGTCCCAGAGATGGCTTCGGAAACTCACACATAAATGAGTCTCCATTCCTCCTGCATCTCTCCTCCACCTCCTCCCTCGCTGCTGCTGCTGCTGCTGCTGCTCCTCCTCTCACCCTCTCATCACAGTTCAGGCAAAGGAGAGAGCAAAATACAGCGATGGATGAAAGTTTCTCCACATCGCCTTTGTTTACTTTCCCGTGGCTGTTGTGTGGGCCAGCCAGTCGGCTTTACGAGTCTTGAAAACAATGTTTAATTCAACATTTAACATGTCCTTTGGACAAATAAAACAAAAGAGTACTGTAAAAATAAAAAAGTTCATGCCAGATCCAAAGAAACAAAGGTGAATCCTTTACTTTATAGTTTGAAAGTTGGTCTAACAACTCTACCAATGCAGACACATGCAGCCAAGGGCCCTTCTGTACTTCTGCTTTTACTGAAATTCACCCACAGAGCACCAACTGTGGGAGGAAGCCAGAAAATCTGAAGAAAGCCCACACACACACACACAGGGAGAACATGCAAACTCAATGCAGAAAGGCCCTTGCAAAGGCAAGAATGCTAACCACTACACCAACCGTGACAAAGCATTGCAATCCTACGGAGCCCTGGAGGTGACATAGACGGAATTTTTTTTTAAATATGTCGCACGTGCACATCAGATTTAATAGCCGGATATACACGTTGCCTGTTTCCGCTAACACAGGATGTTTACGGTTGCTGTGACAACAAGTAAACGCTGCCGGTAGCATATTAGGTCAGCCGGCGGATCAATAAACACCCCTAAAATGACAATTTGGCGCATTAAAAAGTTTAAAAAACTTATTATCTTGCACATGCAACTTATTATTAGTTTTATGTATATATATAAAAAAATATGTATATTTTTATTATTATTATTATTATTTTTTTAAACTGCATGCACGCTTTATAACACGCACACGCTCTAAAAAAAAAGATCCATCTACGTCACCTCCAGGGCCCTGTACAATCCAATATGAATTGTGATGAGCAAATCTGTACACAGCATGTTTTTTTACTGCCATTTATGCAACACCTGGTATTTGTAAATGAGTAAAACTACTGTTTATATAAAGGCTTAGAAAAAATCCATCTGTGGATCCTGACCCAGTCTTTATAAATGACTTAGGTTAGACCCGAGCGGACCTTTGTGGACTCATGAACATGAGAAGTAGGAATTTCCCTTTAACTATCCATCCATCCTCAATATAAGCTGCAGTATGTATGATCGTGCCAGGGTCAGCGATGCTGCTGAATATCCCACAAAGACAAGACGACCACTCTCTTCAGAACTCTTCAGGCTCTCATTAGGACGACTCTGCAGGTTAGCAGTCCAGCTACAGAGGGATGACTTAAAGGAAATAAGCGAGTTAATGTGTGGAGAAACAACAACAACTGCACAAGTCTGTGCGCTGTACACACGCGGGGCCTCTGAATGCATCATTTAACAACAAATCTGGGAGTCGCTTGAGGTGTTCACCCATAAACACTAGTTGTGTGCTCAACATGCTAAGTGAGTATCTTTACTGTGGTTATTAGTGAGTTAGCAGCTACTGAGGCGTTAACAGGCGAGAAATGCTTCCTCTAATCTGTCCATCTACTGGGAAGAGGACAGAGGACCACCACCCAATCCTTGCCGTTCCAGTCTCGCTCTTTGCCGGCACGGCATTTGCCATTTGCTGCAAATGCGATCATCAAGTCGCCCGTTCCCCGTGAAACTTCATATACCCGTGACACATTTTTCCTGTCTAATTAAATATAATTTTGAAGCTCTTTAAACCCGACTTCATCCAAATGCACAATCTAATTTTTCATTTGCTTTTGTACATGATATAAGACATCAAGTCAATAATTTATTAAATTACTTTTCCCCATTCATTTTCGTCTATCTATAATTGATCTCTCCAGTAGAAATTCTGTTGTTCCTCTTACTCAGCCAATCTGCGGAGAGGCTGCGTGACACCACTGTGAACACGACTTGCACCCCCTAATGCTGTCACTGGGAAACACACACACACACACACACACACACACGTTTCATGAATGTGTCTTTTGGCAACCTCAATGTACATAATAAAAGATAATACTGTATATATAAAACAGCAACAACACCCATTACAGGACATTATAATTTCCTCTTTTTTTAAAACTATTGTTAAATAGAACACATTAGCCATGATTGGAGAACCTCTCTATACTCAATACGATGAAAATATTATTGGTTTAAAGTGTACAGAGCAAAGTCATAATGTAATAATGAGAGATGGGACTATAGTCTCAGGTCTTAACCTTCAAGCCTCAAGCAAGTCCAGAGTCATTCTGGCAAGAATCAAGCCAGTGGAGTCGAATGCTTGAAGATGATGCTCCAGATATTTTTAATATGTTTTAAGAAGACTGAAATATCTGTATTACGCATCCAATGTAAGCACTGATTCATGGTCCCACACATCTTAAATAAAACGACAGAGTTTAAAATGTAAAGAATACTGACATTCACATATGAATAAATAATTGACTGACTTCCTGTCTTACCTTCCTTCCTTTGTGCGATTTGAGCATTTCACGTTGTGGTGTTGGCGTTGCTCGGTTGCCAGGTTTGTACACAAGGCTGAAGCTGTTTCACCTCTAGTCCAAGAGGCTTCTTTAGGTCTGACTGGTTGAAGATGGAGAAAAGATGCAGCTGCTTGAGATCTGTATCATCTGTGTTGACCCTTCATGAATAATATTCCACTAAATTGCGAGCCCTGCCCTCTGGGAGTCAGCGATGTTTTGCAGGGTTGGCATTTTCCCCCCCCATGTTTGTCCTCCTCTAATGTTTGCCACTGGGCTGGTTTCCACCGTTTGATATGCTGAGGTTCAAACAGAAGCATAGAGCTCATTACGTCCCTGTGCCCTGTGACATCACAGGTCATGAAGCCACCTGACCCTGTATAACCAGCGTCTTGATTTCATGCCGTGCTGTGACACAGAGGAGGTCATGCTTTACAGTGAGCTCGGCCACTTTAACAATAGCTCTATGATGACAATCACACGGCTTGATTTGCCAGCACTAGATTGCTGATTTGATACTTGCCAAGAGGAGTCACACTCACTCTGATATAAAGTCAATAACAGGTTGTTAAATGTGTGTGAAGCCGCAAGTGTACATATTATGTATACGTGTCTTGTTTTGGCCAGCAAGTGCAGCGCAGATGGTATCAAGGCTCCACTTATTATGTCATAACATCTGCACTCTTGCAATTGATGGACTTCCAACGGCTCGACTCGCCTTGCCTCGGCACGGTTAAGATGCATTTCCACGAGCATACTTTTTTTTTAGTACCTGCTCTAGCGAGGTTCCAAGCGAGCTGATGCGATACTATGCATGACGTCGAACAATGACAAACTTTAGATCAGTTAAAAAGACGAAAAAAACGTGGGTTAATCTCCAATAATAACCAATGAAATGTCTAAAATCTAAATATTTAAAGGAATACTTCACCGATTTGCATGTAGCTTTGTATTACTAGAATAGGGATAGTATTTTTGAGAAATTGTGCTTCCCAACCTCAGTTTCCCCTGAGTTAAGAAATATCTTCCTTCTTTTCTTTGTTACGTTCCCACCAGTGACACTTCTTCTTCGTCCTGTTAGCACAACTGTTAGCAAAGATGGCGGATTTAGCTTTGTATTACAAGAATAGTATTTTTGAAAAATTGTGCTTCCCAACCTCAGTTTCCCCTGAGTCGAGAAATATCTTCCTTCTTTTCTTTTGCTACGTTCCCACCAGTGACGCTTCTTCTTCTTCCTGTTAGCGTAACTGTTAGCAAAGATGGCGGATTTAGCTTTGTATTACTAGAATAGTATTTTTGAAACGTTGTGCTTCCCAACCTCAGTTTCCCCTGAGTCGAGAAATATCTTCCTTCTTTTCTTTGTTACGTGCCCACCAGTGACACTTCTTCGTCCTGTTAGCGTAACTCTAAGCAAAGATGGCGGACACCGTTTACATTCTGGGAATGAGGTCTAAAAAGTGCGGAATTAGCGTTGCAGTTTCAAGCCTCGGACCAAGTGTCACTGGTGGGACGGGACCTCATTCCCAGAATGTAAACAGTGTCGGCCATCTTTGCTAACAGTTATGCTAACAGGACCAAGTGTCACTGGTGGGACGGGACCTCATTCCCAGAATGTAAACAGTGTCGGCCATCTTTGCTAACAGTTATGTTAACAGGACCAAGTGTCACTGGTGGACACGTAACGAAGAAAAGAATGAAGATATTTCCGATTCAGGGGAAACTGAGGTTGGGAAGCACAATTTTTCAAAAATACGACCCCTATTCTAGTCATACAAAGCTAAATGCAGGGGCATTTAGGGCCATACGTTGCAGACAGAATGACTGCAAGTACAGGAAGACTGATGTTTCTGTTTGTAAAAGAAGGAAAATCTGCAAGTGAAGTCACCATTTTGAACTTAACACAATGGCAGCTTCCTGTAAAATGTCATCCTTTCATCCTCCGCTTTAGAAAAGTTATCTAACCAGCTCCCAGAGTGTTTTCGAGGACAGAAAGTGACTAAAGGAACCAATCATCAACAGAACATAACCATGAATAGTGAAGTGTATTAACAGTGTATAAACTTAAAAACGATGTAGTTCAAAGTTCAATTCATACACCTGATTGTTCACAGGTTCACATTCAAACTCACGTTTGAATTAAATTCAATGGAACTAAATGAACTAGTTGACATTCATTTATTTTCCTTTTTTTCATATTAAATAGGCCACAATTTATTTTCAATAGAACCTCCGCACCGATTCAAAACAACAACACAAATGCATTGAAATGCTACTTTCAGCAGTTCAGTAGAAACACCTGACGTGCTCGGCCAAACCTATGAAAACACCTTCAAAATGCATTGATTATATAATTGGATTTTTTTTCCCAGTGATCAGTCAAATGTACATGGAGTCAATGGTGGAGTGAGATGCATTAGATAATTATCGTGGTTGGGACCAAAATAGCTGTTGCATGTTTTTGCACCTCAGCCGCTCATTTGCTCCAATGACAAGAAGAACAAGGGTCAGCAAAGAGAGACGGACGACGAGGCGTCTCTGACAACTGCTCTATAATTAAATGTTGACATAATACCATGCTTCATTTTAAAATTCAAGTGCTTGACTGAAATCATTTCCTCTCCCTAATTACACTTTCCTTCTGCAATGACGCTCACAATGCAATCTTCAGATCTTTGGGAAAAAACGTGTCTCTGATTTATTATTTCTGCCTTCATCACAGAAAATGACATGAAATGAGTTGAAGCAATTAGAGCTCAAATTATGACGGCCTTTGACCTGCGCAGCGGACTCGTAATTGTGTGTCAGGAAATAGCTGCAACATTTTTTGACAACCGTGCACAAATCAGAGGAAGAAATAGACATTTTTTCATAATGTCTGCCTGGTTCTTGGATGCAAAAGGCCTGGATTACAGTAAAGTTAATGACACACTGAGGATTATTCATTGCACTCACACTTATAAACCTGAAAATTTGATTTCAGAAAGTCTAACCTCTGCATTCTCTCAGTAGCGAAACAACGGAGGCCTGGATGGACGCAGACATCAGCGTCCCGCTCGGGTGTAATCTGATTAAATAAATATTTGTCTGCCTCTGGACACTGTGATGCTCTCGTGAAGCTCGCTGTGATTGCTTTACTCCACCGCAGAGATGGATTTTAGCCTTCAAATGACTTTCTCTTAACATGACTCTCCTTTTGCTAAAATACCTCCAACCGGACATGATCTGCAGCAGAAAGTGGAACGAAAATCAATTTCAAAATCAATGGAAAGTAAAGGCAAGCCATTTGGAATAAATCCCCCCCCCACACACACACACATATGAGTAAATACAGATTCTTATTTTCTTGACATTATTCAAAAAAACGTGAAGTTTGTATCTTGGAGCTTTTAAAAATCTAGGCAAACGCAGAGGAAGCCGAGTATTGGCAGTGACACAAATGATATTGCTTTGTCTTTGCAGAGCTCCGGCGACTGAGTCCCCGCTTACCCCGAAAGCACGGCGGCGCATGTAGCTCGTGTTTTACCATCACGCACATCCATCACCGAGTCAAGAATCATATCAATACTTGCCCATTTCCCCATTTGAGGAGAGCTGAGTAGATCAATTCATTTAAAAGGAACCACAGCCAGACATGCGTTTTAGAGATTAGAGCATATATTGGCTGGTCATCTGATGGAGGGTTGAAGGTTCATTAAGTCAATGGAATCCTTAATCAATAGGCAAACTTTAAGTCCGGGCTTTTACGGAAGTATTTCCGCTGCATATCTAGTTACACCTAAGACACAAAGCACTGGCTCCCATGTTTATATTGTATTTTCTTTTGTGCACCAAGCAAAAAGCCCATTATTCTATACACCGCTAAAGACATGTGAGTCTAAAAGAAAGGACTTTTGTCTCATAACCTTGAAGCTGCATTGAGCCTTGGAGACAATAATAACAGGGACATTTTTTTTGATGACCAATTATTTCTGCTTTCACTGTCAAAGTCAAACAACTGGTAATCTTTTACATCACGGACAAAGTACACAGCCAAATGTCAAGCATCGAAAACCACATGCCGTCATATCCTCGTAGCACTGTTCAGAAACTCACCAGAGCCCTCAATCACTGGCTTTATGTAAATCCAGCAACTTAAGTTTCAGTCTACGGTCCGGCAAGTCCCTCTCCAGCTAAATCACGGGGGCACACTCCGGCCGTGATTCTTAAGTGTCACTTGTGTCCACCTGAATTATTGTTTGTGTGTAATGCAGGGGAAGAACCAGCGTGCACTAAGAAGCGGTTGTGCCCTCTGATTGATTGTTAAGTGTTGTCCAGGAGCCCATTGCCAACCTCCACTTAACGGCCTGCACAGCAGAAAGCAATCAGTGGCTGTTACTAAGGGTCTCGTGGGGATGGGGCCGGTCATGATTGATCTTCAGTGGATCTCTGAAGATGTCTCCGAGAACCGGGTTTTACCTCAGCTGTGATCAGGTCAGGGAAAGTGCCCTTAAACTTGAGTGCATGGTATCACAACAACGGAAAACTTTGTTAAGCTCAACACAAAAAAAATCTGAGCTCTCCTTATGCAGGAAGAAAAGGAGACTGAATATGAAGAGTGAAGTGACATCACTTCCTCCCTCTTCAGGAGGGTGGAGCCGAGTAAGTTGATAAGGTTTTAGTTTGAATGTATTGTTGTTGTTTGATTATAGTGTAACAGTTAGTATTGTATGTCCTTATGTGTGTCATTTATTTTAATTATTCCAAAGTTACTGTCCATTATTTAACCTGACAGACGTTTGGATGTCTCCCTTTGTCCATTTTGGTGGGTGTCCCTGTCTTTAAGGGTGTGTCTCATCCATTGCTGCTGTGAATATGGATTATTTACATTCTGGAGACTGCTTCCAAGAGTGTTAATTATTCCTCCTTCTACACAACACGATTCAGAACTTGTGACACTACCCGGTAGTTATTGTTTGAATTTTACTTTCAAGCATTTTTAAGCTCAAGCCTGAAGGTCAAATGTTACTTTTAGCACCTTTAACCCGTAGAACACAAAGCATTTTGGCTGCTTTTTTCCATTACTATACTGTATACAGAGGTTATAAGAATGTGCAATATTGAGTTTCTTATGCCATTTTTTCAGCACAATCTGATCAAAAATGTCAACTGCATAAACACACGTGAGCAAAAACTACTAAAAATGTTTAAAATCGGATTTACTTTGTGAAATTTATAAATACGTGGCTCGTTTTCATGGAAAAAAGAAAAGAAAAAGGGTCTATTTTGTGACTTCTGCACAATTATTGCTACTTTATATCAAAATGAATCATAACTTCATTCACTCACTCAACAACACATAAGAAGACGAAAAAAAAGCATCTTTCAAAGCCTGAATATGTGACCTATAAACACACACCCCCAGGATGTCCATATAAGGAGTTGTGTGTTATTCCCACGGCAATTTACCATGGCTTAATATTCCCGTTAATAGGTAAAAGCACATTTTCTGTGTTTAATCGGCAAACACGGTTGAGGGCCAGCCACTGGGGGGCAATCAAGGAAACGGCCATGTTGTCCATCTTCTTTTACACAGTCATCACGAGAGAATATGAAATGTCTTCGGTGATCATTATGGTATTGCCCTATACTGTACTGAGACATTTTATTTGGTATGACAAATGGCGGGTATTTGCATATATCATTCACGCAGTGTGTTAACCCGCAAATTGATGCATGAAGCAGTGTATTATATCCATCCCAGCGGATATATAACACGTCTCCAGGCGCCATTGTACCCGAGGACACACATGTGCACACGCGGCTCTCCAGTGGTGTGTCAGTGTGTTCAGTGACCACAGTGTCTGGTGTTAGTCTCATTACAGAGGGATCAAAGGGGACATGAGCTTCAGAGCAGCAGGAACTCCCCTCAACCCCCCCGCCCCCCCACAAGAAGCTAACTCCTCCTCTTATCTCAAAGGTCACATTTTAGTCAGTCAAATATAAAAACAGCATCACTCCCACACGCACACGCGTGAGCGGTGGAGTCCATTCACAGAGCAAAACTTAGAGATTCACTAATCATAACATATAACTTGACTATTATGGATATAAGTGGCAGCCCGCGGGTCACATGCAGCCCTCCAATCGACTACATGTGGCCCGCCCACCACAAAATTAATTAGCTAGCAATATTTCTTATAATAGTAATAAGACATTCGGTTGTAATTATTGCTTTATTAAATGTATTACACTCAACAAGCTGTTTTAATAATAGTTATCCTCATTATTTGCTAAATGTTCTATCTATGTATCATAAATAGGTTTTTATTGTGACGTATACGCAATTTTATATCAAAACAAGGTCTTTTACTTTGAAATTCTGTCATCATGAATATATTATATTGCCCACCCCGCTATAGAACATTTTTTTTCTCTAGACCGGCCCCCTCTTGACCAGACTAGATGCTCATTGGCCCCCAGGTCGTTTGAGTTTGACACCCCTGACCTGGACTAAGACTACATGCTCTCAAACCATAAACCACATAATTAAATAGCTTTGTCCTCACCTTGACAAATGAAACTTGAAAATAATCAACATGAATTGTGCAAACAGTCAGTGGCGAAGACTCAACACCCGGATGTCAGAGGTTAAAACGAGACAAAGAGACTCAATTTGAAGTCAAACACGCTTTTATATTTTCATACGTCGTTCATTTGCGTTTATATTTACTTGCACAATACTGCTGCTCCCAGTTAAAACCAAACCAGCGATGTTTGTCATGGAATTTAAGCTTCTGTTCTTTGAACGACACAGTGACTGGACAATGATGGTGGCGGCTAATAACATTGCCGCGCCAACAGCAGTTCCTCGGGATCTGAGCAGCTGTTCCGCAGTCTATATTGGCCTGTTCTTCAAGTGGAGGGGAGGGGAGGGGAGGGGGGGGGGGAGAAAAAAAAAGAGCAACCGAGATGAGAATTTTGTGCTTCAGTGGCTATTGAAAGATGAGGCAATAAACTGCTAAACTTGAGTAATCACACACTCCCTGAGGAATTTCTCAAATGGGGATGGTCAAAAACCTTGAAATTTGAGCCCCTCTCGCACACGGCCCCGGCTTTAACATTTGATGAGATTCATTATTGTGGGGAGCTGAATACAAGTGTCTCCTGATTACTGGGCCCACCATTAAAAGTTCCCACCAGTGTGCATTTCCACAGTGGAACGTCAATGGGATTAAAATCTCACTTCACTCCAGTCAATTCTCCAGTAACAAGATTTCATTAAAAGCAGGCAGGGAGGAAAATGGACTAGAAAGCACTGAAACAGCTGGACTATAAATTATAAAAATGTGCTTTCTGCTAACTGAACACACCTTCAGCTTGCAGATGCATTATTATTTAATGTTCAGAGGAGCTGGTTTTATGTAAATTGGACTCGTCTATTCTCCCCAGTCCTCGTCTCGATGCCAGGTACTTCCAAACCAAGCAAAGGGAGAGATTATGCAAACTAATTAACATATGAAAATAACGTATTAATATACTGTCTCTGAACTGTATCCAATCAGTTCCTTTTCACTGGCGTGTGTACAAAACAATTAAAATTAAATTTATACTGCTCTTCCTTAACATATTCCGCGGCAAATGGAATCAGTGAGCAAACGCTGACAAAAGTTTTACGGGCCTGTGTTCTTCCTTAAAGGCACACTGACTTTAAGCATATTTATAAGACGCCGCGCTAATAAATTCTGGTCTTTGTTTCTCCCTAATGATGTGTGCATCTGAGACAAAGCAGTGAAATCTATAGTGGTGGCCAGGTGCTAATGAATGGCTTACATTATGTTGTCCACTAATTACTACTGCAGCGTAAATAAAACAGAAGACAATCAATTAGCGGCGGACGTGTGTTTGTTCGTCATGGGCGGCGACTTCCGCGTTAGCCCCGCCTCCCTCGGCATGCAACTCAAAAAAAGGGCCGGATGAGTTTCGCAGAACGTACGTCAGACAGACTGAAAGTAAATTAGACAAAAGAAATCCAACAGGCGGCTATCGCCCTCTTAATGGAGCTTTACCAAAAATAAAAAAAGGCTCTTTCTCTTCCACTTCATGCAAAGCTCCTCCAGTTTCCCAGACACCAACTGGCTGACGTATCACACTTGATTCAAACCAGAGCAGGGGAAATCAGAGTGCATTAACACTGCATGTAGAAGGCACTAACTGAATGATCCCGGCATTATGCGGCCCCTGGCCGGGCCTATCTGCGTAGTTTGATGCATAATTTGAGCATTAATGCAATTTACATTTTAACACACTCCCAAAAGTAAACTGATTAGTCGATAGTTATCTTCTAATGTGCCAAGAGGACCCACATGTCACTTGCGTGCAGGCGGTAGGGACAGGATTACACGTAACAAGGTTGGCCTTGCAGGAACACAGACAAAGAGACAATGCCTGCCAGAAGGATAGACACCAGAGAGGTGCGCACACACACACACACACACACACACACACACAAACTTGTGAGGTAAATGGTTGTCGTTCAGGTTTGCTAGTGTAGCAATTCTTTCAAACAGGATCCATCTTTCTTCTTTATTTTCAAGGACCTTTAAACAGATCATACCAATAAGCGGGGAGAACCGTTAACAATAAATCCGGAGGAGACCACGTCACGGCTCCCCTCGCAGCCTCGAGACTATAAGATCAACAATGATGTGCAAAGTTTGACCAGCTGTCATCTTGCCGGGGCATCCTATTAATCAGTCTAAAATTGAAATTAAGAAAAAAAACACAACCCTGTTCTAAGTATTTCCAGGCCATGAAAAGTCTTTTATCTCCGTCCAGACAGAATTCCTTCTTTTTAATGGGACAAATTAGTGCCCCCGCAGATGACAGAAGTGCTTTAAAAAAAAAAAAAGTGCAACAGACTTGCAGTCCCATGATGCAACGCTCCCAGTGGTTACATCTGCTCCATTCTTTCATCTTTCACCATTGTTAGGTGGGAGCTGTCACATTAGGAGGAGAATCGTGGCTCCTTCCCACCCCCAAGTACTCTTCTTTTTTCCCCCCCCTCCTATTCCAGCAGTTGGCAGTGTGGCAGGCCCATACAAAGGAGCGTGCACCAGGAGCACAGAGGGGAGCACCGTCGGAGGAAAAACAGTTTGGGAATTAAGGTCATTAATTTTCCACTTTCAAGGGCTGCCACACAGACGGAGATAAAGTCAGCATAAATATTCCGCCGAAGTTTCCCCTGTTTTTCTCCTCTCCCCGTTTTCATCGGCAGCCCATTTATCTCCATGCTGTCAATTAGAGGCAAAAGCAAAGAACTAATTAGGAACTGTGCAATTTTAATTAGCTGTTTTGATAATTAAACTAATTGGTTCCCTTGTGTTCCTGCAATGTGGGCTGAGAACTTTTTTTGATATCTGGGCAGCAGATTTCCCATCCGCTGGTTAATTAGTCACTTTTGCATTAAAAAGGAGCCTTCCTTAATAGCCTTAATTTGCAGTTGAAAAGAGAATCTACCATCAATAATTTGTGTAATTGGTAACCGTTTGATTGTAATTTAGAGGCACGGCCGGACAGCTCGGCATGTCTAATTCCTAATGACTGGGATTAAAGTTGGATTAACTGTTTGGGAAAGGGATTCACTCTCTCCTCTTCCCTATACCCAACGAATGACACCTTGTCCCCGTTTGATTGGTCCTGAACAGCGGGGGCTCCAACCTTTGTTATGATGAGGCTTTTTTTGTTATGACAAACTGATGCGAGAGATTTATTTTAGTTTTTTCCAGCCTCACTATGAAGGGGAATTAAAAAGTGGTTGCAATTCAGTATTTGACATGTTAAAGTGGAACTTTGCAAGTGTGGTTGGTTTTGCGGAGCTCCCCCTTGTGTCTGACTGCTGTAAAAACCTCACCTCTGATGCGCCCGCTCTCTCTCTTCCCCTCTCCTGGCCATGTGCTTGTGTTTTCAGAGGACAGAGAGTTCATCTCAAGGATATTTACAAGTGTAACAGCAAAGGCGCCGGCGTTGGGTCGGCGTTCGTTTTGTGCGATTGTGCGTTTTTCTATTCTCACCAAAGCCGCTCCGAGGTTCCCTCATGTGTGGCTTCCTCTTCCTGGAAGGAGACAGCCCCCCGATGGCCACACAACGACACATTTAACCATCGCGTTGATTCCGAAGCCGTTACATTAGAGTAAAAATCCTGCATCGTTCCCGCTTTAAACCAAAACCATCAGATCCAGGAGAGCACGTCCACAGCCAGCAGAAATAAAGATAGTCTCACTGTCGCACAGGCAACACTTCTTCTCCCTGAACATTAAGTTGCACATCAGACACATTCACATGTGTTAATTGAATGTCTGTCTAAATGGGAGAGGCCCACAAAGAAGGTGATACAACTATAAATTATACGGCGCAATTACGAACCCAGCCGATGTTTTGCGGCGGCATCAGAAACAACGGGAGGATAATCACGCTGATGTTTACAGGTGTCAGCTTAATGCGCGAATAAATTTAGATATCGCTAGAAGCTTTGAAACTCTGACTAAAAGCATATCATTCAGCATTTTAACTATCGGGCGCCATCTTTATACATTTACAACACCGAGCCCCGTCAGTGGTCTGATTAAAAAGCACCATTCATCCCACTTAGCCAGAGTACAATTAAGGGACATGGCTTTAAAAGCCTAGCCCCAAAGCCTCTCCCCACCCCACATAAAAGGAGCACTCTCCACTGAGCCTTGCCTGTAAATATCATGTTCGATATGAGGTTTTAATCTGCTTAGCCATTCTGAACTATAGAATGGGCTCATCCTCTCTCTGAAACCCCCCTGTCCAATGGCCGTGTGCCTGAGGACGGATAGGAACACAACACTAGCGAGCGATCTGATTAGGCGGGGTTAATTACAGAGCACTGTTTTGTAGTGGCTGCATTTGAGAGCCGCCCATAAATAGAATGGGCACGGGGTAATGCATGCGCAGAAATGAGTTTTAATTATCTGGCATTCAGAGAAGCCCACTCAGGAGCTAGTTTCTAGTGTGTGCTGACCCCCGCGGTAGATGTGGAGTGGGGAGGGGTCTAGGCCGAGGCCGACAGGAGCCTTGAATCACGCACAGGTTGTACACTAAGGTAATGTGGGTCATTTATATCGATGAGGACTATCTTGATTGAGAGGCACTGTGCGACCAGTCCATTTATTTAGATTATGATCGTTGTTGAATCAGGAGCCGGACTGAGACGCATCCCAGTCTCTGTATCACTTGATCTCACGTGCGACCTCTTGAGCCCGAGTGCACGAGTTTGTGCAGCGCTGCACTTTTGTCGGTTTGCCCTCTTGTGTCTGTGAAACTCTGGGATCTTTACATGTAGCTTCCAACGGGTTAAAACTTACAGCAGCCATGAAACAGGACAAACACAGGTGTTACCAATGACTCAATGCATTAGGGTTCCACTCTGTTTAGGCTTAAAAGAGCCACAGTGCTGTTATTGTTAGCGTAAGATGAGGTCACGCTAATGTCAGCTGAAACGCAGCACCAGGCGTCGGTGAACTGCATTGTGGGTCCATGGCTTCACCTTTCAAAAGTTGGTCAAGTAACGAGCTCCCAGACAAGATCTTTCTCCACCGTTGCCAATGTCCATGCAACAATCAGCCGGGAATCGAACCCACAACCTCTGAGACTCGCTCTACCACTGAGCTACCATTAATACTGCACACATATGTCCTGTATATTCGGGTTAGATAGTTTCCGTGCAGCACACAGTCCTGAAGCAGTGAGGTAATTGCAGTAAATTCAGAACTCCATCTATTATTTCTTACCAGTCACACACAGACACACCATTTTTGCTCCCTGCTATGAACGGTCTTTACATTGTATTTTTTTTTTTAATTCAAATGTCAAACGGTTGTTTGAAGCCGAGCTCCAGCGATACTGAAACCATTCTTTCCCCTTTTCTGGTCCAGTTTTCTGTGTGATTGGATTAATTATGTGTCACTCACTTTGCTAGAGGTCAGCAAACATACATTCTCGGTCATAAGTCATCAATCCATGTGACCGTGGAGATGAAAAGTCAAGCATGTCAGCCAGGAAGCTGGACAGAGAGGGATCAGCCCATTGATTTCAGGGCCAAACCCAATCTCACCACAGCCTGCTGCCCTGAGAACTGAAATTATCCCTATGGGCTATAATGTACGGTGGGCTTTTACATTTGTGGCACATGATCACATTAACAGAGCCTATAAAATGTGGTCGAGCTGTAAATAAATGCACTTTTAAGTGGGTGTAGTTATTTTACTCCATTTAACTCACATGGCCTATTTCCATTAACTTCCTAAAACATGGTCTGGTGCAGATCTTGCAGAGGCCAAAAGTTTGAGACTAAATATTATTACAATTATCTATAAAACGGTAGTGAATAACTTTTAAATATTATAAACATGTCATCCGTTACATCCTCAAAACAAATGAGTTGAGCACTTGCCGCGTTTGTCAATGTAACGATGTTTAGATCCCCCGTGTCGCCCGGTGACATCACTACTCTGCACACAGGAAGTGAGCGAAAGTCAGAGTTTAGCAACCGCACTGCACAAACAGGTTGGAGTCTGACAAGACACAAAAAAAGCACCCACAAATTGTGAATTCTACTGCTCATGTACATCAGTGAAGAGATGGATGCTAATTCGAGCCACCCGCCCCTTTACTGCCAGTGTATATCAGCTGGTCTTTGAAAACAGAGGGAAGGGTAAAGCTCAATCCAGGCCTTATCGATAAATGTATACAGAATATGCTGCTACGCTAACATATTATTTCAGAGGAAGCCTCTGCTGTATACCCACAAATGCTCCCTCAGTCAGGTCTGAAAGTTTTGCCCGACAGAGCCCATTTTCAGATAAGCGGCATACAAATGACGTTTCCATTCATAAAAACAACAAACCGAGGCAGAATAACAACAATACACACTGCAGCTTTAATTCTAGGGCGGCTAATGATATGATGCGCGTACAGTAGGTTCCTTATGACCGATGCAAAACGTTAACAGAAGGCGAGCACAGACTGAGCGGGCTCACACCACAGACAGCCTGCTGGCTCGCCGACGAGCCGGTATTATTGTAGCCATGCACCCCAACTCCTCTCTTCTAAATGGCTAATCTTTGCTGGATCTCACCCTTAATTGGTTCACAGTCTCCGCAGGGCAAGTGAAAGTGGTGCTATTTAAGGCTCCACCATGCAACAGCAACACTTTCATCTTGGCAATAACAGGCAACAATTATATTACCAGATTCAGAACTCAGCCTTTCTATCTCGTCGCTAATCAAAAACGTGGCCCATCTGTTGTGCTGCCTTCTTTTTTTTCATTATTTATTTATTTATTTTAAACTGCACGATAACTGTGTCTGGACACTAATTAACTGCTAAACAGAGCACAATTAGATCTTATTTCTTTGTGCACTCTGCATAAAGAAGGTGCGCACAATAAGCGCGTTTTATGTTAACTATATTGTATACACCAGGAACACCATTCCATCTCTCCTCTCTCATATACTCTCCTCCGTGCGTGCGCACGTGCATCAATGCAACCTTTAGTGTATGCGCGCGCGCGCTCAGTCGTGCACCTTCAGACTGGCAGGCGCACACACACGCGCGCACGCACGCACACACTTTCCCTTAGCTGTGCTTTTGTGTTTTGTCAGAATTAATGAGAAAAGTTCCCTTGCCCTAGGGGTAATTAGTGTCCTTGGAGTTAAATAAGCTAATACTTAGACACCTCTGGCACAAGCAATTATGTTTGTGTATTGAATAATTGATTCAAAGAGGGGGGAAGGGCTGCTAATCAGATCTGAGCATAATGAATTGATTTAATTAACAGGGGAATCCGAGGGTCTGTGGAAGCTGCGCGCATTTATTCAGTGGCAGCAGACGGAGGCGAGCGCGAGGAGAGAGAGAGAGAGAGAGAGAGAGAGAGAGAGAGAGAGAGAGGGAGGCGCGAGTTCGCTTTTAGCAGTTGTCACATTTGCAATTGGATTTTTTGTTTGAATTTAGTTGCTTGTTTGGGAGCAAATGAGAAGGAGAAGGAGAGGATATTATTATTAAAGAGCGAGGGGGAGCTCAGCCGCTTCAGTCTGAGCGTCTGATCCGTCCGTGCAGGGAGCGCTGACTCCACACACACACACACACACACACACATTCACTCTCACACGCTCGCACGCAGGCGACACTTACGTTTATTACGTCTTTCATTCCCGTGTTTCTTTCGCATGGAATTTAATCAAAAGCAACCGACGCTGTTTGACGCGATTTATTTACAGTTGGGCTTGGATGCGGGATCTCGCCGCGTCTGCCGGAGAACATCCCGTGTTTGAATCCACAGCCGATTGATAGGAGAAGACGAGGGGGGAGAAGAAGAAACGTGCACACGAGCAATTCATCTTTTCTTTTTCTTTTTTTTCCCCCCATTTTTGTGGAGGAGGAGGGGGGGGGGGGGTTTATCGGGGCTGTAGTGTAGCCGTCAGCCGCGCGCTCCAGAGCCATTTCCAGGATAAGCTGTGCGCAGAGCGAGCGGTGCAGCCTGCTGGAGCCGAGCAGCACGGATCGCCCGGGGAAGGAGTCCTCGTTCCTCAGGACGATGGTGTTGGACAAGGAAGAGGGTGAGTAAACATCTCGAGACGCAAGGACGCTGTAACCTGGGGGGTGGTGGGTGGGGGGGGGGGGGGCAGCGAACTGACATCTCCACACATTAAGAGAGTGATTCCATGCGCACGCACAGCCTCCGCTGCCAGTATTTGGCCCGTATTTTGCCCACTGAGGGTACTTTCTGTGGCCGTGAAGTTGAGGTGCACTCACATAAACAGCCCTCCACTGGAAATGCTGTTTAGTTTTGGAGGAGTTGCATGTTTTTATTTGGAGGATTATGCACTCACTCACTCACTCCCTCACTCACTCCAGCGTGTGTCTCCTCTCTTTCTCTCCTCCTCTACTCTTAAGTGCTTTTTCTCTCTCCCTCTCCCTCTCTCTCTCCCTGCGTCTGTGAAGTTAGTGAGGCAGCCTTTGACATCACCACGGGATGGGAGAGATGACAGCAGAGTGCTTTTAACTTGATTGCAAATTATGGGTAGCGCCGTGCGACGTTCACGTCACTCACTTCCCATCCAAACAGGCTCCACTCGCATAACTTATCTATTTCAATGTATTTAGGTTAATGGGTGAGGCAATCTAATTAATTTTCATTTAAATCAAACTCGGCTCTAATGAAGTCCCATTTTGGATTAAACCGCTGTCGTCATGAGCCTCTGTAAAATACATGTATATACATCCTAATTATATCCTCTGAAGCCAAATTCGTCTTTTTTTGGAAGAATTTTGAAGGCTGTTTTGTAATTCAGACACCTTTTTATGTATATATACATATTTTTTTATGTATATACTTTATCCGGGGGCACCTCCTGCTCTTAAAAGTGATGGACGCGCATCTGTGAGCCATTATTTATGTTTGAAAATGGATATTTCATATCTCTTAGCAGAGCATCCTTTCACTTACACATCTAAAAACCAATAAAAGGATTGCGGACAGAGACATAAATTGGTCTGTCTGGCTGAATCCATGTTGCGCCGCTAATGTACCCAAATTAACTCAACTGTAAATTGTCTCCTTTGGATGTCTGTCGAGCTAAGAGTTCTCCCATATGATTCATGAGTCAGATTGCTTTTAACAGTTATTGGCTAAGCAATATGGTAAATGTACAAGGTGATGCAAATGGCATTAGTGGGAAAGGATGCACAGGAGCATGTAATGCAGTCAATACTACATTAACTACTGATGCCCAATTACAGAACCAGGGAGAGTGGCTTTTAGGAGCATTAGGACTTGCAGAAAAGCTGAGATCACCTGCTGCTCATTGCCTAAAAGCTTCACCCTTTATTTGCTGGGCCCGACCAGCAGACCCAGCGTTTTGGCCCAGGTTGTCAACAGAGTTGCTTGAAATCTGGTCTCTTTCACTGTGGTGCCTTTTAGCGTTTATTGGCTCCAAAGTTATAGGCTTGTCAATTCCACCTTCTTGTCTAATGTAGCCACTTAGTGCCTGCACAAATATATGCGTGCTTACTGTTTGTGCACAGGGAGGTGTGAGTCGATTTTTCTTTTTTTGTGTGTGTGTGTGTGGGGGGGGGGGTTAGGGTCAGGTTATCATCTGTTTTTCCTGACTGATTCACTGCTGTGTGTGTGTGTGTGTGAGTGTGTCAGTGTCTAGTCTCGGGTTCAAAGCTGCGTTTGTTTTGACTGTTTTTGAACTCTGAGTGTCCTCAGAAAAGCCTTTTGTTTTTCTAACAGAATTCCAACAGAAAATGATGATGGTTATGAATCATTTCCCGCCACGTCAGCTTGTTAGGATTAAAATAACGACGTGAATTGAAAGTTGGCTGCAACTTAAGTCTCGTATATCTTTAGATTCCACGTTGCATCGTAGATGTTCTGCAGTCGCTGGCTGATAATCTGGTGGAGCACTGATACTGCGAGCACGGAGGACGACTGTAGCACAGGCACCGCTCTGTGAAATGACCTCATACGCAGGTCTTAGTTAGTAATGAATAGCAACACATGTCCCGAAATACTGTGTCAACATTTTTATTTCATTTCTACGATATGAAGGTTCCAATTTTCATCTAATTTGAGAAGGGGGAAAAAAAAACGCAACTCAGCCATTTTCTCTCTTCTCCTTCTGAGGAGTGCAGGAGAAGAAAGTGGGTCCACAGTGGAGGCAGAATTTGCTGAACATTAGCACCGACGACAGTAAACTCTTTAGAGAGCAGAGCAGAAAAATCCTCCAGCAACTGATAAATTTCAGGTTGCCTTTCGCTTGTTAATTTATGACCCCGTTATCATGCTGTCCAGTGAAATTTGCACATTCATAAAGCATGTGATTGAAAAGCGAAGCGTCGGATGAAAACAGACTGCTGATCTGATGGCTGCTGTAATAAAACTTGGGCTTCAGGCTCCGATTTTTATTTTGAAATAATAAGAAATGCTTCATTCTCTCCCGGTGTTACCATGGTAATACTGTCTTGTAGCAATGTTATATTGATTTAGAAAGTGGACAGTCATATTTCTTTTCTGTTATTTGGTTTCTGAGGGTTGATTTCTAATTTCCAGTCAGAGATTACTTTTATATGTTCCTTAAGTCTTTTCACTTCTACAAAGGAATGCAATTTGCTCCCCTGTATTTGCTATTTTCCCAGCTTATTGGTTTGCTCTGACTTCAAAATTAAACTTGCCCATTTCAAATATTGAAATTACGTCTGGTTTTGTGCTCAGGGCCCTGAACAATATTACCAACACATTGCTTTATTTGATATTCCTTAAGTCACTAATCTTTATTTTTTTTTTATATAAGCCTTATTGGAGGCACCTGCATCGCCTGCGCTGTCCTTTTTTTTCTAATTTGGCCTCAAACAATCGTCAGCAGCAGTTGGGAGATTAAGGAGCTGCAGCATAAAAAGCTCCTTCTCCATACGATCAGAACAAGCCCGATACGGTTGTAAATATCGATTCTGCGTTGACACAGAACATAAACTGCGCCCTCAGTGTTTTGCCACTCCATAATATCTCACAGCTGATTTCTCAATCCCAACTATCAAATTAATGCCATTTTTCATCCGAGTGATTAATCCCTTCCAATCTGGTTCTGATCTTGCACGTGTGGAACTCTCAAGTACCTCCAGATCCGTATCGGTCCCCGATCGCTTCACATCTGTGAGGGTGTGCGAAGGCGGCGGCAGACGCGCATCGCTTTCCATAATCTGAGCCGAATTCAAAGGGACTGAAGTGAGACTTCAGAGACCCGCCCACCCGCCGTCAACGCAGACAACTGCACTCGTCGCTGTGACACACACACACACACACAAAGTCACTTAAGTGCTCTTTGAGCCGGAAGAGCGTCCCCTTTCATTCCTGCCAGAGGCCACATGCGGGGCTGTGTTGTACAAATATTGTTTACAACACGGATCATCCTGTTTGTGTGATCCTAACTCTTACAAAACTCTTCTTTTTCTCCATCAAGAACAAAAAGAAGACGGTATGCCATGTATTCCTATATATTATTAGTGGAATAGTGAAGGTCAGTGCTAATGATTCAGTGAAAATCAACAAATATGCTGATTTATCTATGTGTCTGAGATAAATGCAGACATGTATGGAACTGATAACATGCAAAACAACCCCCGAAATCTATAAACCCCTCATCCAGAGGGTATAATAACATAAATTCCACGTTCATACACATCCTGTGACGTCTCAGTTTTTTCCCAGTGGATTATTCACGTGTTTATTTACTCTTACTCATCCTGCTGTGATGTCATCACATGTTTACTAAGACAAGATAGGAGGAAGAATCGCACCTCGTCTTGTTTGTATTTCTTCAAAGCGTGTCATCATCACCTTGTTCAGTGCTAACCCAGAATGCAGCAACGGTATCCGTGCAGAACAGAGTTGGGGGGGTGGGGTCACTTGTTTGTGTACATGATGGGATTGGTCATCTGTATTCGCAAAATTGCAAGTTGACATCGAAACTGGGAGTTCAAGGATTGTTGTCTGCCACAGTGGAGGGAGATTTTGTTGTTGTCACATGTGCAGCTTTGTTTGATTAGCACCTGCAGACACCTGCGACACCTTTAAATTGTACAAATATAGTTTTTAGGGTCAGCTGACCTGCCCAGATTCACTCACGCACAGATGATAATCAGGAAAGTGAAACAAACACATTTGAATCCAATGATTCCAGGGGATTTAATGACTTTTAAATGTATTTATTTTTATTTTTTTTGGTGTCTTGGTAGCTCGAGAAGTCAAAGCTGTGCCGACTGTCACGTGTTTGTGGCTCCGTCTGTGTCAGTGAGGCTCAGTGAGGATGACAGTGGCAGTTGGTCAGTAATGGACACTTTGTTCTTGCAGGGTGCGAGGACCGGTGCCGCCTCTAGGGGCTGCTAGTGGGGCTTTCAGTCTGAATGTTGTCAGTTTTCTGCAGACGTGAAAAAGCATATATATAATGTAATAACACGTGCATTATTTGAATCAAACTGAGCAACTAGTACTGTATTTTGTAGGCATATCCAGTTTATCTCACATTTCCAAACAGTCTGCATTTCTAATCCAACAGAATTTGACATTTGTTGGGCTATTTTTTGTCATAAACCAAATGTCACGTGCATTTGTTTAGGTTAAAAACAGAACGAGACGCCTCATTAGAGCTGCTCGTTCAGTACAAGGATGGACAGGAAGAAGCAGGAAGGAGGGCTTCACTGTTTCCCAGCTCTCTTGTTGGTAAATAGAAAAGCCCGGGGTGCTTTCTCTTAAATAAAATCCAACTTGCTGAGAGAACTAATCTCTTATTGGATGACCTTCACTAAATCAAATCTTAAATAGCTATTTAAAGTCTGTGATTTGGGCAAGGAGGGGGGGGGGGGGGGTGTTCTTTGCCACTTAAAGCTAGTAAATTAGGTTTTGGATATTGGAGTTATTGATTTAATCAGTGCTTAACTGTGATGTTTGCAACTGCAAATTCAGAGGCAATTGACATCCACCACACACACACACACACAGATTCCCACTAAACGCAGCATTAACTTTAACTTGTTTCTCACACGAACAGCCCCCCCCCCACACACACACACACCCCCCAGTCCAATCACATCTCTTTTCATTTCATTTCATTTCATTTCATCTCACTTGACCCGTCGTCTCCCGTCGAATTGCCATTTGATTTTAGCCAGTAACGAGAATTACCCCTCGAGGAAATAGGGTCAGTCTTAATATTATGAGGTAATATAAACGTGTTAAAGGGAATTCATTAAAAGAAAGCCATCTTCCTAATCAAACAGTCGCCGGCGTTATCTCCAGTGCCCCCCCCCCCCCCCCCCGTCTCTTGTGCGCTTTAAGCCTGTGCTAAATGAGACAGCTTAGTTTTCCATCCCATATGGCATCCCGTCCAATCTCCACCAAGACCTCGTCTCAAACTCTGCTCCCACCCGTCCGACCTCCCTCATTATTTACCCCATCAGGTGAGGCAGTAGGTGCTTGAGCGGCATAAGAGGGCCCCGCTCTGCCAAAATAACTGCACCCTGTGGGGAATTTGCATTATTCAAGATTAAAGAGCCTCACGCGGTGCCACACAGTGTGGCGTTCCTTCTTCCCTCCTCCGTTTCCCCGACACACCGAGGACCCTGAATGGCACACACCTGTCTCCTGGCATATCCTCTGAAATAATAAGTGAGCGATAATTGCTGGGGAGTGGGAAGGATTTTGTACATCACGTCCTGACCTTGTGAGTGACACAAACTTTCCACGGCTACATTTATTCCCCCCTCCAAATGCATTTTTAATGTGGACTTAAAAAAAAAGCAGTGTTTGTGCATTATTATGTTCCTGGATGGCGGAAAGTGTCCGTGACAGGTCTAATGGTTTGATTTTTTTGTCTTCTTCTTCTTCCTGTCAGGAATCCTGAGGTGGCAGGTGAGATTGCCTCTTCTATCAAAGTTTAAAAGAACATAGTTTGAGATCAGAACTACAGTGTAACAATAGAGGATGACAGCTTTAGGGAAGCAAACTAAAACCAACAAACGCTTCCCTTGTTCTTTCAACACTCGGAGCATTTCTGTGCCTTTCCTCCTCCTTATTCATCTTCTTCCCTCATTCATTCCCCCTCTTCCTCTCACTCCGCGTCGGCTGCTGCTGACAGTTTACCTTACAGACTACTAATCGACTGAGCAACCAAGTGTTGGAACAAGTTGCCTCCTGTAATAACTTGGAAACTCTGCCAGTTTCATGTCTTGGAGAAAAAAAAAAAGCAGCAATGAATTTAATTAGAAAGCTGTTGCATATCGCTGTGATACATTTCTTTTAATTAACCCCATGTGAATAAATTAAAAATAATAGGGGGGCTGAAAAGAGTGGAAAAAAAAAACACACACTAATGAAGTTTTCCATTAATTGGGACGGCGTCTGCAGCCAAACCACAGCGAGCAGCGAGCACCAGGAGTTAACAATGCCTTCTGTAAGCCTCAGAAAAAGGTCCCAGGGCCTCGGCGCTGACTTCAAGTGTAAGAAATGCACCTCTGACGTGATGGAAATGACCGTCGGCTGGGAGAAAAAGGCACTCCTGTTCCAGGCCGCTCTGCTGAGACTCCCCATGCAGTGCTTGAAGCCGGGCCAGTGTTAGTGCAGCCCTTAATGCGGCTGACTCATTTGGAGCGGATCAGGAGTAATTATGGTGGGGAAAGTGGCTGCCGACCGTGGGGGTCAGGACACTTGTAACATGTGAAAAGAGCAATTATTCCAGGAGACAAAACCCTCCCTTATCCCGGGCAGTGCCAGGGTCAATGCAAGGGACGGCTGAGCTCCGTTTCACCGGGGCTTATTAGCCGCGGCAAGCTGCAAACTTTGAGAGAGTGCATCTTGTTAATGAACAGTCCCCTCCTCATTCACACCAGCCCTGTCTGCCCCCCCCAGCTCAAATACTGTGGGTGTTAATTATGTCATAATAAGAGCACAGACACAGAAATCAGCTCACAGACTGCAGCATTCATACACAGCCATCTGGAAATGCAGCGCGCCATACAGTAACAGTAGAAGCCTCTTAACAGCAAAAGTAGAAGGAAAACACGGCCATGAGGCTCGTTAGGAATGGTAGTTCCTTTTCCAAAGTGTGTGTTTCTGTGGACACGAACATGCCGGAGACAACGGGCATCATCTTGTATTCCAGCCGATGTTATTACGACCAGATGTCTTGCGTTTTTTTGTCTCGGCAGTTGAATAACGCGTCTATGGGCTCAATTATGGGCAATGACGGAAGCCCGAGTGAAAGGGGGCTGATTCAGCCGCACAATGGCAAGACATCTGCACGAGATCTCCATGAACCCCGGTGGCAGACACCTTGGACCGGGGTCAAGTTTTATTTGGGATTGCCATGGACACGGCGTTCACTGTGGCCTCTGGAGACTCAGAGAGTTTGTACCATTTAGTGCCGACCATCATCCATAATATAATATAATAAAATAAAATATATATATTGATTATGAATCGTTTGGTCCACAAAATGTTGATCGCTGTTCGTCAAACCTGGAAATGATGATTTTTTTTGTCCAACAGACCAAAATGATTCACTTTCAATGATTTCTTTGTTACCCAGAGTCAAGAATTGAAGAAAATATTCACATTTAAGAAGCTTAAACCATCGGAAATCATGAAAAAATGCTTCAAACCGACTAATCAGTTATCAAAATAGTTTTCGATTAATTTAGTAATCGATTGTTTCAGCTCTATAATGCAGTCATTATATAGTGATAGTTTTATTGTTAATAGATAAGAATAGATACATTTTAGTAACAGTGATTTCCAATTAAACAGTCGGAAATCTTGTTTAAATCATGAAAAAAACTGATTAATCGAATATGAAAATAGTTTTTGATTAATTTAGTAATGGATTAATAAATTATTCTAGAGTAACAGTTTTATTATTAATAGATAAGAATGAAAAGATACATTCAAGTAACATAGTATCTAATTTCCCTAAGAAACACAATTTGTTTCAGCTGGGAGCTGGAGTTATCGAGGGCCCCTGAGAGGACGCCCACCCAGGGGCCGGCTTCCGCCTCCTAAGGAGCTCCCCGCGTCTCATCAAGACCCCTCCTACCTCCCCCGTGAACCAGCAAAGTCTGCGTCACACCGCGCCGCCAGGGCTTTTAATTGATCAGGAGACATTTAACAAAAACACCAGCGCCAGATGTAGCTGCCACTGATGCCACTAAAGTGGGATGCCTGTGAGAGCAGCTGCTTCGTTGACATCATGTGTGTTGTCACGGTGAAGGATAATGGGGATGAACTTGAGCTACATACACGCTGCGTTGTTTAGGGACATAAATTCTGTTCCCGATCATGCGAAACATAAACGCCGTGATGACATAAAGCGACTCTCAGCAGCCACGACTCGACTATCGTTCATGAAAGACGTCCTTGTCCTCATTTCTGACCAGTTCTGTGTCTCGCGAGCGGGACTTTTATGAAACAAATCGATAAACAGCTTCCTGTTCACAAACAGGAAACACCAAACCGAGTAAAAACACCAAAGGAAAACATGGCTGAATTAGAATCGCGGAATAATGACGCTGATTTTTGTTTTTCACGTTGGTTTTAGTGCAGACGTGGCTCCGTGTAATAATTGTATTTTTCCGACTTTCAAACATTTTCCTCGGGTGCTACAAACAGCAGATTCTCTCTTAAAACCTTAAATTTATATTTAAAAAAAAAAGGTTAGCGGGTCGATGCGATTCTCTCGATAGCTCTAAAACGGAAGTCTAAATGGGGTTACATGGAAATGGGATGCTATCTCTATAATGGAAAATACATGCTCTGACAGACCGAGAGAAAAAAAACCCAACTGTACATATTCTTGAAAGATATAATCTTAAAGAATGGAATGGAAGAAGTGCGAGATGACAGGCCTTTACACACACTGCTAATGGCAAATTAAATTCCTTCTCAGGACTCAGGATATTTGGCAGGGCAAGTGCTGCCTCTCCACTTTGAGGGGTAAAATGCATCCCTTGTTGGAGAATGAATCATGATGTGGAGAGGCATGCTTTTGATGACATCAAATGACACTGGAAGGTCAGGGGCACTTGTATCTGTTAAATGGATTGGATTAAGTGGAAGCTGCCTTCCTAGGCTGCTGCCGCTGCTGCTGCCGCTGCCGCCGCCGCTTCCTTTCATAATGTGGCTTTTCTTTCCGGGAGGTGCCAAGCACGGGAGGTTCTGTTCTACAGCGCCGTTGTTTCCCAGGGCGCCGAGAGTGGTGACAGGTGCAAGAAAATGGCTCGTGGCATTAAGGGAATTGAAAAGACATTTAGTTTACACTCTTCTGTCACTGCTCTTTGTTTAGCGGGGGGTGCGCTCCTATTAAAGCGGCTTCCTGGAGGCTGCTTTTGGTGGAAGACATCAAACTTCATTTTTTTTTACAGTGACGAGGATTTCTTTTAACGTAATTGTGCGTCTAATAGACGGCGTGAGTGGCGTGAAGTAGTTCCAGGATAAGGTCAGGCTTTATCACACGTGTGATATGTTTAAGGAGTGTGTGGCAGGTGGTGGTCTCGACCAATTAGGACGAGTTCAGAATTCAGGAACAACCTTCTTTTTTTTTGTACAATTAGTTCTCTTATTTAAAGCAAAGATTTTTGAGTAGAATAACTAATTAGGTGTCATAAAAGGCAAATTAAAGATTTTTGTGATCCCCAAGGGAACTGCAGCAACTGACACACACACACACACACACACACACAGAGGCATTTTCTCTCTCCTCATTAAGACTGTTTTTAGTTCTGTAGGAACCTGTCAGGCGCATACCTGCAGTGAGCTCCCCTAACAAGCCGTGAAATGCAGGTAGAGGAGTCCGCCCTCAACCAGTGCGGCTTGAATTTGAAGCTTTTTAGCTTCATTTACACCCAACATTGGTATTTATAGCAGGTTTTTGTGATCCTAATGTGCCGGCTTTAAAGGGTCTGTTTTGGGGGGGGAGAGGTGAGGGAGCTGGAGAACCAGGCGGAACACTAATTGATGGCTCCCATCGCCAGCGCTGGCCCAATTAGCCTCTCCTTTCCACTTCTGATAAAGAAATAAGACGGCTCGACAACACCAGAGCACCTACTGACATATAAACCCGAGCCATAAATTTTGACTAACAAGCGCTCCTATTTCTCTCACCTCTTTTAAAAAGGTGAAAAGCTAATGATGGTACATTCATAGCATTGTTGATGTGCGGACGGCCAAAGAGTGCAGAACAAATCTGGATCCAATAAGGTACTTTGTAAGTCAGTTTAAGAGCATGTGTGTGTGTGTGTGTGAGAGAGAGAGACAGAAAATGTGATTTTCTTTTTTTTTCCCATTCCACAGTCGTCCCTTTGAAAAGCAGTGTAAGGTTTTTGTGAAAGAGAACAGACTTGACAGGCTGAGCCGAGTGAAGCAGTCCCTTGTTATCAGCCGAGGGTTGTGTTTATCACAGAAGTTACACTCGCACAACAACAGCTCTAAACTGCCGGGAATGACCCCGTTCGCACTCCGTCGTCACGGCGGCGTCGCAGTCGTGTCTCCTGTTAAAAAAGAAATGAAACAATTCTTTATTGGGAACAACGTGTACCCGCGCGACGGCGGAGGAACTGTGACATTTCATACATCGCTCGGTGGAAACGGGCTTTTATAGACGCCGAACGCCGGGCCGAACCCCCTACGACGCAGTGTCCAGGCTTTTTTTAAGAGGGGAGAGCAAAATGTGTTTTGAAAGTAGAGTGGCAAGTGGCGTCCACTGTGTGTTCTTTTAGACGGATCAATAGCTCAGTGTGTGAGAGAGTGTCTTAAGAGCTGTTGTCTTGTGCTTTCAGCTGTGGCAGACCTGTTAGTGCTACAGAGGGGAGCTGCGCACCCCTGCCTTTGTACCAGCAGTGGCCTGAGGGGGGCTTTTAGTCCAAACACAAATGTCAACCACACTCTGACTATTAGTGTTTAGTGCAGTTATTAAATGGACTTTATTTGTCCTTTAGGAGGCTAAAAGGCGCACTTAAAGGGGACCTGCGTGACAGCAGGGCAATTTGCGAGTTTGGTAACTTAGGCTCGCTCGTCGCGGACACATGAGTACAGATGAGTGTAAAAGGAGAGACGGCTGTAATGCTTTTGTGTGCGTGTGCGTGTGTGTGTACGAAACACAGCGAGTGAGTGTATGCTAAAAGGCACTTAGGCCATAACATATCTCACTGGGGTCTGGTAGCAGCGTTTCTGTGGTCAGAGGCTTTTTAAAAGGTTAATGTTAATCTATACCAAACAAAGCCCATGAGGAGCTTTTACAGCTGCGGACACATGAGTGAAATGGGCTCTGATGAAATGGCAGCATAGGTAACTAACGTGCGACGCGGCTCGCTGTGAATACCGCAGAATAAGCGTCGGTGTCTTCGGTGGCCCCGCCTCTGTAAAGGGATCGTGTAACTTTTGTACGACACCGTGTTCTCAGCGGAACGAGTAAGTGAGCGCTTCGTGGACCGGTGTGACCCGCGCGCGCCTATCTACATGGAAGAATGTTTTTTTTAATGCATACGAAGCAGGTTAAAGCGGCGTGCTGTGGCCCGCGCGCAAGGCCGCTTTCTCAGGCGCCGCTTATCAAAACGAGAACGCGGAAAGTCACTCGTGTTCCTGGGCCGTAAATCACGCGTGGCTGTTTGTCTCCTTATCACCACAGGTGTGCCGATGCTCTCCGTCCAGCCCAAAGGAAAACAGAAGGGGTGCGCCGGCTGCAATCGCAAGATTAAAGACCGCTACCTGCTCAAGGCCCTGGACAAATACTGGCACGAGGACTGTCTGAAATGTGCCTGCTGCGACTGCCGCCTGGGGGAGGTGGGCTCCACCCTCTACACGAAAGCCAACCTCATCCTCTGTCGCAGGGACTACCTGAGGCAAGCAAAGACACACACACATCACCTTTTCCCCACTTGTAGCACGACACACCACAACAGCTATGACCTAGAACTACAAAGTAGCTTTTTCTTTGGTTTGTCAGTGTGTTGTTGTTGTTGAAACAAAAAAGTCAATAAAGGCCTGTTTTTGTTACATCAATGTGCAAAATGCGACATTGTTCTTCTTAAAAAAAAAACACTGAACGCTGTCCCAAGTTGTAAAAAGTAAAACGACATTTCGTGGCTAACAGCTATGCTAACGGCTGGAAGATTCATTTACGCCAGAATTTGCTTCCCTGCTCGAAATGAACGCTAATCACAGCTGAAGCTGTTAAAAATAATCTGACCCAGGATTGAACCCCAATCAAACACATTCCCATTGGTAATTTGGGATTATTACATTTTTAACATTTTATTACATGTATCAATTCAGAAAAAATAGACATCGTTCACACCGATATCATGGAATTGTCTCAAAGTTTAATATTGTTTCATTAGCATGTACCTCAGCCGATAATCTTGTTTTTCTGCAGTTGCAAAACACACTTTTATATAATAAAATGCACATATGGGTGAACCCCACTACTGCTCCACAGCTGCAACAAACACACTGTTGTTTTCATCCTCAGGATTTGCGTCTGTACTTGTTCCATTCCTAATAATCAACGACGACGCAAGTAAATATCCTGATGATTTATCATTAAAAACACAAACTTTCCAAAAGGAAATCTGGTAATCATTTGATAATCAAACCCTCGCCGTACACTCGGCGCTCCCTCTCGCGTGTTCCCAGTCGCTCCCTGAAGTCATAAATCTTAATAATTTTTTGAAAAATTATGCAACGAATCCACAATGCTGTCAGTTTAAAAACCCAATATGTAGCGTGGTCGTATACTTTTACGGCGTGCATATTCTTTTTATCGCGCGCGTGTAGAAAAACATAAATTTTTGGGGGGTGCTTGAGCATTTTACACACGGTCGATTGAGAAAGAGACGCCTCAGCACATCTCCATGGATTCAATTACTGTGTAATTCATCTTAAAACAATGTCACAATTAGACAAAATAGTACTTTTTGTAAATGAAAGTTAGTCAGCGTAATGTTTTTAAACTGCGGGATGTTTTCATTTTGTTCTCGATTCATATTTTTCTTATTTATACCGAGCAGATTTATTAGATAATTACATTTAGGAAGTTTTGTTTCTTCGTCTTTGTCGTATCCGTGTTTACTTGACGACGATGTCACGGAGGAATCTGGTTCTCGGTCGTGTTCTGTGAGAAACCTCCAGGGCAGGGTTGTTGCTTCATCACCAGTGTCTCTGCCCCCCCCCCCTCCTGTCAGATGCCCCTGCCATCTGCTTGTTAAATTAAACATGACCATTTCCTGGGCATTAAGTCACATTCCCATTGAGGTCTTAACATTTATCTGAGTGGGGGGGGGGAGAGGAGATCCCCTTGGGGCCAACTTAGGGATGCCGGTGCCCTCAGCCCCTCCCTGTCCTGCTCAGTGCTCCTCCCTCCAGCTCACTTCTACCCATTTAGGTTCATCCAACCTTCATGCACTTGGTTTTCGTGGATCTCGCTTTGATATCAGCTCTTGCTTTGACCTGGAAGAAGCCCCACAGACCACTTGAAAGGTGCTCAGGGATGTTACGTCGAGAGAGGCCATTACCATTCATCAGCTCCAACACACGGTTAATGCTTTTAAGATGCAGTGAGAGGGTCCTCCAAGACCCGCTGTTGCCCTCAGACGGGGCAGATGAGGTAATAAAATTGGGCGAATGACAAAAGAGAAGGTAAAAAATGATGAAGCTCGGAGTTTCACTTGGGAAAATACATTTCTTTAAGAGGACAGTGACCCCCCCCCCCTCCCAAACCCTGAGCTATAGGTACCCAACTACTTAGTATCGTTACGGTGAGGAGGAAAAGCTTTTACATTATGAGATCATAAGATGCTGAGGTCAGAGAAGAGATGGAAAAGTCAGGAGTTAGGAATTCTAAACGAAGAATAAAAAAGAGAGAGAGAGAGTTCTCTTTGCCCCGGTTGCCCCCGGATTGCAAAATGAAATCCATCCCTCTCATCTGCTCTTCGCTCCACAACAAACGCACAACGCTTAACGGCCGAAGTTGCTCGAGATAAATTCTATTACGGGACAAATTAAAAACCCAGCAGGAGAGACCACGATATTACAGTTAATGCAAGTCTTTATCTGGTGCTGGTGTCCATTTCATGGCCGTCTCCTCCAGTGTTGGACAGCCAAGGCTTCCCCTCACCTGCAGTAATGAAGTTAACTCACTCAGCCGCGTGCACTTCATTAAAGAAAAGCGGGTGGATCAAACACACTTTGGTTATTTCCCAGGGTTTGGAACCCTGCCATCGTCATATTAATTATTATAGGAGCTCCATCTGTGATCGTCCTTCAGTGGCATTAGCAACTTATTGAATGCACTCACGCTTTCCGGAAATCCTACACTCGAGCACCCACGAGCACTAAAAGTGCACGCGCACACACACACACAATCCAACCGGTGTCCTCCCCTGCCCTCCAAAGCATTGTACCAGCAAAAGTTCAGCGTCTAGTTTTCCCTCCGTATCATAAAAAGGCTTTATTTTAAGCACATATAATAGATAATTAGGCATTTTCCCCCGATGCCCGAGGCCCAAGATCACACGACCTCACCAGAGGGGTTGACAATCTCGTCGTGGCGCTCATCAGAATCCAAGCCTGACATAATTTAATCTTCCGTTTCATATATTAGAGAGGACATAAGAGTCAGCCACTTATCAAAAGTGGGGGTATAATTAACTGGAAGACGACAATGTCTTAAAGATAATGAAGATTGGGAGTGAAATAGCAGGAGGAAGATGATAGCTCCATCCTTACTTCTTGAGTGAGTCAAACAAGTGTAACAGTGGCTCTTCATGTCCGCGCAGAACAGATCTGAATAGAGCGGCGTGCACAGCCGCTGCAAACGCGTGACGCGCGCATTAACAGCTTTTCCCGTTTTTATGAAACAGGGACGTCTCAAAGAGCTCAGAGAACAGGTAGAACGCTTCCAAGGACCACGAAGCAACACACCGAGAGAGGCAAGATGATGCGCCGCGGAAGCTTTAAGGGTTTGAAGTTTGCAAAGCAGCGAGTTGAAAGAACTAAAGAAGGGCCCTCTTTTCTCCAAAGACCCATTGTAATAACTCAATAATAGAAGGAGAGAGAGAGAGGCTTATTTACATTACTGCCGTCCAACTCCACTCCCCCTCAAAAAACTCACATCAGCACACAAAGCAATTTAGCCACAAAGCTAAATTAGAGCTCTTTTAAGGGCAGAGTACGAGGTACTGCTCCACAGACAGCATCAATCAATCAATCTTTATTTATACAGCACTTTTCAGACAACGCAACGCAAAGTGCTTTACAGGAAAACACGCCCACAAACATTCACATATCTCAATATGTACAACCAAGACATTAAGACCAGAATCGATCATATATGACACGTTTATATCAGCAGTCTGCAGATGAGAGAGAGTTATAGACGGGATTAATGTGTAAAACCAAAAAAAATACATAAATAAATCAGCACAGTCATGACTGTTATTCTGAGGATTTAAAATGACGTACTAAAATCTGCAAGTTTGAGTCAAATTAATTCATTAAAATTGTTTAAAGACTTTGTAACTGATAAGTTGGAGTGGGAGACGAGTGGGAGACGAGTGGGAGATGCAGCATGCATTCAGTTTCTGGCTGTTATTTATGTTATTTATGTTATTTTGCATTGATGTTTTTTGCAAACCTCACTTTTTGCAACTTGGGGACAGTGTTTTTCTTCGTTTAATCCATTTTTACTTTTATTACTAAGAGACAGACCAACCACGGGAATGGTGTTATTCACCTTTTTAGTGGGTTAAAAAAAAAAAAAGGTGAGACTTTCATCTATTATAAACTCAGTTGTGCTGCTGCAGCTTCAGTGGGATTCACTAATGCTAATTCAAGCTGCTACTCTCTCAGTCAAAGGTGTAATTTGGTGTTCCAGTATGAGGTTTTGGCAGTTTTGGAAACTTTCACGCTGACCAAGTCTTCACCTTTAACATTTTTAATATATCACACTTCTAATGATTAGGTACTTTAAAAGGGCTCATATAATATCTACACAAAACAAATGCATCAGGCTGGATTCTTTCACTTCCTTTCACAAAGAAATCCACACCGCGATGTCTCACAGGTTGTGGGGAGCGCTCCAAATCAGCACTAACCCTCTAATCCATTTAGATGAACCACAAAAGCGCCGAGTCTAAAACGGGAGCTTCAAACTCCTGCTACAATGCTGACGATTGATCGACAAAAGTATTTTCTCACCGTTCACATTCCGTTTTAATAGAAAAGCTGAGAAAAAAATTGTTAGTGTTGAATTTTAGATTTTTTTTTTTCTCCTCCGCTTTCTTTCTTTTTTTTACGAATATTGATTTATTTAATCCAAATGACCAGGGAAATTGAAGTGCATGAGCCACTGCACTCCCATAATACGAGACATGTGTCGGAACAATACATGGGAATTATGCAGAAAATGGTCTATTCAGACATGAAGTAGAAAGAAAAGAAATGAAGTAATGTTTTCAAAGGTAATCTGCAACTCCAAGGCACTGTTTCAGTGCTGTGAAGCGCGTCAACTTCTAAAACTGACTGCAGTAACACAGTTCTCTTACAGTGTGTACACTCTGTAATATACTGACTTCTCCTTAGTGTCACATGCTACTTCCCTTCCTGCCTGTATAGAAGACTTTAGCTCCATTTAATGTGAGGTTTTGATTCGGCTAGTGTCCGTACTTTAATGTAAAATAGTACTTAACTTTTACTTTTAAGACTACAATGCTGATGTATTCAATGAACACGCCATGAAATGGTTATTAAAGGTTATATATCTGTCTAGGATTTGAATACCCTTTTTGTGCTATTGCAAAATACTGCATTTTCATTCCAACTTGTTATTTTGTCAAATGTGACATAAATGTAAACAACGAGACAGACAGTAGGCTCTATGGTCACATTTTCAAACTGCAGATCCATATTGACCTTTAATATAAGTAAGTGTCTTGCACCTGAAACATCATCCTCGTTCATTTTGCATGGATATATATCAGAATAATCTGAATTGATTGACAAAATGACACCCGGCTCACAATAACAGAGACAAAAATCAAATCAAATCAGACGAGAGTCACTTCAGCCTTTAAGCTATAGCTTAAAAACATGGGGGGGGGAAAAGCACAGATGTCCCACTGCTTCAGTGTGTTTATAGCAAGCTGGGTTTCATTGCTCCACATTTGGCCGACCTGTGTCACGTGATGACCTTGTCCTCAGCCCAGCAGGGTGCAGAGGAGATGCGTTATAATAGTTGTTGGAGTTGTTAAAGTCAGTCCACGGTACGTGACCGGAGCTCGACAGGCTGATTTAAAGCCTTTGTTCCTCTGAAGGAAAAAAGTCATCACTGTGTGATCCTAAGCGCAGAGGAGCTCAGGTGTGCCGAAGCCTGGAGCACTGCCTGCCACTTGACTGTCATCATGACACATGAGGTGTGAGGCTTTTCAGTGGAGAGTAAACAAAGGCAGGAAGAGTTAAATTGCAAATGGTTCTGGCAAGGCCTTGATAATAAAAATATCCTCAAAGTTTGTCATAATTATGAGATAAGACGTCGAAATTATGAGATAAAATTTCGAAATTTTGAGACAAAACGTCGAAATTATGAGATAAGTCGAAATTATGACATTAAATGTCAAAATTATGAGATAAACGTCAAAATGATGAGTTAAAAGTCATGATTATGAGATAAAACTTCGGAATTATGAGATTAAATGTCAAATTCTGAGATAGAAACGTTGAAATTATGAGATAAAACATCGAAAATATGCTATAAAAAGTCATAATTATGATATAAAATGTAAAGATTATGAGATAAAAAGTCAAAATTATGAGATGAAAAGTCAAAATTATGAGATAAAGTCAAAATTATGAGATAAAAAGACAAAATTATGACATTAAATGTCAAAATTATGAGATAAAACGTCAAAATGATGAGTTAAAAGTCATGATTATGAGATAAAACTTCGGAATTATGAGATTAAATGTCAAATTCTGAGATAGAAACATTGAAATTATGAGATAGAAACGTTGAAATTATGAGATAAAACATCGAAAATATGCTATAAAAAGTAATAATTATGATATAAAATGTAAAGATTATGAGATAAAAGTCAAAATTATGAGATAAAAAGTCAAAATTATGAGATAAAGTCATAATTATGAGATAAAAAGTCAAATTTATGAGATAAAAAGTACAGATCTGTTATAATAGCGCATATTGACGAATAATTATTATTTACTAAGCTTTCGGATTTCTCAGCTTCTTAAATGCAAATATTTTCTGGTTTCCTATTGAAATCACACAGCGGATTAATCGATTATGAAAATAACCGGTAGTTGCAGCCCTATCATATAATAGAAAAGTTAAAATGAAACAGTTTAAGGTCAGTGTCTGTAGCACTGATATTTGCTCCATGTTTGGATCAACTCTGAATGTGTGAGAACTGTGATTATTTTTTCATTTTTAAGGATCTCTCTGTACAGAAAACAACTTTTTACAATCCGTGTTCTCCGTGGGTGGCAGATGTGGACTCTATGAGAAAATTCAGGCCCCCCCCACCAAAAAACAAACAATCACCTGTTATAACAATGTCTGTGTTTAACACCCTGTGAATCCCTCTCTCCCTGTGATTCCGTCTCTGCGGCTCCTCTGGGGCAGTGGCCTCTAATTAGAAGCAGGGCTGCTGGAGAGACGCTTTCTTTAACAAGGTGAAAGCAAGTGAATGGGAGCGGCTTAAACATCCGCACGGTGACTCCTCTGAGTTTTCTGGGGTTCTTTTCGTCTAAAAATGGGAATTCTGTGAATTCTGAGGGATGGAACAGATATGTTTATGACGGCGCTCCAGAACACAGCCCTGCTGACTCTGGTCGGACATAAACTTGAATCGCAAGCTATTTTAGTTTTAAAAGGCGACGGGAGACTCGACCGCACACCAACGCTTCGCCTCAGACCTGTTTTCCTCGCGCACGCGGAGGAATTCTTTGAAGACGGAGATTAAAACCATGTGATCGTTTTAATTAGATCATTAGTCAAGAATTAAGATCTGTGTTTGTTGCTCTCATTACGCAGAAATACAGAGTGGCTGCCAGGAAAAGATTTCCACTTTGTCCCGCTTCCCCTTCCATTGCAGCATTTTCCCTGCTATTGTTCCTCCTGTCAGGTCATTTTTTTGTTTGCTCTGTTATTGTATCAAGGTAAAGCGAAGGTGGGTTAATCTCCGTCTGTGCTCTCTGTCTTTCAGGCTCTTTGGTACGACGGGGAACTGCGCAGCCTGCAGTAAACTGATCCCAGCCTTTGAAATGGTGATGAGAGCCAGAGATAATGTTTACCATTTGGACTGTTTTGCCTGTCAGCTTTGTAACCAGAGGTAAGAACGGGGATCATCAGTGCATAACAAAATTGCCTTTAAAAGAAAAATACCAACGAGGAGATAAAAAATTGCTTATAGCTTAAATATTAGGAGTTGTTGACAAAGCTCTCTGGTGCGACAAAGATTTTTATTACATTTCTCCAGACCACAGTTGAGTCTGAAAGAAAATACAAACTAAATTGTGGTCGTCTTCCTCCCACAATAAACGTGGCTGTAAGGAGCTAATTATTTTTTATTATGACATACTACGCGCAGTTTGTCCTCGTTAGTGGCTAGATCTGTAAAAAAAAAATATATAATAATAATTAAACATTACATTGTAGATAAGTCAATTTTAGGCCAGCAACAGCAGCAGTGAATATTTGATTATAAAAAGCCGATCAGTCTATTAGAAAGATACAAAAACAATATGCAGTGTATATATTACCACAAGGTGGCAGCAGAAGTGATGGAATTTACAAGATCCCTTGAATGCATCTCGATGCTACTCCCTAATGACTGCCGAGGAGCAGGTATTTCCATAGCGATAGAAGCTATTGTGAAATTGGGAGCGAGCACAAAGCCTTTTACGGTCTGCTGTGATGTTCACGGAATATGACATACCCAAATATTGCTCTTTCCCATGAATACACCGTCAGTAATGGCACCTCTCTGGGAGCGGAGCGTCCTTTGCATGCTTGTCAGAGGTGCCATGACCCTGTTCTTTCACACACCACAAGCCCATTAACCTTCTACAGGCCAGATTCAGTTGCCATAGTGAACACCTGCTGTAAGGGAATTATGACCGCAGTCTCTCCTCAGCTGGCAGTCATGGGGCCAGGCCTCATCTGGCACCACGCTGCCATGGCCGTGACTGTTTTACCACACTGGCACATTAATAAGGCAGGGCGACACTTGACTATTCTTATCTTCGCTTGCCCACCAACAAACAGAGGCAACGCCAGGCCGCTGTGTGTCATTTCTCCGTCTTCGGTTTGACACAGAGATTTTAGAGGGAACAACGATCCGCGGAAAAGAGTTGTGTTTGAAAGTCATGTGGTGCCACTTTGAGGAGCGGGTGCCGCCACTAATGTCTGCTCACTGTGAAATAATAGAGGTTTTAATTAGGGGGAGACCAATTATTCAGCCTGACCCATTGAAGCCATTTTCAAATAATCAATTGGTTGATTACTGAGACACTTGATAAACGCTGCTAATTCTCCAAAAGTGACTTTTTCATGTATGTAATATTAAAGTTTATACTTTTTTTTAAAATTTAAAATAGTTAATAGAGTTTGCTGCAGTTCTGGCACACATTGCAGACTGGAGATACAGACTAGAAGTGCTGTTTGATAAATCTTTACTTAGTTTAAGCTATTTTTTTAAGATTTTTATGACTAAAAGCTGATGCTTTATCAAGGAGAGGGAAAAAATTTTACAAAAAATGGTGAAGAAACACTGATTTGAAGTGCTGCTTTCATAACGACCACCAGAACAGACTTTGAATGTGATCTTGAGCCTGTGTGCAAATCAATCATTACCTGCTGAGCTCGGTTGCACCATTTTTTGCAGTGCAGTTGACACACACACACACACACACACACTGACTTCAATGCATTGGTGTTTCTAACCAGTTTTGCCTCCGTTTGCTTCTCCTCTGTCGACAGGTTCTGCGTGGGGGACAAGTTTTTCCTTAAAAACAACATGATTTTGTGTCAAATGGACTATGAGGAGGGCCAGCTCAACGGGAGCTTTGACACGCAGGTTCAATAGTTGGGGGGGGGGGAAACTCACGGGCAGCAACAATCAGCTCCACACTTTACACACAGGATGGATGTTCTGCTGCACTCAAAAAGAGACAAGCGTCCGTCTGCTTGCCTGCAATACTTTTTAAGACCCCTTTATCAGTCCCTAAGGACTCTGTTGTAAATGTTCAACTTTTTGCCCCTCCCACCCCGCCCACCACCCCCCAAACACTGAGCAGTTACAAACGTTGATGTACAGTTGTGCCTGCTTAGCTGAGCACTGTATTGCTTGTATGTTTTTGTGAAACTTGATTTCAAGGTTTGTTTTTCTTCTCCTTTTAGAAATGGTTAATTGGAGGGTATGTACAGTCTGTTTTCTCTGTATATATAAACTGGAACATTTATTTTATGAAATGTAATGCAATTTTATTACTAGTGTGAATTAAAGATTCATAAATGTTCATAGTGAGTTTTTTCTCTTGTACCAAAACCAAAGTTGTTGGAGGAGGTGAACCCATGTGTTGATATGTAATCATGTCTCCAATAACCGCACTGGTATAAAAAGCCTTGCAGGAGAAAAAAAAGAAAAGAAAAGAAAATATATTTGAATTCCTTCTTTAAAACACGATGCAATGAAAAAAACAAGTTTTATGACATTTTGCAAAGCACTGGTGGAATTAGAAATGCTGTTTAAAAAAAAAAAACAATGGACTAAATAAGATTTTATTTGGAATAAAAGAATGCTTCTCCAAACGTGTGTTGTTGTGAACGTGCACTTAAATTCATTCATTCATTCCGGAACAGAGGTGCAGAGCCGCATTTAAAAAATAAAGACTTGGTTAAATAGTTTATCTAATGAGGTCATGTCTGATGCACACACATATACATACAGCACATGACTCATGTCAGTTACGACACATACTGACCTATTTTAGCAATTGGGACAGAAACTAGCAATTATTTCATTACAGATTAATCCGCCGCAGATAATAATCTCAATTACGGTGCTACAATGTCTTTTTTCTCCAAACCCAAAATGAGATTTTCATTGAGCATTTTGCTACAATGATGTCGGAAAGTAACGTTTCAGCTGAAGATTTCAGTCGAGTCCGACATGAAAACCTCAAAATGTTTTCTTACATCGTGAAACAATGGCGGCTAATTAGAGAGAACAAACATCAATCTTTTAGATGTTTCCTCCCCCCAGAACTCAAACAGCCAGAGCTCATAAAAACTAAGGGGTTCGTATCCATTTTCTACCATACATCAGTCTGAACGAGGACTTCTACGGCCTGGAACTATGACATCACACGTTACCAGACCTCATGTGTGACACGATCGACCCTGAAAACCAAACAGACGAGCAGTTGTTCATCTTACGTCGCCGGCTTAGATTTAGTGGGACGTTATAATTGTCCCTGTGATGCACCTTTCGTCAGTGCACTCTAATGTGGGAGGTAATGGCAAAAGTAAAGCAGTACAATCTAAGAGGAATATGAAGACACACAGTCGCCGATGTTGATATATTAATATTTGAATCTCACTCACGGAAAAATCCGGATCTAGCCAACAGCATATATTTAATTTGTCGAGCCTCCGCTGCTGTATTATAGATGCACAAATTAACCTTCTTCCTTTTCTGGAGAAAGCAAACAAACTTCAGATTTCAGGCCAGGCGTGACACTCTGTCGACACTCTCCTACCAGCAGGACACAGGAGCGGCAATATAATTTGCTAACGCATAAATCAAGTGTGCAAAGAGCATTAATTAGAAATTCATTAAAAATTCAGACTCACCGGCAGGTGTGCAAATAAAGGATTAGGTAGACATCAATTATACCACATAAGAGAACATTTTAATTGCAATTCCTGGATTGATTTACAGAGGGAAACAATCAGGCTCCATGCAATATGGCTGATTGCTCATTTTCTGGAAAAGAAATAATGAGGAAACCACCTCTCCAGGTAACACTGCCCCCAGCTGTAAGTTCTCACACACACACACATAGTGTCAGGATTCAGCCAGACTTTAGTTTATTGTACATATACAAGTGTACACACCCAAAAAGCACATTTTAACACCAATCCTGTAATAAAACACATGGGCATGACTCACACACACACACACACACACACACACACAGATATATGCTCAGCCAGAATTACAACACACAAACACATTCACTGCAGCTTGGCATCCCCATCTGCTTGTGTTAGTGGGGAAGTTCTTAAGCACCAAATGTTGCACCGTTATGACTCAAGTTTGTGAATTCTCCAACCTCCTCTGTGTTCCTGATTACTGCATTATGGCATCTGCTTAATTAGCTTGGCTCGCATCATATGTCGCACACGAGGGGGCGTTAAAAAGTGCCCTTCCCTATTGCTCATTATCTGCCTCGATTCATGTGATGTATCATCCCTCTCGACAGACATTCATATTGACATAGGGACAGCTGTCAGCAGAGGGCCGGTCATAAAGAGTGCGCGCTGAATAACAACATAACAACGGAAAATTCCGGGGCGAAACTCGCAATTCTGCGTTTCACTTTCCCTCCATCCACAACGCAACAGGACAAATTAGAATAAATTGAATTTATGGATGAGAGTTTTTTGGGAACCGATAGTAGGATTTTGATTACTACAGGTAATACTCAAAATAACCTTCTGCCATTGTGTTTGCGAAATGAGTGCAGTCGGCGTCCAACTCTTGGCGAGCAATCAACCTCATTATTGCCGCGTGGAAAATGATAATTGTTATCATCGCGACAGCTCTGGACAATCATTCCCGTCCCACAGTAAGTTGCTGTCGTGACAGAACAAGAGTGTTGGTGGATTGGAAATGTCAAGGTTGTACTATACGGTATATTTGGACATGGCAAGTGGAGCTAATGTGAGTAAAACACACATCATGGGCTTTGGCCCCAAGGTTAAGACATTTAAATACACAATCATCGGGGATCCAAACAGAGGGTTCCTCCGCTCACCTCCACCTTTCACACCCAACTTATAACAAGGCTCCGATGCCAAAACTAAGGGTAGTATTTTCAGTTTCTTCCAATAAACCATCCTAAATCCTAACACACAGGCCTTTACATTAAAATAAAATGAAATTTATAAATGCATAAATGGAAAATCTTTGGGTTTGACGCCAAAATATAGACTCTAGACCGAGGGTGTCAAACAATATTCAATTATGATATCACAATAGAGATTTCCATGATGATATTTCAAAGAATTTCAAAGTAAAAGTGCTTGTTTTTTACCTTTTGGCAGCCTGTGGCCAAGTGGAAAGGGAACTTGACTTGTAACCAGAAGGTCGCCGGTTCAAATCCCCACCCGGCCAAAAAGGGCTGGGGTACCCCTGAGCAAGGTACCCAACTCCCAATGCTCCCCAGGCGCTACTCAGTGTGGCAGCCCACTAATCCTAATTCTAGGATGGGTCAAATGCAGAGGAATACTTTCCCTAAGGGGATTAATAAAATTAAAAATTAAATTAATGTTATGATTCCTCACTTCCTCATCTCTTGTTTTAGGTCATATTTCTGTATTATTTCTGTGATATTATTTTGTTACTCATGTGTTGGTTCAGATGGTTGATGGGTGTGATTATGGGTGGGTGCGGTGGGGGTGCTGGGGGTTGTTTATCATAGGAAGAATGGAATTAGATTTGTGTCAATATTTTCAAACAACACATTTTAAGAAGCAAATAAAATATTGATTTAATCATTCAAAAATATTCCCTCACTTGTTCGTTGTGCTCCCTCATTTCTTCTTTGCACTCTCTAATTTGTTCGTGCTCCCTCATTTCTGCAGAGGAATACTTTCCCTAAGGGGATTAATAAAATTAAACTTTTAAACTTTGTTTTGATATAGAATGATGTACAGTATACCTCACAATCATAAACATATTTAAGACGGAAGATAAATCAAGAAATCTAAAACTTAGAAAATAACAACATGGACAACTGCTTATAATGACACCAGAAAAGCTTATATATGTAATTTCATGTTAATATTATATTCATACTCAGCCACACCGATGTTTTTAAAGGAAGGTTGTGGCGGCCATGTTTTCATAGTACCGTGATATTAAGTGACGCGGGTTTGACACCTGTGAAGCCCTATTGCAAAGTATTGCAATAAATGCAATACCATGTTTGCACCTTCCTGCTCAGGTGGCGTGTCACATCTGCCGAAGTAAACATCTTAATATCCTACAGTGAGTAATGTGCCATGATTTTTCAAATCTAGTCGTGTGTGTGTGAATGTTTGACATTAGAGGGAATATCTGTGAGGATTCTGCTCAGGTGCATGAGGCAACAATTTAAAAATGATAGTCTGAATGGAACCTACAAATATACGACAGTGCTATGGAAAAATAAACTGTTTACCTTCTTGAAATGTGGTGAACTTAAATCAATCCTAAAAAGGGCACAGATGCTGACTGTGCTGAACTCAACTGGTGAAATATTATTCCCATTAGAAAGAAGCTGATTTTCACACTCCACCAAAAACACCCAACACATGTTCCATTGATGCCTAATGGGCCTGTGTGAGCCATGTGCCATACACTGGTGAGGGCAATTAGTCACACGTGGCTTTGATTATCACTGTTTCCACAACAGTGCTGGAAGGAACACTGTATATAAAACAAAACACTAAATTACCACTGAAGCACCTTTTGACAGAAAGCAATAAAACGGGAGAAACTATTTAACTTCACGGTAATAGCAGGTAAACGTTAGCTGCAGCGCGTTGCCCGTGGCTAAGATTATGCATATGCTACCTACAAACAGCCTGTGCCCGAGCAATGCATATAAAACTGAAATAAATGGCTACAGATGCATGAACTTGCCCTGAAAGAGGTTTGCTTACTCTGTGATCTCATTCTTAAATGAAACCAATTTGCCTAGAAATTGGTTCTAAGGCCTAATGCTGAACTCTGTACATCAGCTCCACCACACACACACACACACACACACACACTGAGGCTCTTACATACGCAGTTTCACAGTCACACTGCTTCCACCCCTCCGCTCGCTGCAAATCATGTTTGACTTTGAAGTGCTAATTTTGGAAGTTTAGCCAGTTTTTATTTGCTGCTTTGAAATGTATCCCCTAAGCTGCTGCACCAGCAATGAAATATACAGACCTTTACAATGAGGGATAAGTGACCAAAATGAGAAGCGCCTGGTTTTCTAACTAAAATTATATAACTGTGAATAATCTCCACATAACATTCTCTCCTGTGCCATCACTGCCTCAATTTATATTCAAAAAATATTGTGCAGACTTTTTACTTTTGGCTCATTCATTCATTCCAGCCACACCTAATTTAAAATATCTGCAACACCTCGCTGCAAACAAGACCTCTAAATTCACATTACTGTGCACCGTCACTTTTTGTTAATTAAAAACACCAAGTTTTAAGTCACTTTTGTAACATAGTGTCTGAAAACAGGAACATTATGAATCAATCAATCAGACTTTATTTCTATAGCACCTTTCATATAAAGCAACGCAACAAACGGTGCTTCCCTATGGAATTAGATTTGTGTCAATATTTTCAAACAGCACCTTTTAAGAAGCAATAAAATATCAATTTAATCATTCAAAAATATTGTGTTTTATTATTTGAAAATACACTTTGCGCTCCCTGATTTGTTCTCTGCGACGTGTTTTTTTGTTTGCGATTGGAACTTATAATTTTAAATATCATTATTATAAACGTTAGATACTTTTATTTAGACAATTATTTTGTTGGACGTCGACAGGGAAAACTTGGGGAACGAGTTCCAGACGGACAGTGACTACTTCCGGTACATTGAGCTGTTGCTCCAAAACTCACTGGCCAATCAGCAGGTAGCTTCCTAAGGCCCGCCCACGGTCAGAATCACAAACAAAAAACCAAAGGAGTGCAATGAACAAGTGAGGGAGTGCAAGGAACAAATGAGGGAGCACAAAGAAGAAATGAGGGAGCACAAACAAGTGAGGGAGTGCAAAGAACAAATCAGGGAGCACAAAGAACAAATGAGGGAGCACAAACAAGTGAGGGAGCACAAAGAACAAGTGAGGGAGTGCAAAGAACAAATGAGGTAGCACAGAATAAATGAGGGAGCGCAAAGAACAAATGAGGGAGCATAAAGAACAAGTGAGGGAATATTTTTGAATGATTAAATCAATATTTAATTTGCTTCTTAAAATGTGTTATTGGAAAATATTGACACAAATCTAATTCCATTCTTCCCATGATAAAAACATAACAAGGAACAACCCCCCCAATGCACCCACCCATAATCGCACCCATCAACCATCTCAACCAACACATGAGTAACAAAATAATATTACAGAAATAATACAGAAATATGACCTAAAACAAGAGATGAGGAAGTGAGGAATCATAACATTAGTCTATTTTCCCGCAGGTGAAGACGGAGCAGAGGCCTTCATTTACTGCATTCATTTCCTTTAGCATGGCTGAATGCTCGAGGCATACAGTGAGCTTCCACAGTGATACAAGGAGAGAGTAGAGGAACACACTTGGCTTTCAAATATATATTTCCATCTCTAAACTGTATTCATTGGCGACGTCTCATTCTAAGGGCGAGAATTTCAGGTACAGTGGACACTTAAAGTGGCAGGACGTTCATCTTTTGTGGTTTTCCGCTGCTCTATCCTTCAAGGTTTGACATGTTGTGCATTCAGAGATCATATCTTGGTTATTATGAGTGATGAATGAGGAACTGATTTTTCAAGCCTACCATTTTCAAGCAATACTATCAGACCTGTCTGAGGGAGCATATACAAGAGCACAGCGTTTATCCGGTTAAAATGCTGAATAACCAGGTTTTTCGATGGGTGCTAACCACTACACCCCTTAACTTCATACACACCTTAAAACTGCTGCAGTTGCCTCAGTCTGTCTTGACATAAAACAAATCCCTTCCTGTGTGTAGTAATGAGATCACTATACTGTGAAACACAGCGCTGATAGACTTCATCAGTATTGTGTGAAGTCATTTGACACTTGTACGGTTTTAAATCCCATTTCTTTCCTATTCGGAGGCACCCACTGGCTGCCATGTGATTGGCGGATTAGATACTTGCTTAAACATGCAGTTGAACAGGTGTACCTAATAAAGTGGCTAGTTTTAGGCTATGTTTGACTAAAAAAAAAAAATTACAACTTGTGAGGAACCACAGTTTGACCAAAGATCAAGTGACTTAAGACAGGTATATATATTGTACTGTATATATATATATATACATACATAATGTATATATATACACAGACATGAACTAAAAGACATTGCAGTTATGTCTGTTGAGAGCTGTTCTCCTCCTTGGTAATATATGTAGCAGTTTATACAGCTATGATGGATTCAAGGATGACCTCAATCACAATCTTTTCTAACAGCTTTCTGTGGGAGCCAGACCATTATATAGTCAAATAAGTTGATCAGATTGGCTCCACACCAAGCAGCTCAGCTAATAACATGGCAAGCAAACAGCTTGAGGAAGAGGAGATTTGGAATGTGGGCCCCCTTCACATTTCAGCCCTGCTCTGCTTTAACACAGTCCTAGACTTGGGGAATAAATTGCTTTGGTAATCAGCTTTTTGAAAAGCTTATTTACTGCTTGTTTTGCGTTTATTGTTGTTCTCAGAATGAAATATAAAATTGGATTTTATTACATGTGCAATTTTCTCCTTCCATAAAGAACAGAGATAGAGGGGGGGAGGGGGGTGGCAGAGAAAGCACATCACCTTGTTGAGTAGGGATGATCCACAGTGGAAGTACACTGTATATTATTTTTGATGATCTTTTTGTTTTGATGCAGTCTCCTTATGCTCCTATAAGTATACACACGCCGTGGTATTGGGTGGAAACATTGTATATGTATAAAATCTGAAAATAAGCTCAGAAATCAAAACTCTGCCAGCCATACTGGGTTATGGATCTTTATGTGTGCGAGTGGGTTTGTAGTTCAAACTCAGTGCATGATATCAGCATTAATTCCTCAGCCACTTCTATTCATATATTAGCAATTATCCTAGCGACACGTAGTTACAATGAAATCCAAATGAGATCTCTGTCGCACTGACATACTTTCAGCTCGCAGACAGGATTGCCTCATATATGATTAATTAATTGCAGCAGCCTACCATCTGTGTTTTAACTGATTAAATAGCTCACAAAGTGGGATGCACCTTTTCATGTGAACCTTTGGGGAACCTGGCTACGCCTTTGTATACCTTCCTTGATTAAGCACAATACTTTATTTCACAGTCTCCTTAATTTGCGAGGTAAGGACTTGAAGGCATTTGGAGTTCTTTAAAAAGCTGTCCATTTCCTGTAGTCAAGGGCTCCATCTCTCCTCTTTCATATATATATATATATATATATATATATATATATATATATATATATATATATATATATATATATATATATATATATATATATAATAGAATGTTTCACACAGCGCTGGGCTGTTGAGCAAGCATCGAGCTTTCAGATAAAAATTGATTCCAGTAAATTCTCACCTGAGATCCATCACGGTGAAAGGCTTTAAAAGGTCACACATGTAATAAGTTCCTATGGTCTGAGTCCGTCCAATAATAGGCCTTTAGTCTGCCATGGAAGGCTGGTATATAGAAATAATTGAGTAATCTGTGGACCATTCAATTCAATCGCAGGCCTCGGTGACAGTGCAAGGCCTGCTGGGCTGCGAAGAGGTTGTTCAGGAGAGTCTTTTCTGCTGGCAGGGAAACAGTCAGGCAGCTCCATATTTGCAACAGCACAATGGATCAGTGACATTTCAGAGGCTCTTCAAGGCCTGAGTTTTATGAAGATCCCGTCAGTATTTCAGCTGAAATGAACCCCCGAGAGTTCAAATTAAATCAAAGGCTGGTTTTCATACCATAAATTAATGTCTGCTCTCTATATATAGTCAAATGTTTTTGATGTATGGAGAAGAATAGATTCTTTTTTTATCTGGACATTCTTCAAGATTAGAGAAGATCCAATACGATAGTTCGCTTCGTTATCAGTCAAAAATCATTTGACTGAATATCAGGAAAAGAAATATCATCAGGCTGTAAAAATAATTTTTTTTTATTTGAATCCCAGTTCATTTGCTTGGAAAGTCCAGTTCGTTTTTATGGACGTGTGAATGCGCACCAAAGAAAGGGAACTCTGGTCCACCTAAAGACGTAGTTCTCAATTCGCTTCAAGTGAACCAAATGCAAGAAAACGGACTACAATGCAGGGCATTGTGGGTAAACACAACCAAAACATAACCACGTGTAGAACGGCAGCTGGGAGAAATGTGTTGTATGTTCACATAAACGAATTTTTCGTCTCGTCTTCTCCCTCAGTAAATCTTGGCGCAGCGCCACCTCAGGCGAGGAAGGGAATACGTTATTAAAGAGGTTCGGTTTTGTGCGAAAGTGTGAACGCAAAACTCTGAACGGCTGAATGTTGCAACCCCCAATCGAACCGAGTCTAGCGGACTATTAGGTGTGAATACGACTTCAGCCACCAGGGGGTGACTGTGCTGGTTACACAAAGTGCAGTGGATCAGTGGTAGAACAAGAAGAAGAGTGAGGGTTCGATTTGCTGATGTGTCCCTGCAAGACACTAAACCCCCACATTGCTTCTAAAGGTTCTGCCTTTCTGAGAAAGGTTCTGAGTGGTCCTCAAGACAAGAAAACTGGTGTCATTTACGCAACATCTTCCTGAGGAGTTATTAGTGTCAAGTGCTAGTTTCAGCTCTTCTTCAATAGAACGTGAAGAACGTACAATCATGAGTGGACACCAGTGTGATCGACAGCTAGTCTGTGAATTTCCAGTGGCAAATTTCCAGATTTTGGTACCAAAATCTGCATCGCTGCTTCAGAAACTATTAAAACTTTCTGTTTTTTCAATTGTTTTTGTTCCAAGTTAAGCACAACTCTGCATTGCTCCACCTTTAATCTAGCTTGTTGAAATGTTGATTTCATCAGCTCTTGCTGCTGTACCCTTGATTCTAATAACCCTTTTTTATTTCCTTCCATGCACGAAATCTATTCACTTCCCCATGTGGAGAACTCTCCCCCAGCCTTCTTTCAGCTGCTTAGATATACAGTAAATGGTCAATACGTGTCGGAGAGGACAGTCAGCAGTGTGCCAACATGTTGACAGTCGTCTTGTGAAAGTGCTAAAAGGCTTACTTAAACGCACAAAGCAATCCAATTAGTCATTGACGACGATGCAGATCTCTCAGCTCACACTGACACTGCCTGGCATTTGAGTAATCTTTTCATATTGCAATTCAATATGAGACTTCTTACACTACGGCCTTTGAGTGAACCTCATCAGTCAGCGCCGCCGTCTCTTTATCACGCCGCCGTCTCTTTCTTTCAGTCTTTATAGTCGATGCATCTTTGTTCATTTGGATTTGAAAGAAGAAGAAAGAAAAAAAAAAAAAAGGAGCTGTCCTTCTTGTGTCACAGTGCGACGGTAACGCACAGTGTCATTTATTGTGATGGTGTCCTGCACCTAAGGTCCTTCAGAGAGTTGTCCATACAGTCTATTGCATTACAACTAATGGCAGGCAACCAAACTCAAACCCTCGCCGCTATTGCGACAATAACCTTCAGCGTCTCGTTGTGTAAATCCCACTTCAATTTCGTTCATCCTTGGAAAAAGTAGGGTTTTTTTTTAATATGTATATACAGATGTATTATTAACTTCCTTGAATAAATAAAAGATAACAAAAATCACATCATCGTTGAATAAATGCTTCGGCGTGACCAAGGGGAGACCACGAATGTGAAATGTCATGACACGACACATCGTACGAATTTACCGAGCGTAACCGCTAATAAATCAATAAAAATCCAATAAAACTTCACCAGATTTAAACAAAAGCAACCGGTGGTAGACGGATGGCTGAAATGAATTTGGTGACACGACGCTGTGTAGGAGGTGAGTTATAGAATTTAATAGCAACAGCAGACGCTATTGTGTTATCATCAGAAGACCATTGATGTATGAAATTCATTTGGTGGAAATTCCCTGAATGGAATTATTGGATATTTTCCTTTTTGAGTGCTTTTGCTTTGTAGATGGTTCCGGCAAAGTCATATCTATGTCCAGCTTCTGAAAATGAAAATGAGGTTGTCTATCTTACTATAGTTACAGTTAGCGAGGCATTGTTAGTGTTCCGACAGCTTTGCACTTGTGAGTTCATCGTCGCGAAAGGTTAATTCTGTAATGTCTTTCCAAATTTACTCACGTCCGCTGGGATCAATCCAGCACAAATCAAAAAAGGCTGTTTCAAAAACAATTTCCAATTATTTAGAGGCAACTGATAAGAAGATATTATATATTATTTATTGCTGAAAGTGCAACCATAACTGGATTTCAACGTGCTTTTCCACTACTGAATCCTTTAGTAGTCCTCCATTGCTGATACAACTTAAGCTAGTTAGGCTAAGCAAACCACATGCTATTAGCCTGGCTAATTCTCGTCATGTTGCTAAAAATAGACACGGTAGAATATCACGAGTATTGATTTAGAAGTTACTGATAAATAGAGCAGCAAATGCCGTTCTGGTAGTCTTGCGGTATAAAGCCACACATCTCAAACAAACCACATGTCCGCGACAGCATCTCCGTGCAAGTCAGAAGCTACGTTTACATGTGCAGGAGTGTCTTCATTCCAGTTGGAATTTACAATTCAATCATTTACATGGACGGAAAATGGCGTGCATACACAAGCATTCATTTGGAATAGACTATGTTGACATGCACAGTAGGGCTGAACAAGTAAAGTAAGATCTTCACAAACATCACTAGGGCTGTAACTAACAATTATTTTCATTATCGATTCATCTGAGTAACTGTTTGGTCCATGAAACGTCATAAAATGTCGATCAGTGTTCTCAAATGTCTTGTTTTGTCCAAAAACAACTCTGTTTTAATGACTTCTTTGTTACATGGAGCAAAGAAAGCAGAAAATATTCACATTCAAGAGGCTGAAAACTTCAAACTCAAACCGATTAATCGATTGTCAACATAGTGATGGATGAATGGAGTGATTGTTTCAGCCCTAAATATCACACAGTAATCGAGAATAATGATGTGAAAATCACAATCCCTCTGATATCGCGAATCATATCACAATCGCAATTCCTGTCAAAAATAGAAAATTAGACATTTAGTCAAAATCGTTCACACCTAATGAAGCAACACTTGTCTGCTCGTTATCTGCCTCATTTTCCTCCTCTTCCCCGTCTGTGACTCTCATCTATGTTCATAATCATGTTTGGAACGGAATTGTTATCCTTTCCCAGAAACCCGTCACGTTTACTCGGATCAGACACATGATAGCGCCAAACCACGACGTAGCGATCAGATCGACTGTTTACACGAACACGATAACACGGCGTAGACCGGCGCTGCATCAGATCAGAGGGTTTTCAGATTGGCATGTTTACGTCTGATCGGGCTTTTATTCTGACGACTTGTGTTCGCGTAAACATAGCTAATGATGTCACAAGAGTCATTTTATTTTGAGCAAAAGAAATATTCTCACCCATCAAAGAAGAACACACACACAGAGAGAGAGACACACACACACACACACGACGGATTTAGAAATATGACTTAAACCAGAACAGATGGCCCTTAAAAGTAAAACACAGTAATTCAATCTGGCTAATGGGAGGAAAGCCACAAACGGCTCCATTCTCATTTCTTTGACTCAGAAACTCGGCTGAACTGCTTCTCCGGCTTTGATGCTCAACCCCTCTATCATAGTGTGTTTCTGTGTTCCCCATGCATATTATAAGACATTTAAAAGGAAAACAGTGTATATTTACTCGACATGCATCACCATGTGCGCAGACAGAAGCCATTAGTGCCTAGACACTGGGGGGAAGGGGGGGGGGGGGGTATATTGTAATTGATTGCTACAAAAGATTACCCTCTCAAAAAGCATCAAGCTTCTTCGAAACTGCGTTTGACGCCTTAAAGGGCCGCGGAAGGCTCCGTCGGCGTCGCACATCCACGCCGGCGTGCGAAACAATTACCGTGCACTTCTGTTGTGATCTTTGTCCCCCACTCTGGTTCCTCCCGTGCACGAACAACCCGCTCGCCGGCCGCGCGGACAATCATGTTTTTGCAATTACGACTAAAACGATGTCGTTAAAAAAAAAAAAAAAAACAATAATGAAGAGCCGTTGGGGAAAAAGTTGTCGCCGCATATGTCGCCTCCGAGAACAGGGTGCAGGGGATGTTTTCCGCCGGAGTTTTGCGAAGGCTGAGCGAACCGTGGCACAACAAAACATCACCCGGCCTTGAAGTGATGTAATTACATTCACTGTCACTCACTGTGCGTTTATGAGAACCCCTCCAGTAACACAGGGTTGTTTACCAAACTCAATGCAGATTTTTAACTACATACAACAGACTCCGACGGCACTACAGTAGCTGATTTGAAGGGAAACACATCTGTGTTGATCCAGGATAAATAATGTGTGTGTGTGTGTGTGTGTGAAGGGGGTGGTACTGAATCTACAATTCCCAACTAGCAGAAAATTGGTTTGTGTAGAGCAGCAATATCGCTTGGACACTTCTACTCGGTGTTTGGAGGAAATATATTAACCTGCCGGGCTGTGTGCACAAACTTTTCAACCACACCGTTGACAGGTTTTATGAGCCTAATGCACTTTGTGATGTATAGCATAATAACGCCGTCCATGTCTGTAGGGCCTTACTCTTAATATCGGCTGCCGAGTGGATCAAGGCAAAAATTATTGTAATGAGACTAAATCTCCATACAACAGCAAAATGAGTTCATTACTCTAAGTTATATTGGTGAAGTAACCAAAAGAAATTGATGGTTTTATTAAGCCGGAATTGAATTTCCGTCATAAACAGAATTAGGCGAGCATGCACGGAGCAAAATGCAATGACAATTACATTAGCGCTATCTAAAAGGTTATCAGAGTGGCCACTGCTCCTTCTTATTCATAGTTTTCCAACAGAGATACTGTTTACGCTCTAATTTCCCAGACTGGGCTCAGGCTGATTGAAATGTGTGCAGCTGCCAGTGCAGTGCTGCAGAAACCCAGGTGCAAATGGCTGCTTAATTCCAGTCTTGTGTTTTAGGTCTTAACACTGGAGGTGAGCTATGACGCAACAATAACCGATACTAAAACACCTCACATGCCTTTTTACACCGCAGTCTACAGTCGTGTGCACACCTCTCGAGATTTAGAATTCATTTATGTTGCAAGTTACAGTTCGTTTCTGGTGAAAATTGAAAGAAAAAACATACATTTAAAAACAAAAAGGACTTAAATGAGCTGAGAGGATTCATTATGTTTATTTTAATTGCACCAGATATCAAAAAGTAAACAAGTGAAGTAAACAGAGCCGTGTTACAGGCAGCGTAGATTCTGGTCATGACAAATATTCACATATACACGAGATAATAATGTTGTCTTAGACGTTTGTGGTTTTACACAAACTATTTTAGCTTTCATATTTTTAAGTCATTTACACCGAAATATGTTTTTGTTTCTTCAAATATGATAATATCCTTTGAGGGAAGTCCCTCATTTTAAACAACCTCTGGAAACCTGGTGGTTTTCAAACTGTGGTTCGTGTACCACCAGTGGTACGTGAGCTTCCTCTGGCGGTACCTGGAGGAAAATCTGAAATATTTTAACGGTGGTGATAACGGTGTTAGTTTGAGTGATCGCTATTTTCTCTTTTACACCAGATTCACACGTATGTAGCAGGAGATTCAAGTGAATTGATTCTCATTCACTTCGTATTGAGCTGCGTAAAACCTTTGCCCAACTGCATTGTGGGTCCGTTACATCAGTTTGCGTCAACTTTCCAAGTCTACGCCAAACAAGACATGTTTATACTATTATACCAACACAGGCACAAGCCAATCAAATCATGTGAAGGAGTTTAGCTCAAACAGAGCTCACCATCACTTTAGCGACGTTAGCAACTCATCCCAGAAAAGGGGGGAAACAGACCTTTTTGAGAGGATGCTACCTGCAGAGGAAATGCTTCGCACGATAATGCGTCATTACGATGCATTTGTTGCTCGTTTGTTGTGTGTTCAGATGTTAAATCTACAAAATAAAATATAAAAAAACATGTTTAAATCGGGGGGAATCGCATATTAAGAGCAAGTAAGTGGATTCTGAAGCTGCTAAAGTCCATATGTTATTTAGCAATTAGACAACGCGTCTGTAGTCATTCCTCCCAAGGTTACCATCTCCCTCAGTAGCCTGCTGTAGTCTCCAGCTGTCCACTGAGGACTGCTTCAGTGCATCCTCTAAATCAGCTGATTATGCTATCTATCAAGCCCAGCTGTCACTGCCCATTTAAACCTTTGTCAAGTCCTCCATGCAATGCAGCCTGCAGTAAACCAAGTAATTGCACTTTTGTAATCCAATACCTGAACATCACTTGTCCTGTTTGTTTCCAAAACAGATAAGCGGGATGTTGTTTTAAAAAAAGAGGAATATTTGGGGGGGGATTGTGTTCCTGGTGACAAATTGGATGGAAAAGAGCATTGTTATGTTGTTTTTTGTGTCATAGCTACAGCTAAAAGAAGGAAAACCAGTTGGTTTTTTTCATTCTTTTTTTTCTCTCTCTCTCCCTCTCTTTTTTTTTTGTTTCCTTGTTGCCAAGCACAAACAGGATGCTGGCAGCTACAAAGATTCAATTATAAAAAAAGTACAGAAAATAATTAGAAAAAATAATAGCACTTGAAAAAAATTGCCCCTCCAGAAATTGCGCATAACAATAAATCCGTTAATTAGCTCATTAATATTCAATTGGGGTCAGTGGACTTAATGGAACCTTTTTCATGGGCCAAGGAAATGTTTAACACTCAGTTTTTCCCTGTGCCTGTTCTCATTATCAACGATGCACAGGCAGCCCTTATCAGTCCTCCAGATGGTGAGGAACAATGCAGCGCCATTATCGTCTCGCAGCAGCATGTGTGCCTTGTAACTGGTGTGTGCCTGGGACAGTGAAGTATAGATACTGAGGCATTTAGTGTAATTGATATGTGGTATATATCATATTGTTTAGGCCTGTTTGTTTGCTCCGCTGGTATTTAAGGCGAGGGGAGAAGGGAAGATTGATTTTTCGCCGCCGCTCCCGCTCTCAACGCGGGTCACAGATAAGTTGTCAACGCAGGTTTTTTTGGGGCCGGTGTAAAATGCATCAAGGCTAAACTCTCCCAGACGTGGTGGTGGAGGATTGTTTGGGGGGGGGGAGGGCGGAGGGGGGTGGGGATCATCTCTGCAAACATGAGCCTTCTTGTTGCCGTAACCATGTGCATGACACAGATGTTTTATTCAACAAGTACAAGGCATGGAAACATGTCCAGGGGAAGTCTTTTTTTTTTTTTTTTTGCATCTCTGTTGTTTGGCACGCTTCAGATTTGCAAGGAATTCCTTATGTAATACTTATTAGCTTGGATTAAAGGAACGGTTAAACATCTCTGTTTGTTTTAAAAAGGAATATGAGTTATTCCTCAGGTTTATTTTATTAACGAATGTAAAATCCAAACTTTGGTGAGCAATAGACCGTATATCACAATTACTGTCCATAGAGCTGCAACTAACGATTATTTTCATAATTGATTAATCTGTCGATTATTTTCTTGATTAATCGATGAATCGTTTGGTCCATAAAAAACCACAAAACCTTAAAAAATGTTGACCGCTGTTTGTCAGAACCCAGAAATGATGATGTTCACAAATGTTAACATTTTATTCCTACTTATTCTTATAGTTTTTAACTTTGTAATTTTCAAAAAAAATTGCTGCCATAAGATTCGTTTGCTGCTACAACATTCGTTACCTTTGTACACTGGAGCGCTGTGACGAAAGAATTTCCCGCAAGGGATTAATAAAGTATATTCTATTCTATTCTATTCTATGTCTTGTTTTGTCCACAAACCAAAATGATTCACTTTTAGTGATTTCTTTGTTATCCAGAGCAAAGAAATGAAGAAAACATTCACATTTAAGAAGCTTAAACTATCGCAAATCTTGTTTTAATCATGAAAAAAGCTTCAAACCGATTAATCGATTATCAAAATAGTTGTCGATTAATTTAGTAATCGATTAATCTATTAATTGTTTCAGCTGTCCAAATTTTACAAGTTAATGGAAGAGATATTTTTATTTTTAGAGCAGAGGAGGTGGAGGGCTTGACTGTTTATTAAATGTTACTTTATTTTTCAAGTAATAAGAAATGGTGAAATTGAAAGACAGAGATAGAGGAAGGTTTAGTGAGGATAGAACATTCATTCAGTTTAAATATCATTTGTTAATTTAACTTTTGCCTTTGAGATTTACAATTCTGAAATGGGATTTCCATTTTTATTGTTTTGTTGGGATCTTTTGTCCGTTTTTCTGTAAAATAAATAAAATCCAAACTGATTTCTTTGGAACAAAAACTTTAATTATGAATAACAGATTTGAACCTCTTTATCTTGATGACCCTTTGACCATATCACCCAGCTTTAGTGGACATTCTATATTCATGTTCTAAGATAATTCTAATATATGCAAAACCTATTATTTAGCCTCTATTCCAGCGTCCATAACACGCAAAGGATTTCCTCATTTAGCCGTTATCTTTCAGTGTATCAGTGCATCAGCTTGTCATCAGAAAACAGACCAAGAAAAAAGCACTCACGCGTGCACAATTGGCCAGAAAATGACTGTGTCAAAGTCTACGGTTCGAGCCGGGTTTAATTAATGCAGGTATGATGAAGCTACATCGTCATTATGCGGCTTTTTAAACCTGTGACATTTACATTTAGCTGCCGTTGGGTTCTCCCTCTGAAATAATCAAGACGATGAAGAAGAAGAAGAAAAGGGAATTTGAATTTTACACTCCTGTGATTTCCTGAGCAGAGTAAATAACATAATCTGCTCAGGAAATCTTCCCTCGCTGACAGTCGGAGAGGAAACCGATGCCACTTGTTACAAATATTCGCCCACATTTATTTCTTTTTTTATCAGCCTTTTTTCATAATGCGGTGGATTAATGCGCCTGAGACGTGACTTTTGTCATTTTTCCATTAACATGCTCCATCTCCTGTATCTGTCGTATCTGCAATAGTTAAATGTCAAACTTCTGAATCCCAGCATTTCCGATCACATATAGGTTTATTCTCCTCAGTGTTGTCTCGAAATTATATTTTATCTTTAAAAAAAAGAACACGTTTGTATCGGCACTGGTGCAGAATAAAATGGGAATGGACTGAATTCCACATCTTCTTGACAACCAAGTGAAACTAAAGACGGCGCAGTATAATAAAAAAAGGCCCTGGTTGAATCTAAACAAACAATGACTCTCACCTGTGTGAGCTAACAGAGCTCAATGGCTGCATGTGCTGAATGTGCTGAATGTGCTCAGGCTACCCTGCAAATAGAGGTGATCCTAAATCATGTGCTTAAAGGTCGCAGCTTGAGAGCCCAGGTGTCATGGATAATTCCTACTCAGATATCTACAGCCTTCACTAGCTCAACCCAATTCTCTCCCCCGCGTTGCTTTACTTCACCTCTGTCAAACCGGCGAGCTGCCATCCTATTGATCCCCTTACTCCCCAAGCTCCGAACGCCCACCCCCACCCCCGAGGCCCAGGCGTCGAGGGCAGGCACTGAACCTGCGGGCAGAGGGAAGGCAGACGCTCCCCACTGAGTGCAATTGGGATTTGAGAAAGTTAAACACTTCTCAAGCACAAAATTCCAGCATGGACAGCAGAGAGGGGATTGTGTCCTCAGGCCTCCTCGCGCTGCCCTGATCAGGAGGTCAGTCCCACCACCATCATCATCATCATCATCCTCCTCATCATCCTTCTCGCACACCTTGCACTCTGAAGAAGATCTGGAAAAGGCTCAGACTTCTCTTATGCTTCAAACGCTGCAGTCAACAGTTTTGGTTGCTGTACTTGAAGCTCATGTAATCATTTTTAAAGTTTGTACTCTCTTGGTTTGAAGAAAAGGAAGCAGGCAATAGATTTAAAAACAGTTAGGGCACAAGCTCCCCATCTTTTAGTTAATCATGTGACCAGGAGGGCTTTAAAACATAGAGAAAGTTAAATACACTCTCTGTGCCGTTGTGTGGCAACTCCTTTGTCTGGATTTAAAAATATAGATATTTAAGTGGGATGATAGTGTACATATTCCTAATTTGCAGCATGTACATGGAAAAAAAGTCAGTGTGTGAGCAGATATGTAATATAATATATATATTTTGACATAAAATGATAAAAATCTTGGACACAATTATATAAAATCATATTAATACATAATAATCGAGAACAGAAAAGAACAGCTTTTTCATTTCCAAGCTATTACTACAGAAAAAAAGATTACCATAAAACTTACTGCCGTCATTGTTACTTTACTGTATTGTCAAGTGTCACCAAAAAAAAAAAATCTAAACTATAATAAACAGATGGTGCCTCTTAAGCTAATTGAAAAGGACGAGACACAACGAACAGAGGGCAGGAAAGGACGGAGTGGGCATTCAGTACAAAACCTCCATTACACAGGATGAGACACTAAAAGTTACCAGGACAAAGAACACGACAAGACACAAATTGGCCGAGCCGGGGTACGAGTTTACTCAATGTACTCTCCTCCCGTTCTTTTACCCAGTGGTTGTTTGTAACCAGCCCGATAAAAAGATGAGAGTAGACAGGTCCTCTTCTTCTAATAATCATTTCTGGCAGGCTGTTACGCCGAGAGACGAGACGGGTCAACAGTACGCTCCCGTTGATGTATACAGTCACTGAATACAAGCGATTACAATCTACGCTTGAAAGACTCCCACTGGACTTTGGTTTCTTGGCGCGCAACCATGTTACCCTCACACTGTGGTGGCTCTCCTGTAACACCACAACCTGCAAGAGCAAATGGGCGGGTGGGGGGGGGTAGGTTGGGTTGGGGGTGCATGTAAGGCCATATCACGGCGAAAAAAGAAAAAAAAAAGAGCTGCATGTTTACAAGAACAAGACAAGCACATCACCTTCAGACAATGCAGTGCTGCCTCCAATCCTGTGCCCCCTTTCACTCGCTACATCCCTCCCCCTTGGGGTTAGCAGACCTTCCTTCATGTTCAAAGATTATCTGTTAATCCAAAATGTGCAGGAGCATGAGATGACAGGAAAGGGACCAATACTCCGGGGGGAGAGGGGGGAGAGCGATGCATGCGTGGCTTTGTTTGTTTGTTGGCTTTCATATTAATCCATTGGAACACAGTGTGTTTCCCCCTCTTTTCCGGGCATGTGTAAATGTTTTAGACCCATTAAATGGAAGATGAAATTTTCAATGGATAGCATGTTAAAGTATTAATTGTAAAGACCATTATTTGGTGTCCATGAGGCTGAATCAGCTTAGCCACTCCATTCCCACATTTGCATACAAAATGCTTTATTTTGGCAATCAATGAAAGTGCTCCACTGTATGTGTGGCTTATCACATGCTTGCAGGAAATGGATTCCTTAGCCATCTCGTTAAATTCTGTTGATGCAGAACAATTTGAAACATGGCACAGGCAGCAATGACATTTAAAGATGCCTCGGCTTAATTATATTTTGCAAACATTTGGGCTGTTTGTCCTCGGGCATAAAGTGCCTCCACTACAAAGTTAACTTCTAAATAATTCAAAATGGATCTCTCTGGTTTTTTTTGAGCACCAATCATTATCTCCTATTAGTGCTGGTTAAGGGCATTCAAGGTGCCGCCAACACACAGGAGACACGCCTCTGTTTGATACTTAAAACGAAGCACACGCATGTGCAGCGGCAAATTTCACGAGAGGAACTCGACCATTAAAGATGTTGCTAATGATTCCGGGAGGTACTGACGTGCACAGAACACGACATGGAAAAAATACTAATGGCGGTTTTACATTATACAACACTGGCCCGGTTACATATTGTTCAGAAACCTGCTTGGGCACCTTGCACCTGCACTTTATGCATCCATGCTGCTTATTATTATTCGTTTAATCATATTTTATCTTTACTATTGGTTCTTTGAATATGATGTTATCTGTTGTTGTCCATCTGTCCATCCATAAAATAAAGATACCTTGAAATTGACGGCTCGACTCTGGGTTTTTTTTGCTTTTCCATCAGGGATAGTTCCAAATACCTGTTGCTTTTTTTGGTACCAGCTCTGGCGAGGTTCCTACTGAGCTGAGCCGATGCTAAAGTGTGACATCAACAGACTTGCCGGCCACTGATTGGTCAGAGTCATCAGCACGAAGGCCGACACAAGAATCAAACCGAACAATGCCGAACCGTAGATCAGCTAAAAAGACTTTAGCAATGAGTCCCTTTCCTAAGCACATTGAGGAAGTACGGTGGCCCCTGCATACCAGAAAGGATGTAAACACTCTTTCACAACTTTCTCTACTATCCCACTCTTTCTCTGCCGTTTCCTCCTGCTTTGGTTGATGCATCAGGTTTATGTGGGCTGAGCCGGGAGTATAGTTAGCTCATACCTTTACATGCAAAAAGCACATCGGTGAAAACTATTCACACGTCATGCCACTGGAGCTCCCAACAATATCGCGATCCGCCACCGTGTTAAATGCTTGGACTGTACGTCATTATAACACTTGTTCCGATTGGTTAACACTCAGCTGGACACACTGATTGGTTAGCTGTGAGTTCATCGGAAAAGGACGAAAAAAACAAGTCCGGTGTGCAAAGGTCTTAAGGCTGCAAAAACTAGGGCTGAACAATTGATTGATTTGCGATATCAGAGGGAATGCTAATCTTTCCATAATTTTTCTTATATTTAAAAACATTTTAAATGACTACTGCGTGATATTTGTGCAGCTCTGTGAGAAACAAAGATGTCCTCTTCAGTCTGTAGAATAAGACCTGTATAGATCAAGACAATAAGTCATCTAAAATTATATTTTGAAGATATACAGTATTGTGCCTCCTGCAATTTGATAATTGTAGTAATAGTAATAAGTAGTAATTTAAGTAATTCTAGTAATAGTAATTGTATCGATAAATATCTATATGTATATATATATATATATGTATATATATATATATATATATATATATATATATATATATATATACACACACACATTATAGTAACAATTAATCGAAATTTTATTGAAATCGCAATACAGGCCGTATTGCGATTTCGATTAATTTTTCGGCCCTAACAAAAACCAACAGTTTTTAAATGAAAGCAATGATACACAGTCATAATCAATAAGCCCTCCTAAATGTTTATACACTGGACATTTATACCTAGAAACTACCCTGTAGTCACATTAAACAATACAACCAGGAAACAGAAATCGGTTTTTAGCAGAATATACATGTACAGTATGTGACTTGGAACCAACCAACGATAACAAAAACTTGATTTAAATAATGAGATCATGAGATTTTACACAGGACGGTACAAAACAATTCATCAGTGAATCAAGGACACAATCAGCAGATTAATCGAGGTTAAAAGTAATAATAATTGTTGCAGCTTGAAACATTCGAAGCTTCTACAGTTTCTAAGATTTAGTTCCAAAGTTCCAAACTGTCAACAACCGAGTAACCATCGCCTCACCGAGCCGGTGGCCTTCAGCATTCTGTGTATCCTTCAGCTCTGTTTGCAGCAACAAACGGTCAGAAACTAATGTTTTAGCTCGAACCGTTCGCATTTGCAAAACAGTCTAATCACGGAGGAAAACATCGCGTTCGCGCTCTCTACAGCCTAAAGTGTGTACTTTCTTCACGGCAGTCCCTGAAGGCAGCACAAACTCAAATAGCACTCCTGTTATGCTGATGGTGTCTGTCCTTCTGATACTAATAAACTAAAGTGTGCCGACTGGCAAGCATACAACTAAAACACAGTCAAGGTCTAGCCTTTATTATAAAGCCTGTTTCGACTCCATCAATGCGCCTCATTCACGTTTCACACCTGTCTTTTCTTCTATGAATATAGGATTGCAATTTGTGACGGCGTGTCCTTTGTGACACTCTAAGCCAGGTGCGTCCCCATCAATATCAGCGAAAAGAGGGAAAAAATTAAACCTTCTCAAAACATATACTGTAGGAGTGCATTGATTTAATATACTGCCATAAGCCCTTGCTCCTACACTCGACATGCAATTTGGAAATAAATTGACTGATTTAGAGGCATGGGGAGGTGTAGGGGGGGGGGGGAAGAAACCCTGACGTAAACCTGGTCCGCTGCTATTGAGTAAGGTGACATTGCGCAACAAATCACCTGCATGAATAGAGAAAGAAAACGATTTCTATTTCTAAAAAGTAATTTTGTTTGGGGAAGGTGCTTTGATTGCCATGTATGTGAATCTATTCCTCACTCGACTCGAGGAGCATGGAACATTTTATGAAAGTCAATGTTATATTTTGCTGTTAGCATAATAATCAGAAAGGCCAGACTTTCATCCAAAGAAGAACGGAATCTCATTTATTTCCAAATGCATAATAGAAGGCCGACTGCAGCAGCCCAGCTCTCCTGTGCTTTACGCACAGCTATGCAGGAGCAGAAACAGTTGACTCTTTGCAGCCGCCGCGTCTATTGTGTATTAATTGAGCCCAATGAAGAATAATTAAGTCATTAAATGCTTGATAAGAGAAAGGCGGAATAAACAGATAAAAGCAGAGTGCTGGTATTAACACTAATGGTGCAGTGCTGCAGAGAGACCGGACTCAGGAAGACAAAGAATCAAAAGCGCTGAATGTCATTTCTTAAAAAGAGCTTGTGGCTGTGAAAATGCACATGGTCAAATTTAAAATTTGATTCTTCCCAGCTGGATTTTGGGAATGGGAGTGCACCGTGATATTTTCACCACTCTGACATTAGCGGCTTTTATTTTTTTTGGAGTAATTGCACAGCTTGATGTGTACTCAGAGGTTTCCATGAGAACAATGAGTCTTATTTCAACAATGTCGCAATTACGGGGGGGAAAATAGAAATACATTTTATGCCAGTTCACAGTCGAGTTGACTGGAATAATGGGAACAGAACACGGAAACAAGGCGAGAACGGTGAAAAAGGACCAACTGTCTTTAAAATAGCTGCCCATTATGAAAACAATGTTACAAAACAAGATGTTCAACACCCTCTATGCGTCAAAATACTGCAGCATATCCATATTACTTTACTTTTTTTTTCCCAACATACAGCAGCCATAATCTGTCCTGGCATCAAATGCTGGTTGGCAGCAATAATCTATAATCTATTCATCCAGAGAAGGTACACAAATGCATATTTGTTTCCTGGGATTAAAAGCTTATGCGGGGGGGGAGTATGGCATGGCCAATAACAATCATTCATGCCAACGAGGACATAAATTTTCAGCTGTGTGGTGGATAAAGGGTTTTTCATTCAGGGTAACGAGTGCATAACTCAAAAATTAAGACAATGAAATAGAGACTGAAATGTTAGTAATTGATCAGAAAACCAAAAAGCGTTATTTAAACCAAACCAAATGAAGTTCACTTGGTCAGGATGGGTCAATTGTGTGAAGTCGCAGATTTTTAAAAGGTCCAGGGTTTACAAATGTGTGTCATGTGTGCAGAGAGACGTATCCTCGGCTCCCTCCTCCCTCTTTCACAAACATCAGAACTACAGTGGCCTTTGCACAACACCCTCTCTCTCTCTCTCATGTATCAGATGGGCAGCGCTGATCGAGCTCCCGATTCAAATGTTGGCGTTGCTGTAGAAACATGGCCGCACAAGGCCTTTACCTTCATTTAAAAAGGCTTATTCTTCAGCTATGACAACCTGATTAGTTTAATTTCAAAGTAATTATAGCTTTCTATAAACACACTTGATTATTGGGTTCTAGTTCTGCCAATAAAGCCTCACTGAACTTTTAATTTACTGTCCAAGAAAAGTTTGAAAAGTGTATAACAAGGTAAATGCTCGCTGATTTTACTGAGGATCAACGCTCATGAGGAACATCTACGCAGGAACAATGCCTTGTTTGTCTCGACATTCTTCACTTATCTGAAATCTCCCTGGTGTCAGCCTACAAAAGCACAATGTGGACAAAGATTTTGGAGCGACTTAAGAGGGATAAACCTACAGGTTCGCGGTGAGAGAGCCTTGGTGGTCCGGGGGTCGTCTATCCCATAATGTCTGCTATTTCTTGTCTGTAGGAGATTCTGGTGTTTTTCACTTCCCCTACACAGAAGTAACATTCCATATATAATGTTCCACGTTTCTCCTGAAGACGAATAGGAAGTGAAATATAGGGAATACCCACCAGGGGGCGGCTGTGCAAAGAGGAGCCGACTTCTCTCTTGGAAAGATGAATATCTATTAAAACTGGGTCATCTATTTAGTATAAATGTGAAATAATATTTGAAGCAAGTGCCTTCTTGGCCGAGAAAGGCAGAAAAATGTTAATTTTGGCTCATGTAGATGAACAACTCCCAGCATGCACGGCGCTCGCTGCCCCACGAGAGTCTCAAGCTTCGAAGTAGACGGACACCGTGTTTACATTCTGGGAATTGGAGTCTCGTCCCCCTATGGGTGAGTCTAAAAAGTGCAGAACTGGCGTTGTAGTTTCAAACCTTGCACTGACGTTTGCGATTCGCGTCATTGGAAAAAGGGAAAAATATATTTTCTTTTTTGAAAACTGAGGGAGGGAAGCACAATTTTTAAAAATACTACTGCTATACTAGCAATACAAAGCCACATGCAAAAATCGGTGAAGTATTCCTTTAATAATCTCAATCACTGGTTTCAGTTCTTTTTCAATAGAACATGATGAAAGAGAAAATGATACAGTCTGATACAAAAATGTGATTGACTCGAGCCTGGCTCTTATGCCACTAAAGTATATTATATATTATATGGGGCCCAATGCACATAACATCATTTTAGTGAAAAAGACCATGCTACAATGCTGCTTTTAGTTTATCACAGTGAGCAAAAGCTGGTTGGAAACCACACAGAACACATCAATCTAAATAAATTACTCAAATCTATTGCTATTCTTCATAAAACAAAGGATTTATTGAATAAAAACTGCCTTAAGATGTCAAACTGTGTTGAAATTTTGGGAAACCCTTAATAACTAAACTTCAGAATAGAGTCATTAGAATAATAGATAAATTGGATATCTGGAATCCACTAATCAGTTTTTCATAGGATTTTGTGTCATTTTTGGAACAAACTCAATGATGAAATAAAATTGTGCAAAAAAGTCATTTGGGGTCCAAAAAAAAGTTGGAAATGCAAAATAATTACAGCTTACAATGTGAGGTGAAGGTTGTTTTATGTATTTTCTTGGTGTTTTTTGGTGTTCAGCCAATTCCTTTTTCGGTTATTGGCATAATTGTGTTCAATGATCTCACTTTATGTTCACTTTTTATACGAATGCAACCATAATTAAAGATATCCATTCAGTATTGGTCACTGCCTCACCAAGTGTTACCATTTGTTTTCAGCTGCTCCAGCAAAGAAACAGCCAGAAATAGCACTAATAACAGCAATAAACGCAGCGGTGGCTGTAATCTCAGCTCTGTTTTACAAGTGTCACAATCAGGTTGTTCCATAAAGAATCAACTTTCACCCGCCCACCTGCACACAGGGCCTCGTCCTACTTGTTGACGCCGAAGAGAGAAACACCAGCTGGAGACGTTGTTAGAGAACTACATCTGGAGGTAACTATTATTTTATATGGGTACAGACCAAAGCATGTCAGGAAACTATACTATAAAACAGAGCCTCACAATGGAACCACAAATCCCAGCCCAATTCTTCAGTGAAAACTCTCTACCCACCACATCTCAAAATAAAAATCAGAAATAGAGGTGCCCCGTTACCCCCTCTCTGACCTTGCGGCACAAGTTAGCCACAGGCCGGATGACGCTCCGCCCTCTACAGTGCAAGAACAAAAGATGTGGAGGTCACAGTCATTAGACACGACCACACCAACGTCCTATCCGCACAGGTCATCCAGGGCGGCCCACTCTAGAGGTTCAGAGGTGCGGATTCCACTGGGGTGCCAAGCAACAGACAGCAGGCCTCAGCCTCCAAAGCACCACTTAATAACCATTTAATTAGCACATGGCTCCTCACTCGCTGTGAAGCATGTGTAGCCCTCGTGGCCAGCTGCAATCGCTGCCACAAACACATCCAACGCCACCTTTTCTACGGCATTTCCGCACAAGATGAGCTGCACAGAAGCTCTGAAGCACCCAGAGCCTCAAATCCACTTTAAAAGGTACAGTAGATATAGTGCAATGAGCGTTTGTGCCAGATTAATGTTCAGCTGATGCATATGAACAAGCAAATAATCACACCTTTACAGTACAAAGTGGGATTAATAAAAAAAGATTATAATTCCTGCACATTTGCAGAGCTGGTACCGTCTCAAATGTGATGGAATGACTTATTTTTGACACCTGATTCATCAAACATGTGCGTCTTTTAAAGTTTAAAACTGACAAATTCATTTCTAATCTGATTAAAAACTAAATTGGAATAGATGAATGACGAGAAATAATTACGTTAAGCAAGTTAAGTCGGCTATAAACGCCGACTGCATCTAATGAAAGGATCATTTTTATTTATATAAGCAGTTGGCAATAAACCTTCCCCAGATGTGTGACAAGAAATGAGAGATGGGTCCACAACTCCTGCAGACATTTACATCCCCTCAGTTCAACTGGTCAATTAGCATTTTTATTTATCACCACACAAGTAAAAAGCGTCACTTTGCACAAGCGAAAAGATTAAAATCCTGATCCAGTGCCGTTAAAGCAGCCTTGTGTAATAATGTACATGTCAACACATAAACATGTGACTGGAAACGAGTGGAACAAGGTGTTTTTGTGGCACTGCAAGAGCAGCAGAGAACAACGCCCTCTGCTGTGGACTTGGATCATTATAACCCGAGCACAAAAACGCTCTCCTGTGCACTACAGAAAAACCCAAAAGCATAATATTAAGGGCAATTGGGGCACTTTGGTCTAATCACAGGTACATGAAGTGACTTTCTGACATGTCTCTTAGTGAAAAAACTTTTGGTTTGTTTGCCTCCATGTTGCTCCACTTCTCTTTGGCCTTCAGTGGCCTCTCCAAATTTATGCCTAAATTCTTTCTGAATGTGTTTTTACAAGAGCTCTTAACCATTGTAGCAGCGCTTTCAGTGTTTCAATGTTTTGTGAACAAACCAATCATTGCATGTTAAGTTGAAAGACGCATAAGTGTCCTTCTATGACGGGGATGCAATGCATTATTTATCGGACCCATGGACATTGATCACAGTAATAAAAATAAAAAAAAACAAAGCGTGCTCTTTGCTAGTCCCTTATGTCCCACCTACACAACCTTTGTGGACGCTGATTTGAGATAATGAGCCAAATAGGAGTTTGCATGTTCAAAATAACATTAAAAAAAAAACAACAACATATGGTTGGGAAAAAAACCATCCAATAACTATCCGCTACTCTTTAAAGGTTAATTTGCAGCATCTTTCAAAAATACTAAAAAAAGTAAATATTTCTCAACATTGACGGCAAAACTAAATAAAAACTTGCTTATATTATTAAATATTTTTTATGTTTGAGCTGCTCATGTGAAGTGGTTTCTAAAATTATAAGATGAGTCAATTTTACTTCACTGTTTGGAACTCAACAGATCAAGTGTCGTTCCTCAGTACCTGAGCATGTACTGCCACCTGCTGCTGTTTGCTGTGAAACACACCAGAGAGGTGACAGTGGGGTTCTTATGATGCCTTCACATGCTCACTGTAAATATGTATAAATGAAATTCAGGTGCTCAAAGTCTTAGTCTTTAAAAAATATGAATGGATTCTGGCTTTTGTGTTAAAAAATCAAGTGCACATTGCATTACCGTAATTATACAACAGTTTGTCCTATCGGAAAAATGTGAACGTTTTCTGAAAGCCGAGAAGTTGCACGTCAACATGTGGTTATTACGGTAATTTCACTCGTGCTGTGTCGCCAGAGAGGAGAGGGTGGTAGGAACACCTGTGCATAATTTCCATTTTTTTAGCCTGGTTTTGCACATTGAGAGACAAAGACTCGTTCAATAATCAAATTTAACACGCAAAATCTGTTGTTTTCTTCATTTTTAATTGTTTAAGCAGTATTTTATGGTAAATAACTGCCAGATATTGGACGTTGTTCTGGAAAAATGGACAAAAGTTAACTCGCAGGACATTTTCTGGTACTTTTATGGTTAAAATACGATAAAAAATAAAGTCCAGACGGTTAAGGATGTTGCAATATGACACTGTGGCAACTAAAGGTCGACTGATATGGTTTATCTATGCTGTTGCCAGTTTTTTAATCGGTTAAAAATCAGGGTTAATTGGACACTGGAAATTTCTATCTTTTGCCCTATGTCAGCAGGGATTTGCACCAGCAGCCCCGCGACCCTAATGTGAAGGACAAAGCAGTATAGGCACTGCATGACTGGCCTGTAATAACCGGCTGATGAATGAATAAGTGGCAAATATTGGCCTGATTAATTGGACCAAATGATTTAATGGTCAAGCAATTAGAAGTGATGGTTGATGACAATAATATTAACCCCAATAATTTAACAGAATAATATCACATGAGTAGACACACCTGTCAAATACTAACTAACACAGAGTTAGACACCAGAACTTGAGCTGTCAACCATCCATCCATCCATCTTCTACCATTTTATCCTCCAAAGGAGGGTCGTGGGGGTGCTGTGCCAATCTCAGCTGATATAGGGAGATAGGCGGGGGTCACACCCTGGACAGATCACCAGTCCGTCACAGGAACACTCTCACATTCACACCTATGGTCAATCTAGAGTGTGAATTATGTGAGCTGCAAAAGTTTGATCTGTGAAGTAAGTGAAGTAACTTTGGGAGGACTGAATGAAATAAAATGACCTTTTCATTAAACTGTGCCACTCGTTCAGCCCACTGAGGCTTTGCAGCTATCATCACAAATAGCACTCGAATGCATCGGCTCTAATCTGCTCTAATCTGGACGGGAAACGTCATCAGAGGATACGAGCTTTACTCTTCAAGGGACACAAACGCATGAACGCTGTCGTGTTCGGGGGCAAGAATGTCAATAACCACTTGCCAGAAGGTGACGCTCATATCCTGCTCCTTGCTCTGCGTGTCTCTGTTCCTGCCCAGGATGTTTTTACCCAGAGGGACAAAGGCGATGGAGCATCCTGAGGGTAAGTAAGGTGCTTTATATCAGATCATCATCCATCCAGCTACCTCCATCTTTGAGTGGAGCAGGCCTAAGCACCATCCTTAGTGCACACGTCATAACGTTACACAACGGATAAGAATTCAACAAAACATGCTAAAATGTGTATATTTAGGGGGTTTTAAGCATAAGTGAGAGTCAAATATTCTGTGGGATTATTCCAATATAAACCAGTGAGAATGATGCAGGGTTCACAGCGAGTTGAGAAGAAAAGAAGAGCAGTTTGTTTGTTTGTGTTACAGGAAGCAGAATTTGTTTAATTGGCAAATTAATATTAATATCATCACAGAAGGAATTTGCTATGGTGTTTCTGTGTGGAACAAACGCAGGGAAACAAAAAGACGATTAAATGAAAAGCAGTGACTGTAGGAACGGCTTTAACAGTATATTAAAGCCAATGGAATAAATCACGACACAGAATATGAATACACGGAGTAATTATATATAATTATAAGGACATTGTATATAACACATATGTGTATATATACACACATATATATATATATATATACACAAATATGTATGTGTATGTATATATATATATATCTCTATTCATATATATGTATGTGTATATATATATATATACACATACATATATATATACACAAATATGTATGTGTATGTATATATATATATATACACAAATATGTATGTGTATGTATATATATATATCTCTATTCATATATATGTGTGTATATATATATATATATATATATATATATATATACACACATATATACATATATACATGTTGGTTTGAATGTACACATGTATATTGACAACTATTCTCTATAGACGTTTTCACTTAAAAATCCCTTAAAACCTGAGGGTAAAAGGATTACATGGGTTTATTTTTTATTTGTCTACCCAATAGAAAAATGCTGATTTATTTCATTAAAATATTGTGCTCCAATGTAAACAATGAGATCATTTGGATTTTGCACCGATTACGCTATGCTTTAACTCATGCATTTATTGTATGGATTTTTATATACAGACATTCTGTATTTGATTATAGTCCAGTAGTGTTACTTCATTCATGTCAATGCTGACTCAGCTGGCAGCTGTCACACAGATCTGTATATCAATCAATTGATTGTCACGTGACTGATACATAATATAGTAATGGTGATCATAGTAATCCAAGTATCAAAGTAATTTCAGTCATCATGAGAAAATAAAGACCAATCAAAACAAACAAAACACAGATTCGGTCGAACTCTCTTTAAGTTGTGTTGATAGACTGTTTCCTACCTCCACGTCCATGTGTCTGTGCAGCTGCGTCTCTGTTTCTGCAGCAGATGAGTGTTTGTTTGTTGTTCGTGTCCAAACCTCTTCAGTCTCCCGTGGAAAAGTCTCTTTAAATGCTTTGATTTTCCAACGACCAACAAACAAATGCGTCTTCTTCATCTTCTTCACCTGTCCACATCACTGCAGGTGAGCCTCACACTTCCTTGAAAAGTGTGGTCCACTGCCCACTAGTGGGCCGCGGTGGTATTGCAGGTCTTTGACAAAAAAAATTCCCATTCAATAACCTACAGTTGGTTCTTTTTCTAAGGAAAATAAAATAAAGGTATTTAACATTTCACATTTTAATATCTGTAGTGAGTCACGTTCAAAATATTAAATAAAAAAAATATTAATATTCAAAAGTTAAATGACTTCATACTCATTGTATTTGTAAATCTATTTAATTTAATTTAATTTAATTTAATTTAATTTAATTTAATTTAATTTAATTTAATTTAATCAGAATAAGAGTACTTCATGAATGCCCAAGGGGAAATTGCATGAGCTGCATTTGCTCGTTTAGAATTAAAATGACACCCAGAGCTGCAGTTTTCAGACACATAATATGACATCATTCCTGTTTATGAAGATGAAACAAGCAGAATATTAATTGAAGTTTTATCTGAAATATATAATGTACTTTACTACATTTAAGAGTAAAAAAAAGGCTAAAAGTCACAACATTTGAGGGACAGTCTCCAGAATCCACTATTTATGCAAAATGGTTTAAATGGTGATATTGTAGGACATTTAATTTAAGGATGTAAGCACTCACTGTACATCGTACACTTCTCCCACTTTTTGCTCGGCTGATTTCTGAAATGAAAAACCCTCCTGATTGAGATTGAGGTCAGTGTGAAGTGTTTACAGGGAATTTTATGCTCCAGTTGTTGATTGATTGGGTGTTTTTTTCCTCTCTCTCTCTTCCAGTTGGACCTGGATTTTACCCGCCTGTGATGAATCAGCTGTCACTGCCGAAAGACTCAAAACAGTGGGGCGTGGAAGTGTTGCACTCCATGACGCACGGCGCAGAGGCCCTGGCCAAAATGAAAGGAGTCGGCCGAGGAACAAAATACAACCTGATGGCTCAAGTCATTCCCATTTATGGTTTTGGCATCCTCCTCTACATCATCTATATAATCCACAAGGTGATTATTGTGATGTACAATAAGATAAGCAACTATTTAGGCAACAAAACAAAGACGACTTTTTCATGTTTCATGTTCACAGCTGACGTGTAAGACGACGAAGACGACTAAACCAGGGATCTACAGCACAATAATCAAGACAAACACACAGAATACATTCAGTAAGTACGACTTTGTGGCGCCATGAACTTCAGCAAGATAATAGTGACAGGAAAACCATAGTTTTTGATGATAAATGGTGTTTATTCAGTCTGACACTGTGACGGTACAAAGTAATCACACACCTCCAACAATTAGTCAAATAATCGATCATTAGTCGATGACTAATAATGAATCGTCAGCTATTTTGATCATCAATTTATCAGTCTGAGGCTTTATTTCATTATTTAAACCAGATTTCTGATTGTTTTAGCTTCTTAAATGTGAATATGTTCTGGTTTCTTTGCTCCATATAAACAAAGAAATCATTAAAAACAAGATCATCATTTCCAGGTTTGATCAATATTTTCCTACATTTTCTGACATTTTATGGACCAATCGATTACTCGATTAATCGTTAGCTGTATCCATCTCTACATCATCTGTTTTTTTTCTCTTTTGTAAATCCTGCAGCGACAGATTACGAGATGGTCAGACTCCAGGAGAGACTCCTGCAGACGGAGACGAAGTTGGACAGGATCGCCTCCGCAAAGCGCTCGAAATCTGCAAGGTAATTCATTCATGTACCGTTAATTTTTGGAGAAAATGCTTTATATCAGGCACAGGTGTCCAACTCAAGGCCTGCGGGCCACATCCGGCCCACAAGGTAATATGTTTAATGTCATTCCAGCTTTTTTTCCCCCACTGATTCACTGATTATTACCACACTTATCACGTTACCTCGCCTCAAAAATAAATAAACAAACTACGGTGGACTTTTAAAACACAGAGCCGGAACCAGAGGGGGGGTTACAAGGGGGCTCAGCTTTTACATATATGTATATAAATATGTGTATATATATAAACATATATGTTACATATATTTATATAAATATGTGTATATATATACATATATGTATATAAATATGTGTATATATATATATATACGTATACATATATATGTACTGTTTGACATGAATGTCACTTCCTGTTACCGTGTCTGTGCTGCTCTCTAGTGGCAAACGGAGGAAGAGTAAATCTTCCACCTCAAAGAAGGAGGAGAAATTACTCCGGCAACTCCGTCAGATCACGCTGCTGATGCAGGAGGGGCGCCTGGAGGGGGCGTCTCCAGAGATGGAGGCCGAGGAAGTGTCGTACGGTGCAGACTGGGAAGGTGCACGTCTAAATCTGACCAAAAAAAAGCCATTTTGGGTCATGCTGTATTTCAGATAACGTCTGTTTTTGAACACCTACACAGGCTACCCAGAGGAGACCTACCCACAGTATGATGATCCCTATCACAGATGTGTGTTTGACATGGTCGGAGTGGAGGCAACCTGTAACCAACCCACTGCCGAGGCCCTGGCTGAGAGGATGGAGCAGGAGGAGGAGGAGGTGATGGCAAGAAAGCTCTCCATCGTGCGTGAGGAGGATGAAGACGACGACGGGGAGGAAGAGGGAGAGGATGATGTGGAAGAAGAGGAGGAGGAGGGTGAGAATGAAGAAGAAGCAGAGGAAAATATAGAGGAGGAGGAGGAGGAGGAGGCAGAGAAACGACTGTTGCTCAGCCCTCGTTTATCACGTCCTGCTGCAGAGAGAAAGCAGGAGAGACTCGGTTTGGAGGTGAGCAGAGAGCTGCAGTGTCACAGCGGAGGGAGGAAACAGATCAGCTTCAGTGACCACAAAGATGTGTTCCACTACCCCAAAGAGGGCGTGTATGATGATGAGGAGGAAGAGGATGAGGAGGAGGAGGAGGAGGAGGAGGCGGAGGTAGAATTAGAGAGGGAAGAAGCTGATGAAGAAGATCCAGTGATGGAAGCAGAGAGCCTGCAGTTCAGCAGCGACGGTTGCCCGGACCCAGAGGAAGAGGAAGAAGAAGAAGAGGAGGAAGAGGAGGAGGATAAAGAGGAGTACGTGTTAGTGTCTGCTCCTGTAGGTGGCAGTAAAGAGGTGGGAGTGAGTGGGCTGAGGATGAGGAACAGGAGAGAGACATGAGGACGTTTTTACCTTTGTCTAAAATCACTTTAGTTTCGCCTGTGAGTCAGTGAACATCAAACATTATCCCTGATATTGAGTTAATTGTAGGATTTAAACTCCTTACACATCATCAATATAGAAAAATATGTAGAAAAGATTATTTTATATTATATACAGTAGATATTTTAACAATAGTTCTGCAGCTGTACTGTGTTTTTGCTTTTTTTGAAACAATGACAAACTATTCTTTACATGTTTCTATACAAACATGTATATTATTATTATAATAGCAATATGGACTCGCTGGCCATTTTATTAGGTACACCCGTATTTCTAAATGCAAATATCTAATCAGCCAATCAAATGGCGGCAACTCTGGCTGGAAGTAAGGTGATGCAAGTGACTGAATAAATATAATATTTAAAACACTTTTGAAAGAACTAAACACGTGTTGACTTAGAGAGTTTTTATTTTTTTTCCATGGTCAAAGGATCGTGTCTATACCACCACAGTAAATTGTACACCATTTAATGTACATAACAACGAGAGCAATAGAAACAGAAAATGAAAGAGGGTTTTGGCTCCTGGACACATGTATGAAAAGCAGACTTTACAGCAAGAGTATTAACGTTTGTTTTGTGTTTTTTGTTTTTTTCAAATAGAAATTTAAAATAGTTAATAGAACACAGCTGAGTACAAGAATAGCACATTTTTGATAAAGATTTCCTCGTAAACCACAGTAACAATAGCGGTATCAGAGATTGTTCTTTGCCTTCTTTCAGTCGTTTGTTTTTTTTTAAATGGTCATAAAATACAAAATACCATAGTATATTTGAGAAAGTATACTGGGAGCGGGAATAATATATGAAGTAAAAACATGAACGGCGATAAAACAAGTGATGGAGGGAACGTACGGCCGGTCAGACGAGGAATGTAGAAATAATCAGAGATGAAATGTGTGTTCGCTGTGGTCAATCAATCAGTGTGGAAGTTGTTGTTGTTGTTGTTTTCTTTTAAATGTCATTTAAGCGTCGATCAGCATTCATCTCGTGGCGCCGCTGCGACCCCGTCGGCCTCCGTGGGTTAGGGTTACCCCAGTCACCTTTGACCCTTTTAATTCAAAGCAGCTACAAGAGGAACATTTGCATGTGACGAGACGGAGCACTTCCACTTCCTGCCACAGCGTAACACTGGAGTTAGTCTTCAAAGGCACAATAATGTATGTACAGCTGTGATTATCTCTCCCACGACAGACTTCAAAGTAAAGTGCACCCTCGTCATCGTCGATACATTCACTATAACATGACACTGGCACGATATCGTATATACGGTACACAACACAGTGCGACCTCTGCCCCCCCCCCGGTTCCATGACTGATACTGTGTGTGTGTGTGTGTGTGTGTGTGCTTGCAGCTCTGCAGAGCCAATACTGACGGATGCTAAATGAACATGTAATAAATACATAAATAACAAAATAAATATAGCGTAACATGCATGTTATTATCTTTTTTGTTTTTTTCTTACCACACAGGTAACTGTATAAGTGTTCATGCTTGTAGGAAGTGTGTTTTGCAGGCTATATAAAATCCAGTCACCTCTTCAGAACTCACAGACGTGGAGCTGTTAGTTATAATATTATACAGATAAAGAAAGGTTAAACTCCTCCCACTACTACATGAATGAACAGTGTTTGACTGTTAATGCCGTTACAGTACAAAAGGACGAGAGTTACCAAAACCAATGGGTTAGAATTCTTGAAAGTGGATTTTTTTTTTTTCTCTTTGTGCTTCTTTTGCTTTGAAGTCCCGCCCCCAAATACACACACACACATACATGTAAAATTTGAGGCCCGTGAAGCATTTTGGGAAATGCAGTGCTTCCAAGGAGAAAGGGGGTTCGTCCCATCCCGGGGAAACGATAACAGCCCTTGTTTTGAGGACAGGTGAACGCGCGGTTCTCAATCTCAGGCTGGGGATCTATTCACAGGCCAACTTGCTGTCGAAGCTCGAGAGGGCGATGGCAAAGGCTTGCAGGGCGCACATGGGGTAGTTATAGTCCATGGTGAAGACGTCTTCCGCCACACGGCCGAACTGCATCACAATATAGTCGGCTGCACAAGAGGGGAGGAGCCGGGACACACATTTCATTATGCATCCTCATTTTTTTCCTTTTCTTTGTATTTGTCACCTAAATTATTAAATAAAAATAAGGGCCTTTATATTAGGGAATGTCTATAAAAAGTCTAAAAATAAAAATAGCACATTGTTTTATATGTCAACTTGTAAAATAAGTATTACTTATTTACTTATTTTAGTATCGGAGGTGGAAAGTAATGAATTACTTGCGTAACTGTAACTGAGTAGGTTTCTTGTGTCCTTTGTAAAGTAATCTTTGTGTAATTTCACGTTGGCCTGAATGATGAGGACAGGTGAACGAATGAAGGTCCATGAGTGAGAAATTGCAAGCATTTGTGACCTTTGACCCCCCTTTGATCAGCACTTTAATTAAAAACAATTCATGTGAGATTTGTGTCCCCTTTTTGTCCTCTTTGCACAACAAGAAAGAAAACCTTGTTAAAAAGTAACTTTTACTCTTACTTTTTTTACTTTTTAGAACAGTACTTGTACTTGTACTTGAATAAAAATGTACCAAAATAGTGTCTCTAGTACTCTTTGCATACCTGTTTAGTATACACAGTACAAGTCAACTCTAAACCTACAGCAAACCTTTTCTAGAGCTTCTTAAAGTAACGTTTGTGTGCATTAAAATCATTTCATATCGTTCCTGAAAGTCACTCACGGTCATTATCGTGGATGATTTGGAAATTCTTGACGGACGCCTGCGTGACTCTGCCGTGGAAGTTGAGGACGTAGGATTGCGTGTCGTCGTTCCACACGGGCGTCTTGTTGTGGAGCTCGATCACGCTCTCCGTGTTTTTGTTCTGCCACCTGGCCAGCAGGGACTCGTGGTCCTGCGGGGGAAGACGACAACTTCAGACCCTCATGTCACACACACCTGATCAAGTATCCGTCAGCCCGCTGAGAAACCCCGGCAGTCACGTACGTTTCTGGGGCGGATGGACACTCTCTCGTGGTCCATGTTCATCCCAGGAATGATAACGCTCATTTTGCGAGGTCCTTTGAATCCTAAGACGTTGGTTTCCTGGAGAGCATACGTCAAAGAATTCATGTTAGATTTAAAACACAGAGCATTTCGGCTGCTTTTTTTCCATTACTATGTTTCAACATACAGTATATACAGAGGTTATGTGAATATAGAGCGTCTTATATCCTTTTTTCAGGCAATCTAATGAAACATTTCTTTCATTTTCACCAACTACACAAACACACCTGAGCAAAAACTACTCAAAATGTTTAAAATCGGATGGAATTTGTGGAAAAAAGTCCACTCGGCCCGTTTTATGAGCAAAAAGAAAAGAACAACGCTCTATTTTTGTTTAAATTTTGGTTTATTTATATCACTACAAAAAATGTGATATAAAATGAATCAAAATTTTGACTTAACAACACATAAGAAGACGAAAAAAAGCTGATGTTCATTGATTTCAATGCAATATCCCAATTTTATGTGATTATCTGAGTAAAAATCAGCTATTTTTGAAGGGAAATGCAGTGAAATGCAGTGAAATGCAGTGACGTTATATATATGTATATATATATGTATATATATATATATATATATGTATGTAAATAAGATATTATGTTCTTTCCTGTTAAGTGGGAAGTGATTATTATCTCACTGCATCAGTGTAAATATTGCATCTTTCTTTATAAAATCACTTTTATCATGTGCTGTATATTAATCTTATTATTATTATTATTCTCATTATTCTCCTGTGCTTTGTAAAACAGCACAGCTTTGTGCTGAGAAGGTTACTCACGTAGCAAATGGCGGCGAGTTCTTGACGCAGATTGCTCGCTTCAAGACTGGTGGTGCTCTTCATGGGGTTCAGGCCGCTGTCATAGACGGTAAACTTGGTTCCCATCAGGTTAGACCTGCAAAGGAAGAATAACACACTTTTCTACGGCTTGTGACGTTGGATACAAAAGCTATACCACGTATTTACAATAATGTTGTTAAAAGTACAAGATTAATTGGCAGAAATCAAATAAACACCCCAAAAGTATGTTTGTACAGCTTATAATTGCTGTTTAAATTTGAATTGCTATAGTGTATAATTGCTTTACATGAAAAATGGTTTGGTTTTTGTAGCGTTTGGCATTTCTACAGTAGCCCCGAAGGGACAAATCAGTCAGATCAGATCTGTGTGAAATTGTTTACATCCTTTCTGGTATGTGCAGGCCACCGTAGTTCCCTGATGTGCTTGTTAAAAAGTAGGAGTTAGAGTTAGAGTTGACTTTTTACTTTTACTTTTAAATTATTAGATTTTTAACACTGCCTCTGGTGGGGGAAACGCGGCACTGCACCACTGCAGTGCCGTAACAGCAGTGCTGTGAACCAATTTCCTGACACTATTATTACTCTTTTGTAAGAGTGCAATTATTATACGTAATAATGGGTGAGTGTGGTCTCCTTATGCAACCCTCGTCGGCCGCGCCTCTTTCTGACCAGCCTCCCCCGTGAGCGTCACACGAGGATCACTAGATGAAAGGTCACTGCTGATTTGAATTTAGATCTCCATCATTCAAGTGGGACCGTGATTGCACTGTGATGGTTTGAGCGGCCCATCGACCAGTGGTCAGGAGGACAGCTCTGAAGATTAAAGGCTGCGCAGAGCCAGATTTGATTAGACTCCACGGGAGTTTCCATGGAGCCACTAACACAGCCTTCAGGCTGTCAAGAAGGATAACGTCTCCAATCTGACTGTTCCATGTGCATATAATGTATATATGGAAAATGCTTTATAGAGAGAGGTAACAGATGCTTTTTTTAACATTTTCATTTCTGGAGCTACAGAAGTACACGCCATTAGGCTCTTTAATATGTCAACATTCATATGGAGGTGCTATGAAAGCACTCCAGGGTGTTCAATATTCATAGATTAACAGTTAGATCCTGATTTGATTAGGATTCACTCCTCATCAGCTCACTGCAAAGCGTTCATTACGCAATCTGTTTTCGTTCGCTCATGAAATCAACTCCGCACGGAATAACTGGGGTTTCAGAAGTCAGGCTTAATATCCATTATTCATGTTCTAACAAAAATGCATCAATGCTAAATTCAAGGCTTGGAAGACACAAAGCACAGGCTTTGGATTCAAACTGCAACGACAGTGCCAAAGTCAAATAAAGAATCGTGTAGATAATTTGCAGCCACCAAGGACTTACCTCAGTTTACCAATGAAACTCTCGCCTCCTCTGGACAAATCAGTGGGATCAATGGATATGAGATAATTAGATGTCTTACTCTTTTTCCTCTTCCTGCCAGCTAACAAAAATACCTACGACGAGGAAGGCACAGAACAAATTAGTATTTGGATGCACGCAGGTTTATGTAAAGCTCAGCAGAAGGAAAACAAAGACATCTGAATATTTTCTTCACACTGATTCACCACGTGCACACACTCCCGTCTCACCTTCTTGCCGTCCTCCCTCTCCAGGTGAAGGTAGTAGGTGGGATACATGCCTCTGTCCATGCCCTTCTTGTCCCGGGTGATTCTGCACTTCACTCGGACCCCCTGCGGCGCGGGTCTCAGGGAGAACTCTTCAAGGTCGTCCACGTCGATGGAGGGTTCGTTGACTGGCGGGGTGGGTGCTGAGGCCACCTCCTGTAAGAGAGGAGCACGTGAGAAGAGCCCACATCACGTGAGGTGTTGGACCGATGAGACGGACGCATTAGACTCGACTCTCATTAGAACAGAGAAATGAGTCTGAGGCTCAAATCGTCCGCGGGGAGTGAGAAATAGCACACACGCTCTAAAATAAGGACCGGGTGTCGTGACAGAGGAGGCAAGAAGAGTGGAATGAAAGATTTCATTTGAAAAGGAGCGTAGTATTCTGTATTCTGTATTCTGTAGTAAAATGTGCATGTTTAAAAGCACAGTATGTAACTGCAGTAGGCCACTAGGAGTCTAACATGGAATGGTGGAGATTGTTGTCTTCTCGTCTCGTTTGTTTCCTTTTTGTTTTTGTGCTTTTTCCAGAAAGAGTAGTCATGATCCATAACTGGCAAATCCACACAAAAACATTAAAAAAATCAAAAGCCAACGCAGTGGCTAGCTAGTAATACTGACTACTTCCTGCCTCGCTCTGATATTTCAGAGGTTATAGAAGTTATAGAAAAGATGGTAAAGATTAATATCAATACAAAAAAATTCACAGACTTCGAGAATAAAGTATTAATTTACGAGAATAAAGTCATAAATTTACGAGAATAAATTCTTAAATTTACGAGAATAAATTCGTAAATTTACAAGAATAAAGTTGTAAATTTACGAGAATAAAGTTATAAATTTGCAAGAATAAAGTTGTAAATTTACGAGAATAAAGTTATAAATTTGCAAGAATAAAGTCTTAAATTTACAAGATTAAAGTCTTAAATTTGCAAGAATAAAGTCTTAAATTTACAAGATTAAAGTCGTAAATTTACAAGAATAAAGTTGTACATTTACAAGAAAAAAGTTGTTAATTTACGAGAACAAAGTCATACATTTACGAGAATGAAGTCTTAAATTTACAAAATTAAAGTCGTAAATTTACAAGATTAAAGTCGTAAATTTATGAGAATAAAGTCTTAATTTATGAGAATAAAGTCGTAAATTTATGAGAATAAAGTCATAATATTCTAACTTGTTTGTTTTTGAAGAGGAGAGTTGTTAAAACGAGGGCCGTGGAGCATTTGGTGGAATTGTACTTTAGAATAGGTTTCACAAACAAGGACATATTTAATCTTGTGGCACATCAGCATCACATTGTCATAAGTATCAGGACTTTTAAAAGAAAACGCAAAAAGAACCAGGCGGAATTGGAGGAAATTGATGCTTTTGTGGAGGGGGAACTCGCTGGTCGAGCGTTATCGGGTTATCAGTGGATGCATCAGCGGGTCATTCAGAGGGTTTTGTGGTTTCTCAAGTAACAATCCGACTGATAATTAAGATTTTGGATCCAGAAGGAGTCGAGGTCTGGCGAGCAATACACCTGCAGAGGCCCCAACACCGTATGCCATTATGGATTCATATGATAAACGAGAGAAACAGTTCCGGCTATTTCCCCCTCCACAAAAGCAGCGATTTCCTCCAAGTCCGCAATTCTCAGGTCAGAATATTACGACTTTATTCTCGTAAAATTTGTGTTTACTTTATTTTAAAAAGAGTGAAAATCACTGAGTGAAAATCACAGGGATATTACAGTAACATGTAAGTTGTGCTTGGGTAACAACGAAAGCGTTTCAACAGCTCCACAGAACTGGTGTCAGCGGAGGAGAAGGATTATTCTGCCAGAGCAGCGACAACAACCCCGCAACTTTTAACTCTACAAAACTGTCACTCTGTGGGAGATAAACGAGCTCGTAGGTGGTGGAGGAGATGGTAACACTGTCAACTGTGAAGTCTCCAACTTTTCCCAGTCAAAAACAACAGAATTTCTCTGAGGCATAACAAGAGAGGAACCAGTGCCTGACTCAGAAACATTCATCTGACACGGAGAGAGAACTGGAAAAAGACATTTGACTACATTTCCACCACAGTGGAGTTGTGAAAAACTAGCAATAAGAGTTTTATGAGCATGACGATACAAGATGCTGGAGAGATCAGGCAGATACAGAGGGTTTCAGAAAAATGCTGGGACCTAGATCTATCTATCTAATCAATAGAATACATTTAACAACCAAGGCTTTACTTCATCTTTATTTCAATTATAAAATGTATTTTAAATTGTTTTCCAAACAATTTTAATTCATTTAAAATCATAATCAAGTTTCATGTGATCAAATTGCATGTTTATTATATTCATACTCATGTGAAACTATGTTATGAATATCTGTTTGTGAATATGATTTCACAAATGAAATAAAACTTTTATTTGCCTTGTTAATCATGGCTGAATCATTTTAAATGATTTTTTATCAGGCATTTAAAAAGTGTAAAAGTCCAAGTCTAAGTCATAATTATTTCTTACACACTTTTTTCAAGAAAAAAATTTGCTTCTACAGGTTCAAGTATCAAGTATTTAATGTGACTTCTCTCACATTTGAACAAAAGCAGGAGTAAAATTATTATTATGAGAATAAAGTCGTAATATTACGTATCATAAGAATCTATATGCCATAAAGCCTTGGACCTTCTGTGATTGTACTGATGACGTGGGAGACCGTGTTCGCTGTAGTTCCCTCCTTCTGGATCCAAAAATGGAATTATCAATCTAATCGTTTCTTGGGAAGAGCGCGCAGATGTAACCAGAAGTAACTTTGCAGTCTAACACTATCAGCCATTACCAGAAAACAGATCATTTCCTCGTTCTTCGAAACAAACTCAGTTTCTTGCACAATCTTTTCAAAGCTGATGCTAATGATAACGTGCTGCTGATGTGCCAAAAGATTGTAGAAGAAGTATTTCCTTATTTGAAAATACCAAACCACAATGTAACTTCACAAAATGCTACGCGTTTCTCATCCTGTCGCACGATACAGGTGATCGTCTTTACTTGATTAATAAAGTTTTTATTCTCGTAATGTTACGACTTTATTCTCATAATGTTACGACTTTATTCTCATAATGTTACGACTTTATTCTTGTAATGTTACGACTTTATTCTCATAATATTGCAACTTTATTCTCGTAATGTTACAACTTTATTCTCGTAATGTTACGACTTTATTCTCATAATATTACGACTTTATTCTCATAATGTCATGACTTTATTCTCATGTCACGACTTTATTCCCATAATATAACGACTTTATTCTCATAATGTTACGACTTTGTTCTCATAATATTACGACTTTATTCTCATAACATTACGACTTTATTCTCATAATGTTACGACTTTATTCTCATAATATTACGACTTTATTCTCATAGTATTAAGACTTTATTCTCATAATGTTACGACTTTATTCCCATAATGTTACGACTTTATTCTCATAATGTTACGACTTTATTCTCATAATATTACGACTTTATTCTCATAATGTTACGACTTTATTATCATAATATTACGACTTTATTCTCATAATGTTACGACTTTATTATCATAATATTACGACTTTATTCTCATAACATTACGAATTTATTCTCATAATGTTACGACTTTATTCTCATAATGTTACGTCTTTATTCTCATAGTATTAAGACTTTTTTCTCATAATGTTACGACTTTATTCCCATAATGTTATGACTTTATTCTCATAATGTTACGACTTTATTCCCATAATGTTACGACTTTATTCTCATAATGTTACGACTTTATTCCCATAATGTTACGACTTTATTCTCATAATGTTATGACTTTATTCAAATAATATTACGCATTATTCTCATAATGTTACGACTTTATTCTCGTAATGTTACAACTTTATTCTCATGTTACGACTTTATTCTCATAATGCTACGACTTTATTCTCTTAATGTAACGACTTTATTCTAATAATGTTACGACTTTATTCTCGTAATGTTACGACTTTATTCTCATAATGTTACGACTTTATTCTCGTAATATTACGACTTTATTCTCATAATGTTACGACTTTATTCTCGTGATATTACGACTTTATTCTCATAATGTTACGACTTTATTCTCATAGTATTAAGACTTTATTCTCATAATGTTACGACTTTATTCTCATAATATTACGACTTTATTCTCATAGTTTTAAGACTTTATTCTCATAATGTTACGACTTTATTCTCATAATGTTACGACTTTATTCACATAATATAAGACTTTATTCTTATAATATTACGACTTTATTCTCATAGTATTAAGACTTTATTCTCATAGTATTAAGACTTTATTCTCATAATGTTACGACGTTATTCTCATAATGTTACTACTTTATTCTCGTTATGTTTAAGATTAAATTTTAAATTAAATTAATAAAAAAAGTTTGTCCTTTTTCAACCTTTCTTTCCAACTCTTATGGAGGCAAATACAGAGTCTGTAAATGTTCCACTATCTGCATGCAGTGACACACAAAGCACAACAAAACAAATTAGAGTGGCAACTAAATGACAGATACCAAAGCACAACAATAATTTCAGGATTTGTGTCACATTATTAACACGTAACAGTCATAAAACAGACATTAGGAGCAGAAATGATGAATCAAATGTGTCCTGTGAGCTTTTACCTTGCACGACTTCTTGCTGGTGGCAGAGCCCGGCCTCGTGTTGCTGTTGAGCTGCGAGGAACTGGAGCTGATCTCGTCTTCGTCGTCCTCTTCTTCGTCAAAATTCATACTGCTGGATATACCTTCACAGACAAATGTGTGTTTACGACGACAGTATGTCAGTGTCATTCAGAGACCGTTGCCAGTTCTAATGTGAGTCACTGTGTTTCACCGGCAGCCAGCACCACAGCTGCGGCCCACAATGCTGTGATGTCTGGTGATGTAGTGGCACGGTACCTTTCTTGAGCATGGTGACGCGCAGGTCCTGTTTGCTGTGCGACTGGGTGCAGCTCATGACGGGCTCCCCCTCGCTGTCGTCCGCCGTGGAATGGCCCACGGTCAGGATCTGGATCTGGCCGTCATCCGACTGGGAGCCAAGGCCGTCGATCGCTGCGGGAACCACAGTCACACAGTCACACTGCGTCAGAATAGAACTGTGAAGCTGTTCAGTGATTTATCATCTCATCTCAAGATGGATGGGAATTAAAACAAATCAGGAATGTTGTCAAAACGCAAAAATCGGCTTTTCTCATACAATCTGACAAGAAATCAACACGAGTCGTACTTTGAAAGTGAGGTTTCAGAAGATGACAGTGATTCCTTGCATGTGCACGTAGGTGTTTAGCGTGTCGTGAGTTGGATATTTCATTTCAGTGGGAGGCTGCTTAAATTATTCAGTCACTCTGTACAATGTGAGTGTACGTAAAAGTACGGCTCCTGCTCTTGTGCTGCAGGAAAATGGTCGAGTGAGACAGAAACAGGCGAGAACAGACGAGGAGACGGCCGCCATCAGTCATGTGACTCTGACACGGCTGCCCTGATTAATCTTTTCCCCCCCAGTGGAATCTCATTAGCTCTTTTTTTCCCCCCTCTCCTTTTCTGGGACAACGTCATTCACAAAGATGAGCGAGTGTTTTATATACAAAGATGAATAAATATGTGGTTATGAGGCTTCAGAGGTTTTAATAGGACGAGGTTCGTTCTTGCATATCCGTTCAGAGTCTCTGCCAAGGAGTTTATGTTTCTGGCGACTGTGACTCTGTGTGTGTTAGATGTTGGCAGTGATGCACACACGGGATTTCTTTTCAAACAGGGAATGTGTTGACTCTATTGTGGGAAACTGAGTGTCCTCCTGTAATAAATCTGTAAAAATACACACGCAACCAGTGTTTTGTTGAAGGAAACAACGAGAGCTTTGCCTCTGAATCATTCATCGCCCATCTCTGCTGATGCTGTGTCACTTGGCTGACAGACACTCACGCTGTCATGTAACATTACAGACAAGTGTGTCACCACAGCGGAGGCGACAGCAGCCAATCCCGCGTGTTTATATTATTATCTGCAGACAGCAGAAACTTCAGTTAATAATAATAATAATAGGAGGATTTTGCTTCTTCTCTCTCGTATTACGAAGGGTCTCTCCAGTGACTTCAATCTCTGTCTGTGGCGTGTAGATATGAACACATAGAATACAATTATTAATGCCAGTACATTCTTAAAATGTCAGAAAACGTGCAAATACACCAGAAAATATCTTTCAAAAACCACTCAAACTGGTTAAATGAATAATCGAGTGCTCCATTGGTTCATCTCCAGCCTTCCCTTGTTTTTTTTATTTCCCTCTGCGATCTCCTCCTCTCTAATTCACCCTGTCATCTTTCCCGCAGCGCGCCTGTCCGCTCGCGTCACTTCTCTCGCGTCGCCCGACAGCCCCCGTTTGTGTTATCACTGGCAGGACTGACCTTTGTGCTTCCCCCTCCTCTCCTTCTTGTCGCTGCCCGTCTGCGGAGTGGAGCTGGCCGACGCTTTGCCCTTTTTGGCCGAGCGAGGCGGCTGCGCGTCCGCTGTCACCTTCACCTCCTCCTGTTCGGCTTCTTGCACTTCACGGGGTGAAAGGAAGGAAGGGGTTGAGATGCATTAAATCTACATTTGAGGGTGAGACTGCAGTTCCCTCTCTACTGTTTACTCATTTGCAGAGTAAGATGGTGAGGCCAGTGCCTAAAGAACATATTAAAGGCGAAGAAAACCAAACAATATTTTATATTTAAGTGTTGATACGTGATACAAATACATAATTAACACATTTATGCCAATAAACACTGCTTAACCTTTAGTGCTCACACGTGCAGCCATGGTGGGAATAATACTCCACTCCTTATATGGACATCCTGGGGGTGTGTGTGTGTTAAAAGGTCACATATTCAGGCTTTAAAAAATGTGTCCTCTTGTGTGAAGTTATGATAACATTTAATAACGATATAAAGTAGCAATAATTATTGCTTTTCTATTCTTTGTGTTCAAAAAAACGAGCCAAGTGGACTTTAAACTTCCAAATTCTGAGTTTGACTTTTGCGTTTTTTTCATCGGATTGCATCAGAGGTGTCAAACTGGCGGCCCGTGGGCCACATTCGGCCCCCCCAATCAATTACATGCGGCCCACAACTTAATATCCTGTTATAATGAAAACATTTTGTCTGCATTATTATTGACTTAGATTTTTGATATTAATAGATTCATTTTGCATCATAAATGTGGGATTAATAAAGTATCTAAAATAAAAAAAAAAATTAAAAATGTAATTATTGTAAAGTATAATCAGTCATTCCCTATCAAAACAAGCACTTTTACTTTGAAATGATGTGAAATATCATCATGAATATCTTAATTGGTGGAATATTGTGTTTTCATTTTGACCAGACTTGATGCTCAGTGGCCCTCAGGTCGTTTGAGTTTGACACCCCTGAAAAAAAGTATATAAGAAACTCTATATTGCACATTCTATTCTTATACCCTCTGTATAAACTGTACGTTTAAACATAATAATGGAAAAAAAGCAGCTGCAATGCTCCATATTCTAAGGGTTACTGTTAAACACGACACACTTATGTGATAAATGTCCCAAAAAGGAAATGATGGCACAGATTTTTGTTGTTGTTGCAACTCCAGGCATAAAGGGAAATGGGAACTGCTGATTAAAATCAATTAAACTGATAAAAGAGCTCATCAGTCACATTCAGTAGATGGTACAGTATGATGTATTTATCTGCATAACCCACATTTAAAAAAAGAAAAAGCAATAATAGCCTCCCATATTTCCTTATTATTCAGCTTGTAAGATGTAATAATGATGTGTGGGGGTAATTATGCAACATGTAACAGTGAGTTTTGGGCAGTTAGGCGCTCACCGTGGTAGATGGTGCTGCTGTTGCTGCTCAGGTACGACTCCACCAGCGGCGCCTGCTCCTCGCTCTGCTTGGTGCGGCGAGCGCGGGATCTGCCGTCCACGGTCGACTGCACCATCAGGGGCTCCTGACGCTTCTTCTTCTGCTTCTGCTCCAGGAGCGCTCGCTGGAAGAAGTTACACCGTCTTATTGCGCGTTATTGTAAAGAGTTAAATCATAAATGACAATGTAAATCACATCAAATACTATATAATTAAAGAGATATCATACACAATAAAATATTTACATTATTTCCCTCACAATATGTATATTTTCGGACTGCAACTAACTCATTATTTTGATAATCAATTAATCTGTCGATTATTTTCTCAATTTGTCGTTTCATCACCTAGAAAGGATGATGTTTTGTCCAAAAACCAAACATTATTCCGTTTTAATGATTTCTTTATTATATAAAGCAACGAAAGGAGCTGAAAACTTGTTTTAATTCCTTAAAAACACTCAAACCGATTCATCGATAATCTGCCGATATCTGAGGACGATAACGCCGGTGCGATATAAACCGCTCCATTTTGAACAACCTGTCCTAACTCTGCGAGTCTTCCAAAGAGAGAGAGCTCATCAAATATTGATTGTTTCTATTAGTGGAGCCTGCGGCCGCTCGGAGTCCTGCGACATGTCCTCAGAGGATGACGACAACGCGGGGCTCAATCAGCCAGCGCATGGATTTAAACATTAAGACTCGGCACCTGAGGGGAAACGACACGTCACATGAGCCGTGTACATTTTAAAGAGGCTTTTTTCCCATTAGAAAGAACACGTTTTACGCTGTAATTTACTTTTCTGACGACGCGACGGATAACAAACCTCATCCTGTAAAGCCATTAATCAATAAACGCTTCTTTCATTTCTGCATGTCTAACTCTGTCGGTGGAGTTAATTGAGATTAAGTGAGTTACTAGGTGATTAATGGCATTTGTCACTTTCACTGACTTTATTGTAATAGATAAAGCTTTGTTTATTATAATAATAATGGGGTTTTTTTTTTAACCATGTTTTACCCTATAGATTTAATTAACACCGAGCGTATCAGAGACGACACGTTTGCATTGCGATAATTACGTGACATGTTTGGTCAAATCGAAGCAAAACATGTGGTTATTACGGTAATGGGTTGGAAAAACGACTGTACATACATTAGTTTCCATTTTTTTGGTCTTTTTTTGGAGACAAAAACTTTAAATGTTACTTTAAATATGTTTTATACTGTTCAAATTTCAAATTTAACACACTCAATCTGGTGTTCATGTACAACTGCAGTGTTTTTCCCACATAAACCTTTATTTTTCTTCATTTTAAATTGTTAACATGCAGTAAACTGTAACTAAGTGCCAGATATTGAACGTTAATCTGGAAAAATGAGCAACAAGCACTTACTTACAGGATCATTTTATGGTTAAAATAAGCAAAAATTTGTGGTCTTGTGGTGCGGTGAACGTTTACTGCACGTCGTGACGAAACTGCCTTAATTTCCTGGACATTTTCTTATTGTCTGTCCTGTCTGTACGTACCTGTCTGTCTGTCCTGTCTGTACGTACCTGTCTGTCCAGTTTCTGCTGCCGGAGGTTGGTGCCCTCGTCATCTAAAGTGCTACAAAACAAGAAAAAAGAGGAAATAAGGGGAGAATTTTATATGCTGACAGCTTTTTAATGATGATTATGACATGAAAGGACATTTGGTTTATTCATTTTCCTCTGAAATGTTGCACGAGGTTACAGTGCTTTTCAAATCTGAGATACTGAAGTAATAATTGCAGTTCTTTATATTACAAGATGATTTTTTTCACTTCAACATCGACTCAGTTACTTGAGATCCACTTCACTCTGATCCTAAGTAAAAATGTATTGATTCAAAATGCTTCATTCCAAAGGTAGCACTCAGCGAACAGTGTCAAATTTCTTCTTACATTTTCTGGATAACTCAAGTTCATTAAAAGGCAAAGAAACATCATTTTATTTCATTTCATTATAATGGAGCACATGGACTCAGAGACTCCTCGCACAATAAAACACTTCTCCATTTCCACAAAAACCTATCTGGCCGTAGGATTCATCCTAGTTTTCCCAAGCCGTGTGGATTATGGATTAACGTCCGAAAGGCCATCGTAAGATAATTTGCATTTAAAAACAGCTTCAGGAAGAGTCACGGTTACCATAACAACAGTTATGGTTTTTCCATCACTGTCACACTTGAGTCAAAGTCTAAGGGAACGCATGAGCAGCAGCAGCCTGCTGGATGTCACAATAAAAGCACAGACAGAGAGTCTCAGACGCTGCAAAGACGATTCATCCCTTTGAGGTGAGTGATAGACTTTGGCCTCTATCAATAAAACCCACAACTTGAAAATGGACGGATGTAGAACTGGATGGATCATTACTAAAGGGAAAAATATTAAAGGGCGTACAGAAACGCATCAAACCCTTCCTGTAACAACTTGAGGATTTTGAGTCCTGGCTCCGCTCTGCTTCTCTGACACACACCGACCAAACTGTAGGACATTCATGTGACCTTGTGCTTGTACGCTGTCACAAGGAATGAACAAAGACTAGTAACGGGGTCGAAAACTGGCTAAAAAAACATGAAGCTTATGCAAATTCTTTAATGGAGGACGTGATCACCACTCAGCAGATAAAGCAGCATCAACGGAGCGCTCCTCCTGGATTAAGTGCTCTCCCCGACATGATCCTGTTAGTGTCGACAGATGCTGCTATCCATGTACATTTCTAAAAAAAACAAAAACAACCTCTTCAGGAAATTCAATATCTGGCGAGAAGGAAATGAGGAGGATTCGGGCGCGATAATAGCGCCATGTTGTCCCAGCAGCTGCAGCACGCGGCTGACCACATGTCTGATCTCAGCTCGAGCGGAGAGTTCAAACGCAACAGGGTTTTTACGGCTTCCTCCTCCGCAGAGAACGCCACCAGGATTGAGCCGCACGTTATTTGATTTTGTGCACTGCCCTGCGCCCAGACATCGACGTCCGCGGCCAAAGCAAACAACTGGAGGTCAGTGTAGCACGAGCAATGACGGCGAGATGAATGTCTGCATGGTTCAGTTTCACCACATGAGTCTCTCTCTGTCTCTGCAGCACGGAATAAAAGCCTCTTACAGCACAAACACTCACATAAATGACTCTGTGTGTGGTGTGATGCTCGTCTGTCGTGTTTCTTTAGTCGTGAAATAAGTTCAACGATGCATAATATTATTATTATAATAAGAAGAAGAACAAATGAGGCATCAATGCACTCCAAGGATAACAATTGGGGTCTTTTTTTAATCCTGAATTTATAAATTCTATGAATTTCCTCGATTTCTGTCCTTAACTTCTTGACTTATGCTGCTCACAATCAAACACAGTAATAACACCAGCAGCGATGATGATTATTAATATAATAAACTATATTGTAAAACTTCATTTCATGAAGAGATGTAACTACTTAATACAGCAATATAATAGAAAGTTGTGTTGTAGGCTTAACAACTACTACAACAGTGCAGGAAACCATTGTCCACATTAAACTAGTGCAGAAATATCGATGTTATTCATCTTGGGGGTAAAAATAAAAGAAAGAAAAACTGGATTTTCTGTGCTGCTGTGGATTGTGTTTGCTCTGCTCTCTAATAATCTGTATAAGCTGTATTTACTACAAGGAGAATAGATTCATATATATCGTAAACAAAAAGACATTTATGTCTGTTTATCCTGCTCCGAGTCGTCACCAGCAGAGCTTTTACGAGCCTTAAAACCAGCACTGGCTCCTCATTAGAGGGCAATGAGTAGTTTCCTCCTGAAGAGCTGGCAACAATGAGTAAGAGGAGCAGAGATGGAGGCGCGGGGGCGCAGCGTCTGCTGATTTCACTGATCAAATAAAGGGTTTTTCCAGCAACAGTAATTGATATGTTTTGGAAAAACAAAACTCGTCAGTTTTTGTTCCTTCACAGTAATTGTTTTTCCCATGTTCAGTTTCCTAAGTAATCTTTTCTATCACGTCTCCGTCTAAATAACACGTGAAAATCTATTTTTAGTGCAGAAAATATGAATAGTTGACTCCACAATGCTTTGAGATAATTGCAGGTCTGATTGCTCCAGTCACGTACAGTTCTTTTGTCTGTTAGTTTGTTTAATGGCGATAATTCTCATTTCAGTAGAGCTGCAGCGAACTCATATTTTCTCGATCCATCGAGTCATCGGTTAATTTGCTCCATAAAATGCAGAAAATATTCAATTTTAGGGATTTCTTTGTGATATGGAGCAAAGAAACCAGAAAATATTCACATTTAAGAAGCTAAAACAATCCGAAATCTCGTTTTAATAATGAAAACAACTCTAAAACGGATGAAAATAGTTGACGATTGATTTAGTAATTTAGTATTGTTTTTTAGCTCTACATTTCAGTTCCCATTATAAATAAAACAGGTGGTTTTGAAACATTTTCAGGACACAATGGTGACGAACCAAGGTCAAGTGCAGCGACGGTGAAATCAGTCAATGAATATGAAGTGCGCCTGTGTTTCTGCACTACAGCCCACACACAATGTGCAACAAAACACACACAAACAAATCACTCCACGTCTGCAATCAGAGTAATGAAGTGCATGAATAGGCATCAGACGGGAAGATAATGAAACAGAAACAGAGCAGTTTTCAGCGGAGGTCGAACCCCCTCGATAATACAGAGAGACTCGTGTTTGGATCCTGCAAAACACCGGAGATACGGTTTATAGTCAGAACCCTTTGTTTCCCCTTTAAAGTCCAAAGCCGATACACTGACAGCTCAAACCCTGACAAGTTCATTTATGACACTTTATGAGAAATTAGAGCCAATCGGAGAAACTCCACGGTCAGACGTCAGGTTTGAAAGCTTCAGGGTCCAATGTGGCATAAATGGAATATACTATCATAAGTAAGTTGTACTGTACATGTATATAATTGCTTTAAAGTACAAATGACTTGGTTTTTCATTTTCATACCTGCACGATAACCCTTTCATTTGTACTTTAGGGCCTTTACCCCTAAAGGAATGTGCCAGGGTCAACCATAAAGCGCCGTCATGCCAACTAAAGTCATTAAATCCATTATTACAGCAAATGGAAGTGTCGTTAGACTTATTAAAAGGTGATGGCTCAGCTCTTTAGCTCAGCTCTGTGTGTGGAAAACTGCAGCAGAGTGAGGCAGCGTTCACGTAGCAGGAAACAGTTCCTCGATTAACCCGGTTACCAAATTCATCGGCAACTATTTCGAGTGTTTTAATGGAATTAAAGCAGGTTTTGAATTTTTTTTAAATGTGAATATGTTCTGGTTTCTTTGCGCCATAGAGCTGAATCCTTTTTGGTTTTTGGATAAGATCAACTGATCCACATTTGTCTGATCATGAAAATAATCGCTAGTTGCAGCCCGAGTTAGTTTTAGGACCAAAAATTATACTTTGGTGTCAAATACTGAAGAGATTTGTCACTATAGTGAACATTGATAGAGGTCAACTAACAATAAAACATAATTATGGGTTTTAAAAACCTTCTGCACAGTCAAGTCAGTCACAGTTTACAACCTTTAAATAAATGTGACGTGAACTTGTCTGTGTTGCCACATGCAGATCTGGCACTCGTGTTGTCAGTGGTCTGTGACGAGCCCTCTTCACACATTTTAAATAGTCACATATGCATCACTGGGTTTCATGTGAGGAGCATTCAACACACTCTGAGGAGAGCGGTGAGAATGTGACACACTGACCTTGACCTTGCCACAGAGAAATTATGAAATTAAATGTCTTATTACTTTGTTTATTTCTTATTATTTCTTATCCGTTCTCTTCCGGGGAAAAAAAAGACACAAGCTGTAAGTTTGCTCGCCGCTGCTTTTCATCGAGGAGTTGTGTTTTGTGAGTTTTTTGTGTGCATGCATGCGCTCCCGTATCTCATTAATCTCGTTAGGGATAATGTACACAGTGCAGCTGACTCCCCCGACTCTGCACAGAGAGACGTCCATTTCCCGTAGCGGCTCCACAAGATGAGAAAATTGCTAATTGAGAAGCTGCCCCGTTCCTCTGACCCCACTGTTTTAGTTCCTCTTTCCCCAGAAGTTTAAAATAAATCCCATACTGCTGCTGCTGCTGCCGCCGTCCACCTGAAATGTGTGAACTGTCACCGTAACTTATAGCAACCGCCAGCCAATGGCATCAAAGTGAGCCGGGAAACCATGGCAGTGGCGTAAGAGCGGCGACATCAGTGCTGCACTCGAGAGGACGAGAGCAGATATAGGTCTGACGGCAAGAGGCCACAAGTGACACAATTACGGCCGCAGTGGGATGCAATAAAACTCATTTGGCTCCTATAGCCTGACGCGTGCAGCCGTGCACGTAAAACACAACTTCCCAGAGAGGTAAATGTGAATGTTCCATTACCGAGCCGACATTTATGACATCCCAGTTCATCTTCTTTAACCACAGACGACAATAGAATCATCACGAGAGAGAGAGGAGAGATCAGAGGGAGCAATAGACTTCCTCACAAGTTTACGCAGCCGGAATTCTTAGATTGATTTACGTGTAAATTAATCATTTCCTGTGGAGCCTCGGTGTGACACAGAGCCTTGTTTTTTTTTTTTTTTTAATGAACATAAACAGGAAAAGAAATTCCATTGTTTGCTTGTATTGTGACAATTCAGTGTCATCGGTCTGATGACACACACACACACACACACAGGTAAAGTACATGTGGTACAGTACCTGTAGGGGATCCAGTCTGAGGAGTGCTTGGAGCTCATCCTGTTGTCAGTCACTGCTGCCTAACTGCGAGGGCTAATGGCAACAGCACCAGTGCAAGTGGCTACAGGGTCTGAGGACAGCGATCACAGCCAGAGAGCCCACATCGTGTGTTCATCCTCTGCACACAGAGCCTTTATCCCTCTGCCTCTGCCTCCTCCGACTGTGGAGCTGCAGACGACCTAACAATCCAAACACACAGTCCGCCGTCTCCGCCGTGCACACTGAGCACAGGAAACAGTCGTCTTCTTCTCCTCCATGTGTACGCCGCCTTCCAGTCAATGCTTCTCCTCCTCCTCCTCCTCTCCCATCCACTGCCTGTGCTCCTGCTCCTGCTCTGCACTGACTGGGTATCTAAATCTCCCTCAGGTTTCTTGCCCTTTAAATCCCCCCCCCCACCCTTTCCTTTCCTTCTTCTCTGCCTAAATCTCACCCTCTCTCTCTATCTCCCCTTTAGCCCAATCTATCTCTCATTATCTCTCGTGCAGCATCACCTTCCGTGGCACTGGGTGCAGAAAAGGGAAAAAGGTGATGGAGAATCGTTTGTCTTTCCCCTTTGATTTTGCTGCTATGCTATTTCTGTTCATTGCCACCCCCCCCCCCCCCCCCTTTCCTTTCTCTACTGCAACCATAGACACTCTCTCTCTCTCTCTCTCACACTCTCTCTCTCCGTCTCTTGACACTTTCTGTCAGTGTTGCATTAGGAATTTAAAGCAGGGCATCACATGTGTGTGTTTTCCCGAGCATAATTTATTTATTCTAAGAGTAGCATTCATTAGCATATGACTGTGCGCACTCGCCTTGAATTCAAGCCTCTCCACCGCCAGACAAAGGCAGCCTGTGATCGTGCCACAGCTCCGAACCTCCCCTCGCACACATCTGCTTCCGCCCTCCCTCACTGTCAGCGCACAGACACACATCACTCAGTGTGTGCGTCCCGTCCCCCCCGTCCCCCCGTCCCCCGACTTATTCAGGAGTCCATCTTTGGACAGTTAAACCAAGAGGCTTCACTGTCAAAGCAGTCGATTCACGTCAACTCCACGGCAGCACACCAATTCTTTTTTTGCAGGATAAAATCACCTGAAACTCTCCTGTAAGTCGCTTAGTTAAGAACGAAACGAGAACAAAATGCATCTCTTGTAGGGCATGAAAGCACATTTCCATCATCCTCGCAACAACGGCCGCGGGCCAAACCGTGCACGTGCTTCTTAATTTCATCATCCAAGTGTTGCACCGCGCTCCTGAGTTCTAATCACATGGATTTGGGTCGATCAGTGCAACACCGGTGCATTCTTTGGACTGTGGGAGGAAACTGGAGAACCCAGAGAGAACCCACGCAGACACAGGGGCAGAACATGCAAACTCCATGAAGAAAGGCCCAGAATAAACCCAGGTATAATCTGGCCCGACCACAGTACTTATAATCTATATGTTAGCCAAAAATGAAAACAAAAATGTGTGAAACACTACTGACAACTGTGGTAGTCATCTCTGATCTTTGTGTCTTTCATGGTTGAGGCAATAACGTGTTCAGGGTTGTGGTCTTATTTCAAGATTTAAGTCAATCGAAACCTCTTTACACAATCTGAACAATCTACATAATCTGGCCTAAAGGGGTATATTCTGGCCTAAAATCATTTATAATCTGGGTCTAAAGCAGCTGCTTTAAGACCGCGTTTATTCTGGACTTCAACTTATTAATTGAAGAGACACCTGGAGAACATTCACCCGAGTTTCTCAAGATGAAACTTCATTTTTACTCGTAAAAATGTTATTTGCGCAGCACATTTTTGAAAGAAAAGGGAAACCTTTGTTCTAATACTGATCTCTCTCTCAATAAATGTTATCCTTGACACACGTTACAATTTTGTGAGCGTACACCAACCATGTGGCTCTATGTAGAATTTAAATGTCTTATTTCATGGTATAACATTCTGTGTTTCTTCTGTGGTGAATAAAATACAATAAAATGTTAGAAACCACTTGCAGGCTCGTGCTTGAACCTACAATGAGGTTACGCATTAACAATAATGACATTAATACCTTTTTCTGGAGAAATAAAATAGCAAAAAACACAGGGAATGTCACAATTCACATTAAGAAGCATATTTCAAAGGTGTATACAGGAGTTTGTGTTGTACTGAAGTCGGCATGTTGCTGTAAGTCAATGTCCCTCCTACACACCTCAGCTGCTGCTGCAGAAAACAGAATTGCACAAGAGAAATCACCGTCTTCCCCCCATCAAGACTACAAAAGACAAAAGCGCACTTTATGTAACGCAACCCAGGAGAGCCGTGTGCTTTCTTTATTTTTTTTTAATTTCGTGCAATGATCAAGATGATTGTAAGAAAGGAAAACAATTCTAATTTTCACTGATCAACTCTGCATCACTCGGCACCGGTGATATACTGCAGAGCTTTAATACAGATTAAACATTGTCAATAAAGCGGCTGATGAAAGTGAATAGAAGTGGAACACGGACTCCACCGAGGAACAGGTGTAAGAGCAGCTCCCGTTCTTAATATTTGATGCTGAAGGAAAAGACTTTGAAGTTTGGTTTTTAGTCAGTTGAGAGTGAGAAAGTGAGACGCAGGTAGACATTTCATTCAGGGATGCATGATGCATACGACTCCTTAAAGCTAATGCAGATAACTTCATCCTATACGTGGAAATTCAAACTTAAATAACTGAAGTGCATGTTAAAGACTGTGGTTGCAATATCATAAGAACTCTCGTCTTTGTATTCCTCCAATGCCGCTTTGCTGAGATGCAGACGATCATTTTCTCTGAATCAGAGTGAAATAAAGTGCATTCCATTTGTAGTCGGAACTCGGAGTTTCGAATTTCCAAGGTCATGAGGGTGTTCCTTTAATGGGAACGCCCACTAAACTGGGATTTCCTAACCACAGGTGAGAATTCCAAGATGGCTGTCATGATACACTGTTTTTTTAGTACAGTTCTCTCACAGCCGCACTATTTAATTTCAATCCTTAGAATGAATTTGTGAACATTTCTATGTGAAATACTATATTTTTCAGCTCAAGACTGAATGTTTCACGCCTTTGCAGATCCACTGTGATCTGTAAGACGTTGTTATGCACTCGTGTGAATGGTAAACTTGGGCATAATATTGCTGAAATTGAAATTGCACTTGTTTTCCTCAACAAATTTCAGGTTGTTCAGAATAGATTTTGCAAAAAAAAGATACTTCACTCAAATTTAAAACCAAAAATGTGAACAAATTTGGAGTTCCTTGTTGTTCATAGGTTATTTTGCTATTGTTTTACTGGTCCGGTCCACTGGAGCGCTAATTACCCGGAATTATAACCACTTTGACACCCCTGCCTTAGACAAGTTGCTATGCTGTTTGTGTGTGCGCCAAAGACTGTTGTGTAAGCTCCACCTACTTTCATGCATTAGCGCTCCCATTAGATTTAACACAAACACTGTCGTCTTCCTTCTTTTCTGCCCACTGGCCTTAAAAAAAACTCAAACGATAAGATCCTCTTGACAAATTAAATTTTGTCCAGTTCAGGATTTGTACACACAGAGGCCTAATATTGTTGGTAACAGGAGGTCAGCAGTATCAGTAATTATAGTAATGGTTCTGGCACAGACGGAGTGCACTGATGTGAAAATGGATCTCTGGCTTGTGTCTGCCTGTCTCAGTCAGACCGACCGCAGGCCCAGCAGTTAAATCTTAACTATAACTATAGATATGAGCGTCACCTTCAGTTCCTAAGGAAACAAAAGAGGCTGCATTTGTGTACAGCTGTGGAGCCGAGTCATCCGACATCTCTAAGTTCCTCCATCGGTGCTCCAACTGTGCTTGGTTTTCTTGGGACAATAGCCAGGAAGAGCCAGAGATGCAATAAAGTAGCCTTCAGCAGCAGACAGTGGACTCACGAACCCATCGGCCCGGAGACTGAAAGCTCTCTTGCTGGATGCCATTGAGCCTGAGGCTAGAGCTTACTGGAAGGAAGGCAATAGACGGTCAGACCCGGCTGGGAATCGTCATATATAGTCCTTCAGCGAGTTAAGTAAAGCATTTTTCCGCCAGCACTTTGAGGATTCATCTTTATGTGCCGCTCTTAACGCAGGGACTTTCTTCTCCGTGGCATGTTTTCCCTCCACCGCACGCGGTCATGTAACAAATCAATAAACCTGTGCTTAGAAGTGTCGGCTGGCTCTATAGAGATTGTACTGTCACTGTTACAGTTACAGTTACAGTTACATCACCCCCGACCTGTGATAGAGACCTCTGCAACATGAAAAAGGGACTTCAGACAACCTGACGGGGGGAAAGGAGGACTCGGTGAATAGTTATCATCATAAGATGCGGACGCAGAAAGAGGCAATTAGGGCACGGCTGAGGAGTGAGTCACAGATTTAATCAAAGTAACGTCACTTCACACACGGGAGAGAGCGCGGGAGCCTGGAGAGCCGAGGGATCCTGACAGTAATAAGCCGGTGTGAGATTAAATGAGCCCCACGTCAGCAACGGGATTAAGAGGAACGACGGCGTTTAATAACACGCGCTTCTTAATAACCCATTATCCAAAAGAGTTGAGTGCGGGTGACAGTGGACATATGAGACGCCGCAACACTTTGTAAGTGCGACTTGATCTTGACAGTGGAAACTAACAAAGTATTAGTTGCTTTAAAGGTCCAGTATGTGAGGATTATTAACGGACAACGCAAGTCAGTAAAGCAAGAAAAAGCAATTATTGTCTTATACAAACATACCTATGGGTAGTATATTCAATGTCTACCCATAGACCCTCCTAAATGTTACGCACTGGACCTTTAAAGCCCTCCTTTTGCCATTGCTTTGTCAGTAAAAGGCAGCCGCTGAATTTACATATCCTGAATTGATTTTTTTAGAAGTGCATGTACTGGAAAATATCAGATTAAATAACGAGGGACCAAAAGCAAGCATGGGAAAGGGCAAACAGTGCGACCATGCGTAGACGGGAGCCTCCTCTGTGCTGTGCTGTACTGTAGTGTCGTCCTCTGAGGGTCTACTTGAGTAATCACAGACATAATCAGATAACATTTGAGTGTTTGATTCATGCCGGAGTGCCGGACTTAAACGCGGCTCGGTAATTTCCACTAAAACCACAGTGACCTGCAAAATGCCAACTTAAAGGGAAGCAGCGATTCCACGGAAACAGCCCAGTGAGACCTGCGCGTCCAACCCGGCGCATGATACAGTGTCATCACTTATAGATGACGACCTTGGAAACATTTGAAACATTCATGGAGATACTCGTCTGTATCTATCCGAGAGCAATGTTAGGTGTTGAAAACCAAAACGGCCAGTCTTGGAGGGTTGCTGTGAGGGACTCTGTTTAAACAGTGGCATCTTTATTGTAGAGGGGAGCTGTAAATCTTAGAGGAGAGAGAGAGAGCAACAGAGAGACTATGTGTGTTTGTGAGTGTGACTGAAAGTAATTCACTCACAGCTCCAGAGGCAGAGCCAGCGTGCGAGCGCTTATGCTACTGGCGAGCGTCTGTTATCGATCGAATCTAATTTGTGCCTTCGACTGATTCCCGCTAATGTCGATAACGTGATCGCTGCGAGAAACAACAAATGGTGGGGAATTTTAAAAAAAAAAGTTAATTAGCTTAAATTCTGATGGGAAAATGTGTGCTGTGACTGCTGCTTTCAGCGCTACACAGGGCAGTGGGAGGCCTTGCTAAAGACTCACACAGTCACACATTCACATATGCAGTCCGTGTATCAACACAAATCCCTTATCTCATCTCTCAGAGCCCAACAGAGGGCATGCATAAAACATGATTTGGATTAGAAAATGTCACGTTGGATGAAACAGAGTCCCAGTGAGTCCGCAGATGGACTGATTCAATACACCAAAGTTCCTTTGTATGTGCAGAACACTCCCGCCGCCATATACTACAAGATGGTGAGATAAACTAACAACACACATCTGTACCACAAATAAAACACTTTACATTTATCCATTTTCTACCGCTTTATCCTCCATGAGGGTCGCCGGGGGGTGCTGTGCCAAACTCAGCTGACAGCGGGCGATATGCTCGGTACACCCTGGACAGTTCGCCAGTCCATCGCAAGGCCACATATAGAGACAAACCAACATCCACTCCCACACTCACGGTCAATTTAGAGTGTCCAATTTGACCTAATTGCATGTTTTTGGACAGTGGGAGGAAGCCCGAGAACCCGGAGAACATGCAAACTCCATGCAGAAAGGCCTTTGTTCCAACCGAGGCTCGAACCCTGGGTCTTCTTGCTACAAAGGCAAGAGTGCTAACCACTAAACCAACCGTGTGACCCCATACACTTCCATATTGAATCATATTCAGTGCCATAAAGGTCCAGTATGTAAGAATCTTAAGGCCCTGGTATACGTCCCCAGCACAACGCGCATGACGCAATGTGTGTCATCAACCTGCGACGCAGCCCAGATTTTGGATCTGCACGTGGACAGCACATGTGCGAACAGAATTCCTGCCCCGCCAGTAGGTGGAGTATTGAGCCACGCACTCACCAAGCAGAAAAAACGTTTCGACAACAGAAGAAGTCGTCGCCAAGGATAGTCACCTGAGCCTCGACCTGGCGGCCCTCAAACTGGCTGACACCCCCGACTCCCCTGCCCGAGGGACCTTCAGCCACTCGAACCAGATGTGTCTGAGGGAGCTGTAGCATCGATCGCTCTCTTCTTCTTTGGTAGGACTGCGTTCTATCTCCTGCGTCCAGACTTGGTGAAGTCAGATACTACAGGACCCTGACGCGTGAGTACACCAGGGTCCGCAATATGCAATGCACACTTCAGTGTACGTGGGCCTTAATGGGGCCTTAATGGTGAGACTGCAGACTGTCACCAACAGTGGACTCCTGCCCTCTCACATCTCTTTATCCACACAGCATCAGGGATCTATGTTGGCCTTTACATTTTTAACATTTTTATTCAGCTGCTGATATCATGGTCCAAAGACACATGGAAGAAGTGGAGAAGAGGTGTTTCAAACTAGAGGCACTGCTATTACTAAGCACCAAAAACCTGGGAGCTGCTAAAATGACTTTTGTTGGTACTACATTTCTGTGCCAGAAGCAACCCTGCCTTCATCAAACGATTCATTCATTTCACAGTAAACAAAGACCAGGTTAATCCGTCTTTGGTCCAGACATCAAAAGACGTGTTGGGAGCTCTCACTGCATTCCAAAAAACGCTGAGACATTTTTAAGATGCGAACACTTTGCTCTTGTCTGTGAGCGCTCCTGGCGCACGCGTGACACTGCAGCTGGCAATCATTGGGCAACTGAGGTACTGAGGTGATACCGGGGCAAAGTGTGTGTGGAGAGGGGATGATGGCTGAAGGTCTATGGTGTTCTCATCCACCTCTTCCCTGCGATACATCCTTTCAACGTCATTCAGCTTTTTTCAAACACTCTTATATTCAATTTCTGCCAATAAACCCCAAGGGTTTCTGCATCCGCATGTCCACAGAGGTTTGCGATGATCCTAGCAATGTACGTTACACCATTCGTTCATTTCTGTGGTGATTCGCATAGACCCTACAGGCGCGACCACGACTGCACACGCTCCCTGTAGTGCAACACCTCCCAGTCCAGATGGTGGCATGCTCTTGTTTCGGTCAAACGAGACAACGGCGATGACGGTAACCATGGAAACTTGCTCGGGATTATGCGGGGGAGTCTACTGGTACCTACTCCCGCACCACTCGGCCCACAAATACAAGGAAATGAACTCTGGAGACACGTCTACACAGATGCAGACCATTGTTTTAGTATGAAAGGAACGGTGGCCATGTTGGCACAGAACACAGTATGACCAGGCCATCACATACTGGACCTTTAATCTGGTATAGGGTCTACAGGAAAAACTCTTTTGCCACTTTCATTATCATGTATTTGTGTGTCTTCATCTCCTCTCACGCATGTCCACACTCAGTTTTTGCCATTGTTTCCCAGGCCTGAGCGTTCAGCGACAGAGACACAGAATCATCTGCCGTCAATTTAAATATGATGTTTTTCTTCCTGCTTTGATCACACCACAAGTCATCATCCACCAACACCAACAGCACACTTGGGGGGGGGGGGGGGGTTATGATATATTCATTCACTTTTCTCTCCTGAAATGATGTCATTATCTGTATAAGTCAATGTTGATTTAATTAAATAACACAAACAAATATGCGCATACGCTTTAACGAGAGCACCGGAGCGGGTTTCCATGTGGAAACCACTTGTTTCCAAGGGCAACAGACAAAGATGCACAGCCTCGTATAGAGAGAGGCGCAAAGGCCAATATCATGCAACAGATTCCTCCCTCTGATTACACACACACACACACACACACACGTGTTTTCATCATCTAAATAACCAAATTGTGTCTTTCATTCAGAACGTCATTTTCCAGCTGTTTAAGTTGTAATGGTTAAAGGTGCTTCCACACATTGACCGCTGCATTAGGTGCATCACTGTAACATCCAATCAGCCAATCATACGGCAGCAGCTCAACGCATTTCGGCACACGGTTCCGGAATCTGTGCCAAGATGGCATTTTTGCCAAGTTTTTATGCACATTAAACCCCTCAAAAATTACCAGAAAGCCACATATGTTGCAGTAATAATAATCTGAAGGATAACAGTAGGTTCCTCGCAACGACAGTATGCAGAAGCCCACCTATGAACGCTCAGACGCTCACACCAGATGCCACTCAGGCGTCACAACATAAGGAGTTCTGTGTACCTAATAAAGTGGCCTGTGAGTGTGTTTGAAGTGAGTTTTTCTGATCATGTCGTATTAATAAATCATTTTTCAGTTTCCTTCTGCAGCTCGTCTATTTTAGGCCTTGGATTTTTATGCTTTTTTTAAAAAAAATGTGTGCATAGAATATAGATTAGCTTTAGATACAAGGACACGCTGCCTTTACTCAAAGTGCATTTAAAATGCATTAAAAAAAACACACCACGGCTCATTATACAGCTGATATATTATTTATCATTTATAGCCATAACTGTCACAGAAGCTAAATCACCGCCACCATAAAGTGTAAAGAACAATTAGTCCTTTTAGACAATGATGATGCAGCCTTGGTTCAAACAGGGGCGAATACCTCCATCCCACACACACACACACACACACACACACACACACCTCACACCCTGCCGACAGAGAGAGAGAACAGAGCGAGGCAGAGATGTTAAATAAACGTGTCGTCATGTCAGATGCTGTACACTGTGTGAGATCTGTGTCTATCTTTAGACGAGGATTCTGTGCATGTGACTCACTGTTCCCGAGACATTTAAAACCGTCTCTCTTTCTTTTTCCCGTTTCATCTTTTAACTCTGAAATGAGTTTCTCCCTCGTCAGCATCTCCAGACAAATGCAGATAAAATAAAGCCTTTTGTCCCTTTGATGATTTGATTGATGAGGGAAATGAATGTACTTTAATTCTACTTAAGAAGAGGTGAATACATGCAGTCCTAACTCAGCACCTTTTCGAGGAGCCAGCAGCTGATGTCTCTCTCCCTGTGTGTGTGTGTGTGTGCATCACGTGGCCTCTTCTGACACATGCTCCTTTCGCTCCTGTCGCCATGGCAACAGGGGAGGAGGGGGGGGGGATTAATTACCATTTAAAAGCTCGCCTGGTCGGCGGTTTAACAATAACGTGTGTGCTTGAAGAGGAGAAACAAAAGCACTCGTGTCAATAGAGCGACACCTCGCCGGTTGCCATAGCTGTTATTAATTGGCGGATGGCGGCGTCTGATATGTGCTTAACCATCACCGGCTGTCATTGGCTGTGTTTGTTCTTGGCCTCCGCCAACAGAGGGACTCATTCATGGGTGTCAGAGCGGTGTGGAGGCGGCTCGTGGACACGCGGTGGTGCTGTCGAGCCTCTGTATTTCTCTGCTCCTGTGCAGTAACCCCTCAGGAGATCAAACCATGCATTTGTTTGCACAGTGCATGCACAAATGTGTGCGTTTCACATGACACAGCTGTGATTGACAGCATTGAGAGACTGTGTTTTCACATTTTTGTCTGTTTTTTTGTTTTCATACAGTGAGAAGCGCTTTAAATTTTCATGTGGGAAAAACCACCAAGCTGCCGGGAAGGGACATGAAAGTGAGACAAGACTGTGACAGAGCACAAAGAATCCTGTGTGTGTTAGGTCACCTTTATACTTGAAGTACTGAGATGCCGTCCTCCCTACGAGAGGAAGGCAATCTCTCATCCCCTCGATGAATCATCCCGTGACAACGCGAGCAAATACATATCGACGCCAAAGTTTTGCAGCCGCTGCTCAGCATCCGTTCTGAAGTATTCGTTTTCGACAAACGAAATCCTAATCCTCTGATCTGTTAATCCCAATATGGTTTAATCCACATTTAACGTGAGTCGAGGTGCGTCGTGAGATAATATTTAATATGTGCATAATCTCATTATGCATAGAGACAACGTGTCTAATTTCATTACTATTCACCAGTATTAATATGAAATTAAATAGCAACACCTTTTACCTGAAAGTAATTCAGACTAATTCTAAAAACATGCACAGGAAATTTGGACAAAAAATGTCACATGTTTACTTCAGAAACTCTGAAATAAACAAATCAAACATGTTTCTTTCTCCTTCGGTAATTGTGAAATGATCGCCATCTTGAGTGAGTATATTCTATAAGTTTGACATTTAGTTTCCTCCGCCTGATGTTGGGCTGTGCTCGTCCTCACAGTCTTTTTGTACAGTAATGGATGGATGTTAATGACACACATGTACGTG